>NC_138227.1:44739419-44763916 GCF_964197995.2 Scardinius erythrophthalmus
CGCCTATAAGGGAAACATGATAGTATAAAAAGTACTGTGTGTAATGCAGAAAAGCGCATTACAACCATGTTAAAACTATTTAAAACGTTAAGATGCAAAAATGAACTAAATGTAAAATTAGATAATGATATTGCGCAAATGATCTCGGTCTCTTTAAAGGTCTTCGCAAATTATTGTGTTATAAGACTCAGTTATCATAGCCTACATCACGTCTCTTCTACTGTAAGTACACAGAAAAAAAAAATAAGACAAATGATGCGCGTTTGAGTCGGATTTTTATGAAGAATATGTGACTGTTTATGTAACTGGCAAAAGAAAACATTGTATTCGTCATACTTCGTCTACTCAGTATGGCCACATGAAACACGACTGCCATCTACAGGTTTTAGTATTTCCTGCGTCCAACACCTAATCCCCCTTCTGCACGATCCCACAGAATGTCGGAAGTGCTCGTGGCATTCTTTTCTCTGAGACGCGCATTTTTAAAAGGCCACATCTGTAAACGGGGCAGCGGCTTTCGTTAGGAGCGTGTGGAGACCACCAGGCGGGAGGATGCTTTAAGCGAGACACTTCACTTCAGCTGTACACTGTAATAATGCAGCAGGATTTAACCATTCAACAGTAGATGAAACATTCAGCATTAACAGAGCCAGGCTGTCTCAAAGGGTACGTTGGGCGCTTGATATATCAAACCTTCCTTGGGGACAGCGGGTGAAAGACTGTAAGGAGAGAGTGCACAGCAGACTACTATTACTTCTCCACACAATAAACTTCACTCCATGACACAAACCGTGTGAATCGTCACTTCAGGCACTGCATTCCACTCGCACACCGTGCATTCGGGCCAGCACTCACCCACCGGTCTTTCTCCCACCAGATAAACTCTCGTCTCTCACAAGGGCTCAACTTCTCTCCAGAGACAGCAGAAGGCGGGTGCAGCAATCGTCACATCCAGCGGGGAGAGGACAAAAGTTGGAGACAGATCAACAATTCACTCGGTGTACTAGTTCACTCGTGCCACACACTTTCCAAACTCTCAACACCACTTCAGTGTTAGTGCATATAAACAACGGATCTGATACTCATCACTTTGCGTCTTTCCCACCGCTGACAATATTCCTTGGGTTTCCGTTGACAAACACTTCACTCTCCTCTTTCCATTTCTCAGCTTCAGTCTTCGCTCGCTTCACAGCCCAGCCTCAAATACAACCAACCCGCCGAAAAGAACACAGTATCTCGCAGAAGGAGAACCACACCGACAGTCTGTTTCCTCTCTCTTTTTAAAGTCCCATCTGAATCTGTGTTCCTCTCCCAACGCTCTGTTAATTACTCCACACCTGCTATCAATCGGGCAATTGGCCTCGCTGCCATAGCAACAGATTTGCGGTGTAATGAGACGGGTATCCACAGGAGGTCTCCAAATAACACTGCTTTAATCTCTTTTCTAATTGTTTTGTCACACCGTGACATAAGTCTTAAAACATAATAAAACTCACTCTTTTGGATTGATCACATAATTTATAGTGCTGAATAAAATTCTAGGCTTATCATAGTTACTAGCAATTAGGTCTGAAAGATATTTCTTCTTTGCCTCTTTAACTACCTGAACTGATCAATAATGAGTGTTTTACAGAAAGAGTGATTTATTTGACAAATTTGTTTAGGCTATTGAGAATTTGGTTCAGAGAATGGGATTTAGTGTTTTAGCAATTCAGAAAAACTGTAAGTACAAGAAGAGGTGATGCAACAGTATTGCACTGCATAAACATGCACATTGAATACTTGAAAATAGATTTTGCTGATTGTTATACTTGTGTGCTTTCACAGTATGGTATTGCTATTTTTATTTACTGAAATGTTCTGAATACCACTGCTAACTAAATGTGCCAGTTAATGAATTCAAATGGCACATCAATTTATTCTTATAAATAAACTCAAAACCACAATTACTAATTATAAGTTTAATATTTTTTATTAATGTCAAATGCATATATTTTAATTGTTGTTTGTCAGCCGGTGTTTACAGGAGCTACCCCTAATATCAATTTCCGATGTACACCGTATTGCCAAACGGACGTCCAGAGCCCAGAGTACTCTGCTAGACAAGGGATTTAAGTTTTACGCCTCCTCATTTATTCATAATTATGAAGGTATGTAGTATATGTACTTTTGCTAATGGCACACAATATAGCGTTAGCTAACTATCTGTCGTTAGTTTAGACTTGTATGCTATCAGTAGTTTAGCCTTTTATTTTTGCTCGCAGACGATTAAAACAAATCAAATGAAGACTGCATTTTAGCGATGGGGTTATTGTACCGACAGTATAATCACTACGATGTCCTGTGTGTTTATGCTGGTCAACCTTCATTTATGTTAGGCAATCCATCTGACTGTAGGTCTAATGTGTCGACTGCTGTTCATTTATATCTTCAGGCATAAAATGCTGACTGCAGACAGTGGTGTGTCTCCTTATAACGAAATTATCAGGCCTGATGTTTCGGACCCATTTCGCCCTGACTGACTTATCCTTTGGGAACAGGTGGAAACTTCCCCCAGAGTTAATTTTCCCCGACACAGAGCAGATCGGCACACAACAAAAACTGCTGTTCGGATGTTCCTGTTTCTGATATTTCAACATTCGTGACATTTTAATTAAAACAAATACACTAAAATTTGATCAGAAATAAGAATTTAATTATAATAAGTGAAAATGAACAGTTGCCTCAGAGATCACCTACCGCTGCAGATGTGTACGGAAGTGAAAAGCGGAAATGTTTAGACCTGTTTTCTGTTTTCTATTGGCTGTCACCATGCCTTAAAATGTGCAATAAAACTGGACCTATCTTATAACTGGAAAATTAACTTTTTTTTATGAAAACTGGTGAGACAGCATTACATGGTCTTTGTGTAGGTCTATTTCTTCAGAATAGCCATGTACTAAAGAAGAGAAAGAAGATATTTATCTTCTTGTCTGCTAAATCATCAGCCAACCTAGGTAGCCTGTGTAAAAAGTAGAAATTCTGCAGCTGTTGCACTTGTGCATCTGTGTAGTTTTTGTCAAATGTCCTCACTTGGTGACCAGATGACCAGCTTGCAGCTCTGTAGGCCCAGACACATCATGGTCAGTTGTGTCTGAAAGAAGGATTAAGAGTGCATGTTGGTAAAGAGAATCTGTATATTTAATTCATTATAAGTTTAAAATACAATGTGTGTCTAATAATAGAGCTAATGTACTTTCTTGAAACAAATGTAGCTTATTCACCTGGAGGTAGTGTCCATCCTTTCCTTTGGGAGAATCAGGTACTGTCCATCACCCAATCTTTTGATGTCACCATTTGGCCGTCCCAGAAATCCTGCCAGTGACATTGACCTCTTGAAGGGGCACTTGATCTCAAGGAGTTGTGTTGTGATGCTAATAATTACTTTAAAACACTTGAAAAACTGTTTAACATTTACATTTATGCATTTGGCAGACGCTTTTAGCACAGTGAGCTCATCCAGATCAGTGGCTGCAGCCTTAAAAACACTCCAACCAGCGCAGTCGAAACAGGCTTGTAAAACCCGCTCTGTTTCGCTGGTCCATCTCTTTACAGTTCTTACTACAGGCTTAGCATATTTAAGTTTCTGCTTGTAAGCTGGGAGATGAACCAAACAGTGATCAGAGAGTCCCAAAGCTGCTCTGGGGACAGAGTGGTATGTGTCCTTTTAAAGTAGTGTAGCAATGGTCCAGTATATTTCTGTCCATGGTGGGGCAGGTGATGTGCTGTCTGAATTTAGGCAGTTCACGGGTGGGATTAGTTTTGTGTTGCTCTGTGTCTGTCGCAAAGCAGCGCTCACGCACGCATCAGGAAGGATGCACACACTCACCAGAATAAACGAGGAAGACTCCCGCGGCGAACAAAAAGGCTTACAGTTAATGAAGAGAGCTTCCAAATTAGAGCATCACATCTTCTTTAACACTGTCCCATCTGAACACCTGCCTTTGCTGATAAAAAAACATAATCCACCGTCTCTCGTTTTCCCAGATAACTCGGCGACGCGGTCCGCTCTGAACAGCAGGAAACCCGTAGATGTAGCGCAATGGCACCGTTCAGCCATGTTTCTGTGAAGCAAAGGGCAGCCGAGTTTGAAAAGTCAACTTAATGTCTCCTAGCTGTTTATACCGAGTGTTTTTTTTTTTTACTTATTACTCATTATTAATATAAGAAAAACTGTCTGCCATGGTGGTAGACAGGTGGCCAGATATTTTGTAACCTTGCATAAACTTATCGTGACGAGCTTGGAAGGCACAATGGTACACGATGACAGGTACCATGCTAATTTCATTCCCTCTTTTAGTTAACATTTAACGTTACAGAATATCTATTTTGAGAATATTTAATGCAGTCTATGTGTCTAGATGCTAATGCCCTCTAATTGTTTTTTTTCTCTCGCTAAACAAATCGTCATTGAAGGACTAGCCACACTGCCTTTTGCAGACGTTGTATTGAACGACGATGCAGACTGTCTGCTGTACACAGGGATTTCACTACTTGAATTCAAAACCATTGTGTCTTGTTTGCAGTGTTTTGCTCCCACATCATCAGCATTTCCAGCAGAGGACCAAATCCTGTTGACATTGATGAAGCTTAGGGCGTTTTCACACCTGAGTCCGCACCAAAATTCATGTTTCGATAGATTGTATACATTCGGTTAGTTTTGGTTTGGTTTCACATTGCAATATGCGAGCACACTAAAGATATCTACATGACGTACTTGCATCCTGTCGTCATCATCTATATGGGCTGCATCTCAACATTGATTGGTTTGTAAACAGACGTGCATCTGACGTCAGCGTGTTGTCAATTCGGCGGGTAACTTTGACAAGAATGAATGAACAGACGCATATCGTTGCCACTATACTTTTATTATTATGGCATTACTTCCTCCAGCAATAACTATACTCAAGGCTAGTTCAAATTCGCCAAATGAACGTCCTCGTTGGACAAATATGTACGTGTGTGTGTGTGAATCAGCTGGAAGAAACGCTGTGGGCAGGACTGACAGATCTGCACATAAATATTCTTCTTCAGTTGTTTAGGCTACGCGGGAACCACCGGAACTTCCTTTAAATGGTCTGAAAGTCCGAACCATACAGAAAATGCTTTCACACTAGAAACGAACCAAACCTTTGTTCAGTTTGATCCGGACCGAGACTACCTCTTTTCGTCTGACCAAATTTGGTGTGCCTATTCATTTTGTTCCTAAAATTGACAAAATACTAAGAATCTGTGCGGTACTTGTAAATCTGGAAGGGGAGCTTATTTCTAGAACACAGACACCATATCTTACACAATCAACATGACTAATCACATGACTTAACATAAGTGGTAGGATGGAAATCCTACTGAAACCATCACCCACTTTCTCAAAACCTTAAACACAAAACCAAATCTTCAAACTACATTCACAGAACCTCTGGCTATTCTGGCAAAATGAAACAATTGCCTCAAAACCATTTTATCTGTGCTCAAAATCAAACAATGCTTTCAGATCATACACACATGAGTCAATATTATAAACACTACAGATCACAGAGAAAAATGCAGTCACAGAAATCTTTTTTATTGCAACAAAGTAAACAAATTTTGCAATTACGTAAAAATGTATAATAATCACAACTTACAGTAGTAAGGTATATAACTGTATACTGTAGGCTTTTCTTTTAATGAAAACTGGTGAGACAGCATTACATGGTCTTTGTGTAGGTCTATTTCTTCAGAATAGCCATGTACTGAAGAAAGAAAGAAAGAAAGAAAGAAAGAAAGAAAGAAAGAAAGAAAGAAAGAAAGAAAGAAAAATAAGAGATTTAGCTTCTTGTCCGCAAAATCATCAGCCAACCCAGATAGCCTGTGTAAAAAGTAGAAAAAAGTTTAAAATACAATGTGTGTCTAATAATAGAGCTAATGTACTTTCTTGAAACAAATGTAGCTTATTCACCTGGAGGTAGTGTCCATCCTTTCCTTTGGGAGAATCAGGTACTGTCCATCACCCAATCTTTTGATGTCACCATTTGGCCGTCCCAGAAATCCTGCCAGTGACATTGACCTCTTGAAGGGGCACTTGATCTCAAGGAGTTGTGTTGTGATGCTAATAATTACTTTAAAACACTCGAAAAACTGTTTAACATTTACATTTATGCATTTGGCAGACGCTTCTATCCAAAGCGACTTACATTTCAAGGTACACTTTTTTTTTTTTTACTCTAACTTTAACACGATTTCAACACTCAGTTGTTCAGATAAGAGGAAGTTAACATCTACAGGAGGGGCTGATGATGACATTTAAAGAAAGAGTTGTAACTGTATAAAGAAAATAAAGAGTGTCAGAAACAGAAAAAGGCTGATAAGTGTGATCTGTGTCTGCTGGGACTGATCATCCTCCCTTCACTTCTCACAGGTAAAGACATCTGTATTTTCTCTAAAGACATTTAGTGGAATTAGTCTGGAAAGAGTTCATTTGAACATGCTCAGTTTATTCCTGCACACATTCACTTTGTGATCTCAGAGTTGTGTGTTCATACACACAGATCATACTGTATTATTCCTGATACTGGACATAGTGTCACTCAAACATCTTCATATTAAGAGTGTGTCCATGATTTGAACAGCCCTCTGATAAAGACAGATATGATTTGAACTGTCTGCTTTTTATGCTGGTGTGTTTTATGTTTTCATTCATTAATATGTAGCATAATGATCACTCAAATGTAATGTGTTTCAGGTACCAGTGTAGTGAATGACACTGATATGTTCATCAGTTCTGGTGAACATGTCTCTCTGCCCTGTTATAATGCTCTTTCTGACTGCAAATCAGCCACATGGCTCTAGATTCAGACATTCAAAGACAGATGAACTGATTGCTGAAGGGAAAGTGAGGAAGAATACAGGGAAACATGAGAGACTGAGTCTGGGGTCTGACTGCTCTCTGAACATCAAGAGCGTCTCAGAAGAAGATTATGGCAGGGGTCGGCAATTGGCGGCCCGCGGGCCAAAACTGGCCCGCCAGCAATATTTTCTGGCCCGCCGGATTATTTTGGAAGTCCGGTTTTTTTTTTTTTTTTTTTTTTCAGCCTATTTTTATTTTACAATAACGGTTTACAAATAGACCCCGCGTATTATTCGTTCAATCGTTTTTTTTATCATTAAAACCAAAAATAAATAAATGAAAAACGACTTGTTTTCCATTATTTATTTCCTGAACTAAAATGAAAAAAACGAGTAACAACTCGTTTTCCGATTTTCTGATTGTGCGCTCAGATCAAAAATAGAAAAAATGAATAACAGGTTTAGACGAATTTGAATGTTGATTTTTAATTTAACACCTAGCAGACATATACCAATTAAATCGTTTTAAACAGATCAAGTACTATTGTGGTAACAGATTACAGCCATTTTAATGCACACCACACATAGGCTACTTAACAGTGTTAAATTTGAAAAATAGGCTACTGTTCGATAGAACTGCTTTGTTACCACAGTTATCTGCGTGCTTCCTCGGCGATGAAGTTCCACATTTGCGGCTATCCAACACGAAAATGCAGCAAAGCCTTACAATATTTTCTTCAGATAACTCCAAATTTCTCCCACACACTGGACTTGATTTTTGATGACTATTGTCGACAACTTTACAATTTCCACTGGCTATTCTTTTCTTCACCTCCTCAGCATCCATCTCGACGACTGCAAGCAGATCGCGCGCGCGGTTATGATGAATTTTTAAAACTGAAAGTAAGGTAACATTATAGATCCTGGGAGGGCGTGGTGCGTGGGCACAGATAAACTGATGTGGATTTTAAATTATTTTATAAACTTGAAATACAGGCATATTTTTTGTAGATGTGTTCCTAAAAATATGCATATATTTTTACGTTTAAATGTGATTGTTTTAAACCCGTGTTTCCCCCGTGTCAGACCCGACCCGCATCCGTATCCGACACAGTTGGATATTTTTCACCCGTTTGAGCAAAATTTGCGGGTGACCCGTCGGGTACCCGAACCCGTGCAGGACTCTATTTTAAAGTATAAAGACGGTAGCGGTCAGAACTCTGGTGTAGGTTTGGACAGAGCGGGCGGTCTGACTGACAATAGCCCACTCCCGACGTGTTTTGACAGCGCATCCGCACTTCATTCTGACCACCTGTAGCCTACACCTATAGCTCTGAGGAGCTGTTTGGTACTGAAACCATTGTCTTTCAACAACATTATTATTATTATTATTATTTATTTTATTTTTTTGCAAGGATGTTTGAAATAGTTTGGCAGAAAATAGCCTAGGCTACTTCATTTTTCAGTAGGGCAATATGGTTTTCATTTATGTTGCTTGAGTGATTTGATATTTATTTGTTATTTATATTTCATAATTTTTTTTCTGTGACATTTTTTCTCTGCTGACAGTACAATGTTAAAATAATATTTATATTGACACGAACACAATTTTTGTATAGCATTTATAATTGTTATAGGCTACTTATCTCTCTCTTTCCGTTAGAGACATTTTGAATGTGAGATTCTGGAAATCCCCTCCTTGAACTGCCACCTTACCGTGGTGGAGGGGTTTGAGTACCCGAATGAACCTAGGAGCTATGTTGTCTGGGGCTATATGCCCCTGGTAGGGTCTCCCAAGGCAAACAGGTCCTAGGCGACGGGTCAGACTAAGGGCGGTTCAAAACCCCTTATGATGCCCAAAAAAAGGAGGACCGCGACGTCGCCCGGTATGGCGCAGCCGGGGCCCCACCCTGGAGCCAGGCCCGGGGTTGGGGCTCGTATGCGAGCGCCTGGTGGTCGGGCCTCCCCCCATGGGGTCCGGCCGGGCTCAGCCCGAAGGAGTGACGTGGGGCCTCCCTCCCGTGGACCCACCACCTGCAGGAGGGACCGTAAGGGGCCGGTGCTAAGTGGATCGGGCGGCAGTCGAAGGCGGGAGCCTAGACAACCCAATCCCTGGACGCGGAATCTAGCTCTAGGGACATGGAATGTCACCTCTCTGGCGGGGAAGGAGCCTGAGCTTGTGCGTGAGGTTCAGAGATTCTGACTAGAGATAGTTGGGATCACCTCTACGCACGGCTTGGGCTCTGGAACCACACTCCTCGAGAGAGGATGGACTCTTCACCACTCTGGAGTTGCCCATGGTGAGAGGCGGCGGGCTGGTGTGGGTTTGCTTATAGCCCCCCAGCTCAGCCGCCATGTGTTGGAGTTCACCCCGGTGAACGAGAGGGTCGCTTCCCTACGCCTTCGGGTCGGGGATAGGTCTCTCACTGTCGTTTGTGCTTACGGGCCGAACGGCAGTGCAGAGTACCCGGCCTTCTTGGAGTCTCTGGGAGGGGTGCTGGAAAGTGCTCCGACTGGGGACTCCATCGTTTTACTGGGGGACTTCAACACCCACGTGGGCAGCGACAGTGACACCTGGAGGGGCGTGATTGGGAGGAACGGCCCCCCTGATCTGAACCCGAGTGGTGTTCTGTTATTGGACTTCTGTGCTAGTTACAGCTTGTCCATAACGAACACCATGTTCAAGCATAAGGGTGTCCATCAGTGCACATGGCACCAGGACACCCTAGGCCGGAGGTCGATGATCGACTTTGTGGTCGTTTCATCCGACCTCCGGCCGTATGTCTTGGACACTCGGGCGAAGAGAGGGGCGGAGCTGTCAACTGATCACCACCTGGTGGTGAGTTGGATCCGATGGCGGGGGAGGAAGCTGGACAGACTCAGCAGACCCAAACGTACTGTGAGGGTCTGTTGGGAACGTTTGGCCGAATCTCCTGTCAGAGAGATCTTCAACTCCCACCTCCGGCAGAGCTTCGACCAGATCCCGAGGGAGTCTGGAGATATTGAGTCCGAGTGGACCATGTTCTCCACCTCCATTGTCAACGCGGCCACTCGGAGCTGTGGCCGTAAGGTCTCCGGTGCCTGTCGAGGCGGCAATCCCCAAACCCGGTGGTGGACACCGGAAGTAAGGGATGCCGTCAAGCTGAAGAAGGAGTCCTATCGGGCCTGGCTGGCTTGTGGGACTCCTGAGGCAGCTGATGGGTACCGACGGGCCAAGCGGACTGCAGCCCGGGTGGTTGTGGAGGCAAAAACTCGGGCCTGGGAGGAGTTCGGTGAGGCCATGGAGAAGGACTATCGGTCGGCCTCGAAGAGATTCTGGCAAACCGTCCGGCGCCTCAGGAAGGGGAAGCAGTGTCCTACCAACGCTGTTTACAGTGGAGGTGGGCAGCTGTTGACCTCGACTGGGGATATCACCGGACAGTGGAAGGAATACTTCGAGGATCTCCTCAATCCCGCCGTCACGTCTTCCATTGAGGAAGCAGAGGCTCAGGGCTCGGATGGCGGACTCATCCATCACCCAAGCTGAAGTCACTGAGGTAGTCAAGAAACTCCTCGGTGGCAAGGCACCGGGGGTGGATGAGATCCGCCCTGAGTACCTCACGTCACTGGATGTTGTGGGGCTGTCTTGGCTGACACGCCTCTGCAACATCGCGTGGCGGTTGGGGACAGTACCTTTGGACTGGCAGACCGGGGTGGTGGTCCCTCTTTTCAAGAAGGGGGATCGGAGGGTGTGCTCCAACTATAGGGGGATCACACTTCTCAGCCTCCCTGGGAAAGTCTATGCCAGGGTACTGGAGAGGAGAATCCGGCCGATAGTAGAACCTCGGATTCAGGAGGAACAGTGTGGTTTTCGTCCCGGTCGTGGAACACTGGACCAGCTCTATACCCTCTACAGGGTGCTGGAGGGCTCATGGGAGTTTGCCCAACCAATCTACATGTGCTTTGTGGATTTGGAGAAGGCATTCGACTGTGTCCCTCGCGGCGGCCTGTGGAGGGTGCTCCGGGAGTATGAGGTCCGGGGCCCTTTGCTAAGGGCTATCCGGTCCCTGTACGACCGGAGCAGGAGCTTGGTTCGTATTGCCAGCAGTAAGTCAGACTTGTTCCCGGTGCGTGTTGGACTCCGGCAGGGCTGCCCTTTGTCGCCGGTTCTGTTCATAATTTTTATGGACAGAATTTCTAGGCGCAGCCAGGGGCCGGAGGGGGTCGGGTTTGGGGACCACACGATTTCATCTCTGCTCTTTGCGGATGATGTTGTCGTGTTGGCCTCATCAGACCAGGACCTCCAGCATGCACTGGGACGGTTTGCAGCCGAGTGTGAAGCGGCTGGGATGAAAATCAGCACCTCCAAGTCTGAGGCCATGGTTCTCAGTCGGAAAAGGGTGGCTTGCTCGCTTCAGGTTGGTGGAGAGCTCCTGCCTCAAGTGGAGGAGTTCAAGTATCTTGGGGTCTTGTTCACGAGTGAGGGAAGGATGGAACGGGAGATTGACAGGCGGATCGGTGCAGCTTCTGCAGTAATGCGGTCCCTGTACCGGTCTGTCGTGGTAAAGAAGGAGCTGAGCCGCAAGGCGAAGCTCTCGATTTACCAGTCAATCTACGTTCCTACTCTCACCTATGGTCATGAGCTGTGGGTCATGACCGAAAGGACAAGATCCCGGATACAAGCGGCTGAAATGAGCTTTCTCCGCAGGGTGGCTGGGCGATCCCTTAGAGATAGGGTGAGAAGCTCGGTCACTCGGGAGGAGCTCAGAGTAGAGCCGCTGCTCCTCCACATCGAGAGGGGTCAGTTGAGGTGGCTCGGGCATCTTTTCCGGATGCCTCCTGGACGCCTTCCCGGGAAGGTGTTCCGGGCATGTCCCACCGGGAGGAGACCCCGGGGAAGACCTAGGACACGCTGGAGAGACTATGTCTCCCAGCTGGCCTGGGAACGCCTCGGTGTCCCCCCGGAAGAGCTGGAGGAAGTGTCTAGGGAGAGGGAAGTCTGGGCATCCCTGCTTAGACTGCTGCCCCCGCGACCCGGCCCCGGATAAGCGGTAGAAGATGGATGGATGGATGGATAGATTCTGGAAATGAGATCTAAATTTTGCGGACTACTCCGTGTAGCTGGCCCGCCATCTACTGGCTAAAAAAAATATTGGCCCGCGGCCAAAGTTATTTGCCGACCCCTGGATTATGGGGTTTACACCTGCCGACAGTACGTGAATGGACAACAAGGAACTGATGCTCATGTTTCTCTGTGTGGCCAGTGTTTTTATATGTTAAATTTAAAAGGACACTTTTCCACAAATTCACAAAACTCTTATAAACACACTCACAAAAGCTTCTTTGACTCTGACAGAAGAGTAAATCAAGCATCGCTTCAAACTAATGAACGGTTCAGAAAGTGCTGCTGTAAATAATGAAAGAATTGAAACTTGACAGCAAAAAATTTAACTTTTATGTAATATGATGATCAAAGTTAAAATGTGATTGTCACTTTCTATGGTATGATGGATCTGTACTAACATTCATGCTTTACAGCTCGACCTCGTTCAACGACTCCAGCCACAGACTCTCAGGATCCCTCCACTATAAAGACACACAGATCTAAAGGTACATCATCACATCAGCAGCTCACACACCATTTTCTTCTCAACCATCAGTTTTAGTGGAGTCTCTAGACGTATAGCGCTAGTTATCTTGTTTGTAAGCTGATTAATAAATGTCATATTGTACAGTATTGATCATCTGAACTAACATTCCTCCCTTACAGCGACAGCAGTGAATCCAGTCCACATCACAAACTCTACTGTAAAGACACCAGAAACTAATGCAAAAGGTACATGATGATGCTGCAGATTTATCTAACATAATTCGGTAACACTTTATAATAACTGCACGCTATTAATCATTAGTTAAGCATTAGAAAACAGTTAATTCATCATTTATAAAGCATTAATAGACATTAATAGTTTATAAATACAGCTATAAATGCTTTGTTCTTGATTTATAAGCACATCTATAATGTGTTTAATAATTGTATTTTCATACTTTATTAATGATCAATTTATCATTTCTAAATGAAGTATTGCATTATTTACAAACCAGTTGTTTAGGAGCTGTCAGTGGTTCATAAGATCACTTAGAAAGTGTGATTCTAGGTTTAGTTACCTATGATCACGCGCGTGAACTCGGCAATCGACTACTTTGGACTTCAACCGAAAAACAGGATGTAAACACAGGTATTTGCGCTGGCTTAAATAACATAATTTTTATATATATCTTTCACATCTACTGCAGTCAGACTCACCCGTGTTCACTCTGAAGGAATCACTCACATTTTCTGTGCACTTGTAATGACACATCAAGGATGTTAAGAGCCTAACAGCAGGTTTAGTACTTGCCCTATTGAAGTCAACAGGGTGCAAATTTTAAAAATAGAATAACTCGGTGTAGGCAACACCGATTTTTTGTCGTTGTTCTCTGTATTGACAGCACTCCAAATGTACAAAAAAATGAGCTCAATGTTAAAATTGACCGGAGTTCTCCTTTAATTGAATCAACCACTCATAATAAATGACACTGGTCAGACCTGTGAAAGACAGAGCTCTGCTTTGCTCTTGATATAGAGCTAAAGGAAAAGTGTGTTTTTCTGAGTGTTGCCTTTTGTTCCTCATTCTCAGATTTCAGTTTGTTGATGTCCAAACGCAGGTTGTCACACTCTGTAGAAAGTTGGCTGTACTTGTGTTTCAGATCATCATGGATAACCTTTGGGACTGTGGCTTCTGAAGTAGAGATTAGATTGTAATTGACTTATACAAGATACACTGTCACTTGTTTTAGTTTAGCTTTTCTCTATTATTTGAAAAGATGTTTTCAAACAGCATGTGCTAAACAGAATAATGTTCAACTTCATTCACAACACAGATCTGCTGTATTGATCAATATATGTACAGGATGACCTGAATCATCCTAATGTGACTCCCAGGGGGCGCACTCAAGCGCACAATTTGAATACCTAATCTAGAAAAACCAAACAGGGAACCCCTTCAAGCTATCTAGGCAGGTTATGTCCAATGAAGGAACAGAAATGGAAATGATGTACTCAAACATCTAACTTTCTAGACACAATAATATACTGGTTGGCAATCAGAGCACGCAACTGTTCTCCGTAGGTAACAGTGGATGAAATTCTACAATAAATAAGTCACAGTGAATAAAGTCTCATAGTAGAGGAGTTACAGTGTATACAGTCTCATAATACATAGGCTACAGTGAATAAAGTCGAATAAATAGATACTGTTCACATACACACACTCCAACACTGCAAGGGACACTTCACACCAAATAGGCCGTACACACACACTGACACGGCGTTTCACACTTCACACTAATGAACACAGGAGATATTGCACAATGCCCATAGGCCGAACACGGTGGTATAATGATTGCCAAACAAACAGACAAAAAAAAAAAAAAAACTGTAGGTTGGCAGGCTATCACTGGCAGGCCTCCACCCCAGTTCCAGGTCCACACAGAACGGTGGTGGCAGATTTCCGAGGCACACACTTACATCCAAAGAAATGAAAAATAAAACAGAATGATTAAACCCAGGAAAAACAGTGGCTAGTTGGATAGACGAAGGCAATCCTCCTGTAATCAAAAGCACAAATGGTTTATTATACTATGTCTGGTAACATCGTGGCAAGATTAGATCTCTGATTGAAAGACTATAACTACAAAAAGGGGTTGAATGAACTTACCTTTTTGAGACCAGCCTAGATGAATTAGAAGCTATATGCACCAATGAAGTTTAACGGTGTGGACGACTAATAGCTGTGCACACTCTCGCCAGCGTTGCTTCTGTTCATAGGCAATATCAGACAAGAAACGCTATAAACACTACGTTACGTCTAAAGGAGAAACGGGCCACAACGTCAATCAAAAATCACAGCCAATCAGAACAGCGTGTGGGCGGAGTCTCGCGGCAAGTGCATAACACTAGAGAGTAATCTTGACGGCACTGGCAAAAAAATGGATAAGTAGCTACATAATCAAATTCACAAATATTACACCATTTAAAAAATGCATAGGCTACTGAGTTAGTAAAACAATCTTTGTCAAACAATACACTTGTTTCTTCACAGCTTGAACGTTAATGTTTCCATTTGTTTAATTTCAAGATCTGAGGTGAATTATCCATTGTTGCTTTTACAGCTACAAAGCTGGAGCACTAAATGATGTTCAAAGTCACATTACACGCTTTTAACATTAAATAAAGCTCATAAACAGTACCTGAGATTATCATTGCCACACTTTGTGTTTGTTGTTCCAGCGCAACGTTGCAGAAAAATAGAAACTGTTTCTAAATTAGTCGCGCCTGGTTAGGACAAAAACTCTGATTAACATGGAAAAGATACCTTTTATCGTGTGTCACGGCGTCGCGGCGCGTGTAGTTAGGACACGGTGTTAGGCGCTACTCAGTGGGAATGAGTTTAGCATTAAAGACAAAGACTCACGTTCTCCCGTTTGTACAGTTGATACTCCAAGAGGCTCACTCTTCAACTCACACTAATGTCCCCCTGTCCACGTCTCACAACACATTTAAAGGGAAGCACCACTTATGCCACCTGATCCAAATAATCAGTGCCAGTGGGCAGGCCTTCAGGCTACACTTCCCATCTCAACCACCCTACCCGCTACACTAATAATGACTGCCCTACTTTAGTTAAGATATTAGAAGTTCCTACCAGTGCAAGGACCAGCAACATGCTCCATTCTGCAGTCATCTGAGGACTGGCAAGCTCCTGCGGATTCTGATGCAATCTTATCAGTCACTTCCTTGGACTGCTATACATCATCTGGTGGTCTGTGGGTGGTTTTATCCCTTTTTCTTTTCCTCTTAAATCTGATACTCAGGGATGAGAGCAAACAGTCAGTCCAAAACAGTTTAGTTGGTTGGTAGATCATGGAGGTTCCCAGGTACCCAAATCAAGTCAAGTGTAAATTACATTACATGTCTCAACAGGCTTCACAAGACAATGCAGACATAAAAACGATCTGGTCTAACAAACTATCTTTACAAAAAAGATGTGACATTACTTGCCATATATTCTCTGCAATTTGATGCATGCAATGTGATCCCAGTTAGCAACTAAATAAGGCAAAAGTGACGATATTTACCTCTCAAGTTTTGCATCGCCTTTGTTTATTTCACATTGGGTTGAAAAGGAAAAGACAGAAGGACTATTGGATTCCATGGATACCTCTCCGGCAGGCGCGCAGATGGCACTGGGGACGGGGGGGACATGAACCCCCCAGATTCATAGTGACCCGATCCGTCCCCCGCCCTCACTATCCCAAACGCGACAAAAATCGGTAAAACAGGGGATTAATCAGTGTTTTCGCTATACATTATGTGTAGGCTATACACCAGGGGTCTCCAACCTTTTTGTGAGTGAGGGCTCCCTGAGGGGATAAAAAAGTCTTGAGGGCTACTTGTTTGATATAGGCACACACACACACACACACACACACACACACACACACACACACAAGTTTCAAGTTATGAAAAATACAACAAACAGTAATATTGTTAAATATTATGACAATTGAATTTATAATTATAATAAGACGAGTTTTTTTGTCCTAAAAATAGGCTGAAAAATGGGGGTCGTCTTATATTTGCGATATAGACAAAATCACGGGGGGAAAGGGAGAAAGAACAACGGCATAAATATGAAATAGTGACTGAATGATTTCAGGCAGCTATACTTGCATGTTAAATTAGAAAAGCAACATAATATCTGTGTTTAACTAAATTAAAACGCTGCTCCTCTGCCGTGCGAGACGCAGAGAGAACAAGAGAGGTGCGCGCACGAGACGCAGAGCGAGAGAGAGAGAGAGGTGCGCGCACGAGACGCAGAGCGAGAGAGAGAGACAGAGAGGTGCGCGCACGAGACGCAGAGCGAGAGAGAGAGAGAGGTGCGCGCACGAGACGCAGAGAGAGAGAGAGGGAGAGAGAGCGCGCGCGTGCGCTGGAAGAGAGAGAATGAATTATCACTGCAATTTTCAAATAAAATTATTTTCTGTTGAAAACCAGATTTTTTTCCACAAAAATCTGTTTTTGTCCCAAAAATACGTCAGGAAAATGGGGGGTCGTCTTATATTCAGGGTCGTCTTATAGTCGGGTATTAGGGGTGTAACGGTTCACAAAATTCATGGGTTGGTTCAATACGATACAGTAGTGACACGGTTCGGTACGTTTTCGATAGAGCAAAAAGGAAGAAATGCAATTTTTTATATATATAAAAATAAACAATTTTAAAACATGTCATAAAAATTAAACAAACACTGTGGCACTTTTTCACATTACTTTTTTAATCACCAAAAAAATGTCTATGTTATGAAATGAATATTGACATCATGGCTTAATATGTAAATCACTTCTCACAAGCATTTTAAATTATTATTAATAATTAAATTGACATCATGGCTTAATATGTAAATCACTTCTCACAAGCATTTTAAATTATTATTAATAATTAAATTATTTCTATTCATCAATCAATCTATCAATCCTATTTATAGGAATTTATATAAAAAATGTACATTTATAATTGTATTTATAATTTTCTTTCAGATCCCATTACACTGAACACATTTACACATTTGAACACAATTTTAATACAAAATGTCAAGAGTTATTTGTCACACTTACAACAATAAATAGGCCAAATCAGCCTGCTTTTATGGGCAAAAAAACCCACCTTTTAATGGGAAGCTTGGCACTGCATAACGTCCACAAGTGCCCTATAATCGGGAGTATAACCCGACACTGTAACTCTAATTGAGTCCTCCAAATGTCCATCAGTAAGGCGAGTTCTGTGTTTGTTCTTAATAAAATTCATATCTGAAAATGCAGATTCACACAGGTACGTTGAGCCAAAAAGACAGGCAACTTTCATCGCTGCTGTGGAAATGTTAACGTATTTCTCTGGGTCAACAAGTTTCCAAAATTCTGTTGCCCCCTGATGGGCTTTGAGGTTAATGTCACTCTGCAGAGTGAGAATCTCCATCTCAACCTCACTAGAAACCAGGTTAAATGCATCACTTAGTTTTTCAGAAATGTGCAAAATGTCCACTTGCATGAAAGGATTTGCAATGAATGACACGCATGGTTCCAGACTATCAAAGTCATTGAATCTGTCCTCAAATTCTTGTCCAAGCCTTTTCAGGAGTTCAAAGTAATTGTGTTTTGCTCTGTCAAAGACCTCAGATGCAGAATCATTGTTACTTAGCATCGACTGCATGGATGGAAAGTGATGCAATTTCTTCCTCTGCAAGTACGTGGAGAAAAGGCTAATCTTGGCTTTGAAAGCATTCACAGCACTGATCATCTTACTGATCGTCTTATTTTTGCCTTGCAGTTCACAGTTCAAATTATTCAGTTTCACAGTGATGTCAGTTAGAAAGGCCAGGTCGAGTAGCCACTCAGTGTCCTGAAGCATGGCGGTGTCCTCCCCTCTGGATTCCATGAACACTTTGATTTCAGACAAAAGTGATAAAAAACGTTGCAAAATCCTTCCTCTGCTCAGCCATCGAATTTCAGTGTGAAGCAATAGGTCACCATACTCAGCTGACAGCTCCTCCAGAAGTACCTTGAATGACCTGTGCTGTTTCGCTTTGGACCGGATGCTGTTAATGATTTTAACGACTGGAGTCATGACGTGATCAAATCCCATCACTTTGGCGCACAGTGCCTGTTGGTGTATAATGCAGTGGTAATGTAGAAACTTTGGGAAATCTGGGTCTCCTCTGCATAGCGCAACGAAGCCTGCATGCTGGCCAGTCATTGCAGGGGCTCCATCAGTTGTTACCGATACCAACTTTTCAAATGGCACGTTCTTTTCCACGAAGTACTTCTTCACTGCATCGTAAATATCAACACCTCTCGTTGTTGTCTTGAGGGGCAGTAATGTTAAAAATTCCTCTTTCACTGACAAATCACTGAATACCATTCTGATGAAAACCATGAGCTGCGCTGTACTACTAGAATCCACAGATTCATCACACTGGATGGAAAACCATTTGCACGAACCCAAGTCGTTCTCCAGCTGCTCCGTTACGTTTGCTGACATAGCCGAGACTCGTCTCGCAATAGTGTTAGCCCCGAGTTGAACATCGGACACTGAGGACATTATTTCATTTCCATTCTTGTGATCTTTAAACAGAGTGTTGGTTATCACAGTCATTGCTCCCTTGACAATTTCACCATCAGAGAAAGGTTTTTTGTGTTTCGTTAAAAAATGAGCAACTCTAAACGAAGCTTCGGTTGCAGCCTGTGACTTTTTAGCGGGTTTTGTAAAAAATGATTGCTGCCTGCTTAATGTTGTTTTCATCTCACTAACTTTTTCTTTTCTAAGTGATGTACCTGGTGGATAACGAACATTGAAGGTCTTGTGGGTTGTGGTGAAATGTCTCTCCGCATTGTGTCTCTTGGCAACCGCAATGCTAGCTCCACAGATGAGGCATACAGCTTTATCTTTAACGTTGGTGAAGAGGAATTCTGTCTCCCACTCCTCGTTGAAATAATAAGTCTTCTTCTTCTTTTTTGCATGACTTGCATCATCAGCCATAATTAATCTTCTTTTTCTTTTTTATAGTTCAATTTATGTCATGTATGTACCGTCTGCCCGCGACCGCCTCGACTCACAGAAGTGACGGTTTTTTTTTGTTTGTTTTTTCACAACGTAATGTAGCCTATGGCAACGTACGTTGACTCGACGTGCAGACTCTAAATATTTTAAATTATTGAATTATTTTATTATGTTTTAATGGTATATGAAATGTCACCAATAGTTATTTTCTCATTTTATGCCATTATAAAAAAAAAAAAATAAAAAAAAAATGAAAGATTACAATTCAGGCTATTTATAGAACGTGCTCGCGCGGGCGACTCAGAGACTCCCATGTTGGAGACCACTGCTATACACTATAGCCTACATAAACGTGTTTTTGCAAAACAGATTTAAATCCGATATTCAATTCCCGCGCTTGGCGTGCTATAGGCCTGCATATTTATTTAATGGAGTGCACGTCACCGAAAGTAACCAATATGAGCTGCATTTTATTGATCATCAGCTAAAATTTCTAAATCAAAGACCTCAATAAGAGAGAGCAGTAACAGCCCTGGTAAGATCCTTTCGTTTCTTTGCTTATAATGATGATGATTGTGTGTCAAGCGTCTGTGACTTACTTTCACTTTGATTTGCGATAGTTTGCACGTTTGCTTGAGTTCAGCTTCTCGTCTGCGGTGATGCTGTTCCAGTCATATCTGGCTATAACATTACATATAGCCTATAACACGCTCTCACACGTTTATTTTTTAGCATTTTTGGGAGGTGTAAAATTTACATAAATTACATATATGGTTTCAACAACCAGATGCATTTACACTTGTTAGGTCTGGGATGCAGCCCAGACCTCCTCCTGAAGTGGTTTGAGTGATCGGATTCAAATCTGTCTCGAATGCGTTTCGGAGGGCATTTTCACGATCGGATAGCTATCCGATCACAGAAAACGCATGAAGTGGCCAAGTGTAAACAGCCCCTATTTCTGAGCTGAGCCGGTGATTTTCTGAACTGAAAAAAATTTACTGTATAAATGTCATATAGCCTAAAGGCGATGAAGAGACAAAAAATCACCTCGTTTTTTCAAAAACCAAACAATGAGTATTATTATTATTATTTGCACATAGGTTCTTTGCTTTTTTGTTCATAATGATAGACTTTGTATGCTGAGATAAGCAAATGTTTAAAAAAACATACTTTGCTGAAGACATGAAGTTTTGGTGGGTGATTGGCATACTAGTCAAATAACAGTCTGATCATGCATTGCTAGTGGTGATCAGGTAGGCTTTTGTTTACCTTTGTTCATTGTTGTTTATCCATGATTTCAAATAACAATCCCCCAATGGCTTTTTAATGCAAATCATTAGCCCAAATTATGCAAAGTTACTACTTGAGCACAGTTAAAGCCCAAATTACGCAAATAACGAATTGAGTTTAAATCATTTGCTGACAGCTTGGTCCCCCCCAGTTAAAAAATCCTATCTGCGCCCCTGCTCTCCGGTACAAAAAAAAGGTGTATTCTAGTGATTGACAGTACGATAGAGTGTAACAGCTAACTTAGCCTGAGTTTACTAAATTAGCCAAGTACTAATGTTACCAACCAAGCTCAGGATAACTAGCAAGACAACGTAACAAAATTGAAGGTAAGTTAGCTAGTAAGCAAGTTCGACTCAAACTTGTACATTGTACCATGTTGTACAACTCATTATTTACCGTTATTTTGTTGTTGTTGTTGTTGTTGTTGTTGTGAGCCAAACCGAGTGATGTGTTTGATTTAGCGTAACGTTAACTTGCCTGAAATGAAGTGTGAACTGCAGAGTCGGGCATTTTTTTATTTGGTCCTCGTTCCCGTCGGCTCTTCTGAGGGCTCGTAACCAAAGACGTCTGCGGTTGGCATTAAAAGGAGTGCGAGCTGATGGTATTCGGTAAAACTTAAGACCACTGTTTACAGATTTCCGGCTCTGGCATCCCACTGCACAACACGACATTTCTCCGGTGGTGGTCTTTAGCTCCCGACATGCGCAGTTGAACCTGCGTGACGTCGTGTGACGTAGGGTGATTATTCCCCTATATAAATCTATTACCTGAAGTGCTAAATACAAGGCCCTTTGTAACAATGATATAATGCTTTTTAATGAATGATGGTAAAAAATACATATAATTTTAATGCATTAAATATGTATTAAATTACAATTAAATTTTTAGTGTAAATAACGTTGTTCCAACATCCAAACAATGCTGATCAATTAACTGTTGAAAAAGTGTTGATACATAAATAATGATACAACGTTGAAAGATCAACTCTGAATTAAACGTTTGTTGAGTCGTGATAAAAGCGCCTTCTACATCTCCCAGAGTACTTTGAGAGAAACTCCAGTCTGATTGATCATTTTGGAACATCGTTCAATACAAGGGCTTGATTGGAGGACGGTGGTTGTCCATCACACAAAGGCGGTGACTAGAACTGTATTCTATTGGCTCTGACGGTAGGCTCTGACTGTGGTAAAAGTATGCAAGTTACTGTGCTTAAACTACAAATACCACAGTAAAACTATGTATATGTAGGTAAAACCATTGTAAGTGTTGTGTTACTGTGCTTTACAAATGTTTGGCTACACAGTGAACCACAGTTTCTGTGGTAAAAGCATGGTAAATGTTATTGCTGTGTTGTATCTACAAATACCACAGTAAAACCAGTGTCAGTGTTAAAAGCATGGTTTTGCCTTATTTAACTACAAATTCCACAGTAAAACTAGTTACTATGGTAAAAAATGGCTTTTACTAATAATAGGATCAAGCTAATGTTATAGTTAGTTAAAATCACATTCATTGTGGTGGTTGACTAGTAAAGAAAACATCAAATGTACTTACACATGAACGGTAGACAGTCACGACTAAAAAAATCTTTAAATAAAATAAAACACACCTGATTAACGTTAACTCCTTCCTCTCACTGCATTTTTTATTTATTTATTGATAACGACAGTCAAAGGTCATTTGATCACGACACACCCGATAAACTAGACTGTCATTATTTATAAGTCTGCTAGAGGGTGCTTGATTTTTAAATGTCCCTGTAGGTCGTAATACGCTGCATGTACAAACGCTCATTTTTCGGAGGAGGACAGTCTCAAACAGTAAGTGAAAGCTCTCTGCTGTTATCAGGCTTGTTGGACTTCAAGCAGCTCTGCACACACACCGATCGGTGTGTGACATCAAAGTATCGCAAGAGCGATTGGAGAGCAGGCGCTCCATATGCTGTTGTATTTTACAGGTTACCTTGAAATCACATGACACAGGATTTCTTTGAAATCATATCAGAGTCGTTCCTTGAAGTAACACGACAAAGCAGAAAGAGAAAGTGTTTGTTTTTGTATTTTTAAAAAAATGTGTGGTATATATGATATAAATAAGTACAAACAGTTTTGTACAGAACCTTTATGCTATTTATTTTATAGATTGGCACCTATAAGTCATATACTTTTTTACTTTTAAATTTACTGAAAACATTGAGCTATCATTCCGTAGTAGTTCAGCTTCTCCAAAAGAGGAAATTATACAAGTGTGGGTTGTACATGTCAAATCTGTCAAAAATTTTTCTTATTAAAATAGATTGGTTAGTGGTAAACATACATCCATCTGAATATTCACAGGACCTAAAGACACATTATAGAGATGCACAAAGCTGGAAAAAACTACAAAATCAAAGACCTGTGTGTTCATCACAGTAGGAGAGTACAAACGGAGAGTAAATCCAGGGCTGTTGCTGCTGTCCTGCAAACATTACTCCAAGAGCACAATGATGCCCATTGGCATCTGTTTGACCCACTGTTTAAAAAAAAAAAAAAAAAACACTTTAACTTTCTTACATGTCATGTGACTTCAAGGAAAAGATAATTTTTTTTATACTTATCTATTTAGGTAGTCAACGCTCGATGGTGTTTTTAGCCCCCAATGGCTCCTTCCAGGCAGTTAACCCTAACCTCAACCTTAAACCTACCCATCCCCTCGCTGCCTGGAAGGAGCCGTTGGGGGCTAAAAACACCAAACACCGTAGTGAACATTTAAAGTGGATCAAAAAAAGTTCATCAAAGTTGTTCTTAGACAAGAATGGGTATTGTTCAATATCCATGTATAACTATGATTAACTTTTTTAATCCACTTCAAATGTTGACTACTGTATATTCCAGCTGAGAACTTTCATTTGCTCTTATTACCCTCTAAAATACAATGCAGACATATTGCTAAAGTCTTTATTTTAACAGTTTATTATTAAACCCATTTTTCTACTATAGATGTATGTATGTATAACCTTATTCTAAAAATAACCTATGATTATATCAGTCTAAATTCATTAAAAGTGTTGAAAATAGAAGCAATCTGCAAAATGGAGCAGACTGTATAATAGGGGCCTTATTTACAAAACATTTTATCTTACCACTAAGAGTTCTCCTAAATAACAGTAAAAGTTCTCAGTTAAGAGTTTCCTCTTAAAACCTGTTCACAAGCTGACGAGAGCAACTCTTGCTGGAACAGAGAGAAGTCTGAAAGGAATAGTTCACTTAAAAATTTTAATTCTGTCATCATATACTCACCCTCAAGTTGTCACATGCCTGTCCTGTCTTGTGTAGCACATTTGGTGTTTGTGTTCCTGTCACTGTTTGACCCCACCCTCCTTGTTATCTCATTATTGGTTTCATTTGCCCCACCTGTTGTTCCTTATTACCTGCCTGATTTGTCCCTTTTATAAGTTCCTTTGTGTTTGCAGTCTGTGTCGGATCGTTGTCTTGTACACGTCTCTTGTTTTCCCTTGACCCTTCTGGTATGTTTGTTTCCAAGTTGTTGTTTTGTATTTTGTTGTGTTTTTTCCCCTCGTGGGTGTTTGTTTATAAACTTCCTTTGCACTTGAGTTTTTTCCCTCGTTTTCTTAAGTTTCACCGTGACAGAACGATCCGACCATGTCAAAGATTCAGCAGAGGAAGTTCCAGCATCCACTTGTTCCCCCGGACTCATGCCAACATT
>NC_138227.1:44764116-44799116 GCF_964197995.2 Scardinius erythrophthalmus
ATGGCCGCCGTCGAGCCTGTGTCTTCGGACAAGATTGCCGCCGCCGAGCCTGTTCACGTCACGCCTGCCGAGCCTGTGTCCCCTGACAAGATGGCCGCCGTCGAGCCCTCAGTGACCGCGACACTGGCCATTATGGCCACAGCCATGTGGTGTGTGTGGGCTACGCACACACTTGAGCCGGTGGTGTCTGTTCCTGAGCCGGTGGTGTCTGTTCCTGGGCCGGCGGTGTCTGTTCCTGAGCCGGTGATGTCTGTTCCTGTTCCTGAGCCGGAGCCAGTGTCTGCTCCTGAGCCGGAGCCAGTGTCTTTTCCTGAGCCGGAGCCAGTGTCTGTTCCTGAGCCGGAGCCAGTGTCCGTTCCTGAGCCGGAGCCAGTGTCCGTTCCTGAGCCGGAGCCAGTGTCCGTTCCTGAGCCGGAGCCAGTGTCCGTTCCTGAGCCGGAGCCAGTGTCCGTTCCTGAGCCGGAGCCAGTGTCCGTTCCTGAGCCGGAGCCAGTGTCCGTTCCTGAGCCGGAGCCAGTGTCCGTTCCTGAGCCGGAGCCAGTGTCCGTTCCTGAGCCGGGGCCAGTGTCCGTTCCTGAGCCGGGCCAGTGTCCGTTCCTGAGCCGGGCCAGTGTCCGTTCCTGAGCCGGGGCCAGTGTCCGTTCCTGAGCCGGGGCCAGTGTCCGTTCCTGAGCCGGGGCCAGTGTCCGTTCCTGAGCCGGGGCCAGTGTCCGTTCCTGAGCCGGGGCCAGTGTCCGTTCCTGAGCCGGGGCCAGTGTCCGTTCCTGAGCCGGGGCCAGTGTCCGTTCCTGAGCCGGGGCCAGTGTCCGTTCCTGAGCCGGGGCCAGTGTCCGTTCCTGGGCCGGGGCCAGTGTCCGTTCCTGGGCCGGGGCCAGTGTCCGTTCCTGGGCCGGGGCCAGTGTCCGTTCCTGGGCCGGGGCCAGTGTCCGTTCCTGAGCCGGGGCCAGTGTCCGTTCCTGAGCCGGGGCCAGTGTCCGTTCCTGAGCCGGGGCAAGTGTCCGTTCCTGAGCCGGGGCCAGTGTCCGTTCCTGAGCCGGGGCCAGTGTCCGTTCCTGAGCCGGGGCCAGTGTCCGTTCCTGAGCCGGGGCCAGTGTCCGTTCCTGAGCCGGGGCCAGTGTCCGTTCCTGAGCCGGGGCCAGTGTCCGTTCCTGAGCCGGGGCCAGTGTCCGTTCCTGGGCCGGGGCCAGTGTCCGTTCCTGAGCCGGGGCCAGTGTCCGTTCCTGAGCCGGGGCCAGTGTCCGTTCCTGAGCCGGAGCCAGTGTCCGTTCCTGAGCCTGTTCCTGAGCCTGTTCCTGTTCCTGAGCCTGTTCCTGAGCCTGTTCCTGTTCCTGAGCCTGTTCCTGAGCCTGTTCCTGAGCCTGTTCCTGAGCCTGTTCCTGAGCCTGTTCCTGTGTCTATGTCTGTTCCTGGGCCGGTGGGGCCAGTTCCAGTGCCCGAGCCGGTGGTGCCAGTTCCAGTGCCCGAGCCGGTGGTGCCAGTTCCAGTGCCCGAGCCGGTGGTGCCAGTTCCAGTGCCCGAGCCGGTGGTGCCAGTTCCAGTGCCCGAGCCGGTGGTGCCAGTTCCAGTGCCCGAGCCGGTGGTGCCAGTTCCTGTGCCTGAGCCCTGGCCGCCCGAGGGGTCGTCTCCGCCGTGGCCGCCCGAGGGGTCGTCTCCGCCGTGGCCGCCCGAGGGGTCGTCTCCGCCCTGGCCACCCGAGGGGTCGTCTCCGCCCTGGCCGCCCGAGGGGTCGTCTCCGCCCTGGCCGCCCGAGGGGTCTTCTCCGCCCTGGCCGCCCGAGGGGTCTTCTCCGCCCTGGCCACCCGAGGGGTCTTCTCCGCCCTGGCCGCCCGAGGGGTCTTCTCCGCCCTGGCCGCCCGAGGGGTCCTCTCCGCCCTGGCCGCCCGATGGACTCTCTGTTCCGCCCTGGCCCTCCGATGGACTCTCGGCTCCACCCTGGACTCCAGAACTGTTCATTTTCCCTGCCCCACCCTGGTCTGTCTCCCTTATTCCCCCTGTCCCACCCTGGTCTGTCTTTCCTGTTCCCCCTGTCCCACCCTGGTCTGTCTTTCCTGTTCCCCCTGTCCCGCCCTGGTCTGTCCCTCCCGTCCCGCCCTGGTCTGTCCCTCCCGTCCCGCCCTGGTCTGTCCCTCCCGTCCCGCCCTGGTCTGTCCCTCCCGTCCCGCCCTGGTCTGTCCCTCCCGTCCCGCCCTGTCCCTCCCTGTCCCTCCCGTCCCTCCCGTCCCGCCCTGGTCTGTCCCTCCCGTCCCGCCCTGGTCTGTCCCTCCCGTCCCGCCCTGGTCTGTCCCTCCCGTCCCGCCCTGGTCTGTCCCTCCCGTCCCTTGTGGAGCGTCTGGTAGCCGCTCCTTAAGGAGGGGGTAATGTCACATGCCTGTCCTGTCTTGTGTAGCACATGTGGTGTTTGTGTTCCTGTCACTGTTTGACCCCACCCTCCTTGTTATCTCATTATTGGTTTCATTTGCCCCACCTGTTGTTCCTTATTACCTGCCTGATTTGTCCCTTTTATAAGTTCCTTTGTGTTTGCAGTCTGTGTCGGATCGTTGTCTTGTACACGTCTCTTGTTTTCCCTTGACCCTTCTGGTATGTTTGTTTCCAAGTTGTTGTTTTGTATTTTGTTGTGTTTTTTCCCCCTCGTGGGTGTTTGTTTATAAACTTCCTTTGCACTTGAGTTTTTTCCCTCGTTTTCTTAAGTTTCACCGTGACACAAGTTGTTTCAAACCTGTATGAAGGTTTGAAACATCCTTTTATTTCTTCTACTGAACACTAAAGAAGATATTTTAAAGAATGTCAGTAACCATACAGTAAATGACATAATTTTAATTTTTAATTTTTAAGCTACACTGTGTAATTTTTTTAGTTGATTCTTAGCAAAAAACACTTAGTTCTTTCAAAAATAATGTGCTCATTAATGTATATTTACTTCTTTCAAGTAATAAAGTATTCTCGTAAGTTTATAATCTGCCATTGAAAGTACATACGGGTGAGGGGTTCGAATGCCGGTCGCCATGTTGCCCCTCCATCTTGAAACTACATTAGCCAAAGAGGGACATACCTGTAAATTCAAGCTTCGCCTTTCGCGCTTTACACTCCGTGACACAGAGACGAATGCGAGGGGAGATTACTTGCGACTGCCGGCAGATTTGAAAGATTGCTGAAGATGGAGGATCACACCTATATTCTCGAGGACATGTAGGAGAGTCGAGAGAGAATTAAAACGTCAACGCGAAAGGCAAATCAGCAAGACCAAAGTCAATACTGGAGTAACTTTTACCAGATGGAAAGAGCTCATGAGGAGCAAAGATTTTAAAGCGGACGCCGAAGTTGCCTGCTTTCTTCTCGACAGGTAACTCAGCCTATTTGTGTAAATTCGAAGTTTTATAGTTGCTTGTCTAACCATAGCATGGTTGTGCATAACGCCAGAACGACCTCTAGTATAACTTGCGTTACTTTTCCTCACGTCAATGGTGAAAAAGTATTGTTTACCTTGTAACACAAATCTGTGCTGCGACGGATCACAGGTGATAGTTTTAAAGGCGCAATTGGACGAAGTCGAACTGGAAGCCGTGTTAATCTTGGAATAGTACGGACACCATAGGAGTTAAAACGCCCTCGAAATTGAAAAGAACAGAAACTAATATTCACTGGGTAGTCATATACAATTTCACCGCTAGATGGGGGAAAATATCACACAGTGTAGCTTTAATCTAAGAGAAAGTGCGGGCTTGACCTCGTTGTTATGGATTCTCTCCACCGACTGCGCTGAGCAAAAGCATGATGGGAAACGACTTGCTGACGACACAGCTTAATGCTTATTGTTTTAAACAACCGGGATGTATTGTTCTCTTTTAAAATGTTTGATTTCAAAACGCCTCGGTTACGACTGTAACCTCGGTTCCCTGAAGAGGGAACGAGCGTTGCGTCGAGTTTGACGCTATGGGAACGCTTTGCGTGATGACGTCTTGAAGCACATGTAAAATCAGTCCAATGGTGTGGTGGAACGTCAGAGGCGGGTGACGTCACGTACCAGGAAACTATAAAAGCCGGCCCGAAACAGAAAACGAAAGCTTCGTAAAGTCTGAAGTCATGCTGACAGGCATGAAGGAGATATGGCAAGGTGACGCAACGCTCGTTCCCTCTTCAGGGAACCGAGGTTACAGTCGTAACCGAGGCGTTCCCTTTCAAGGGAACTCGCGTTGCGTCGAGTTTGACGCTATGGGAACGTCTATACCAACGCCTCCATAGCTACAAATGCCTGTCCTGTGTGAAATCTGGTGAGCAGCACTAGGAAGACAAAACATGAGACCCTGGAGCAGAGTCTAGATCCAGAGAGTAGAACCTGACGAAAGTGTGCGGTGAGGACCAGCCTGCCGCATCACAAACGTCCTGTAACGAAACTCCTGATATAAGGGCCTTAGAGGCCGCCATACTCCTCGTAGAGTGCGACCGGACAGCCAAAGGAGAAGGCTGCCCAGCCGCCTCATAAGCAAGTGAGATAGCCTCGACCACCCACTTGCTCATTCTTTGCTTAGACACCGGACCTCCCTTGTTAGGGGAGCCAAAGCATACAAATAACTGATCACTTTTACGCCACAGGGCAGCTCTGTGGACATAGGCGTCTAACGCCCGAACTGGGCAAAGCAAATTATTAGCCTCCTGGTCCGCATTCTGAAAGGGAGGAGGACAAAAGGCCTGCAGAACAATAGGTCTGACCACATTAGTGGGGACCTTGGGGATATAACGCGGTCTTGGATGAAGAAAGGCTTTAACCATACCCGGAGCAAACTCTAAGCATGACGGAGCGACCGACAATGCTTGCAGATCCCCTATTCTCTTAAGAGAAGAAATAGCCAGAAGGAAAAGAGCTTTCAGAGTTAGAAACTTCTCAGGAACCTCCTCAATGGGCTCAAAGGGGGCCAGGGACAGGCCTTGTAGAGCAATGGACAAGTCCCATGGTGGCACCCTAGAGCGAACTGCAGGCCTCAGCCTCCAAGTGCCACGAAGGAAACGAGATATTAAAGGGTCTTTCCCCACAGACATTCCACCCAAAGGAATGTGGTAAGCACCTATGGCCGCCACATAAACCTTTAAAGTGGACGGGGTCAGACCTGCCGTGAACCAGTCCTGCAGGAACTCCAGCACTGTACCAACTGGGCAGTTAACTGGGTCCAACCGACGGTCACTACACCAAGAAGTGAAGACTTTCCACTTCAGGGCATAAAGTTTCCTCGTGGAGGGAGCTCTGGACTGTAGAATGGTCTCAACAACCTCAGTTGAGAGACCTGACTCTATGAGCTGGGCCCCCTCAGAGGCCAAGCCCACAGGTTCCACAGTTTTGGGCGGGGGTGAAATATTGAGCCCCCTGCTTGGGACAGAAGGTCCCTCCTGACAGGAAGCTCCAGAGGATGCCCGTCGAGAAGGGACACAAGATCGGGAAACCATACTCTGCCCGAGCAGCGCGGGGCTATAAGAAGCAGGCAAACCCGGTCCCTGCGAACTCTCTCCAGAACTCCCGGGAGCAGAGCAACTGGGGGAAAGGCGTACAGACGTAGCCTCGGCCACGCCTGTACCATAGCATCCAGTCCCAGAGGAGCTGGATGCGTGAGGGAGAACCAAAGTGGACAGTGAGACGTCTCTCTAGACGCAAACAGATCCACTTGTGCTTGGCCGAACTCCCTCCACATCAGCTCCACCACCTCGGGGTGGAGCCTCCATTCCCCGGGCCTCGGCCCCTGTCTCGACAGAGTGTCTGCTCCTATATTCTGAACCCCGGGGATGTAGGCTGCCCTGAGTGACAGCAACTTCCCCTGGGACCACAAGAGGATATGGCGTGCCAGATTGGATAATGCGCGCGAGCGCAAACCCCCTTGGTGGTTGATATAGGCGACTACCGACGTGTTGTCCGTATGCACTAACACATGGTGTCCCCTGAGATCTGTGATAAAGCTCCTCAGAGCCCGGAAGACAGCTAACATTTCTAGGCGATTGATATGCCAGGAACGATGATGGTCTTCCCACAGACCTTGAGACGAGCGACCCTCCAGGATCGCTCCCCAACCCGTGAGGGAAGCATCCGTCGTTAGCAGTTTGCGACGACAAGGAGCTCCCAACACTGGGCCCTGGGACAGGAACCAAGGTTTCTTCCACATAACCAGGGCACGTAAGCATCGCCGCGTGACCTTGATTGTGCGAAATGGGTTGCCCCTCGGGGAAAACCCCCTGGTCCTGAGCCACCACTGCAGGGGCCTCATGTGCAGCAGTCCAAAAGGTATCACGTTGGAAGCTGCTGCCATGAGACCCAACAGTCTCTGGAACTGTTTGACAGTGAGTAGCTGGCCTAGCTTTACACTTTTCACAGCTGCAAGGATGGACTCTATACGTGGCGGTGACAGGCGCGCCTGCATCGACACTGAGTCCCAAACCACGCCTAAAAAAGTGGTCCTCTGGAGTGGAGAAAGCACACTCTTCTTGGCGTTCAGCCGTAACCCCAACTCTTTCATGTGGGCGAGAACAACATCTCGATGTTGAACCGCCAACTGATGCGACTGAGCTAGAATCAACCAATCGTCGATGTAGTTCATGATGCGAATACCCTGGAGGCACAGCGGCGCCAGAGCTGCATCCATGCATTTGGTGAAAGTGCGGGGTGATAAAGCTAGGCCGAATGGAAGAACTCGATATTGGTATGCTTTGCCCCCGAAAGCAAACCTCAGGAACTTCCAATGACACGGACGGATGGAAATATGGAAATATGCGTCCTTGAGGTCTATCGTGACAAACCAGTCCTCGGACCTGATCTGTGGCACGATTTGTCTCAATGTTAACATTTTGAACTTGAGCTGCATGACTGACTCGTTCAGAACTCGAAGATCTAAAATGGGACGCAAACCTCCGTCCTTTTTTGGAACTATGAAGTACCGGCTGTAAAACCCGGACTCCCTGTTGGAGGGGGGTACATATTCTATGGCCCCTTTCTCTAACAGAGTGTTTACTTCCTGTTCCATAACCAGAACCTGCTCGGGGGCCACCACTGTGGGCAGGACCCCCATAAACCGAGGTGGGCGTTTCTTGAATTGTATCTGATACCCTTTTTCCACGGTCTGCAGGACCCAACGAGAAACATTTGACAGTAGCTTCCACGCTGTCAAAGATTCTACTAGAGGTACCAGCCTCTCGAGACTGGTTTCAGGATTTTGTTGTTGTTGAGTAGTCAATTTGTCGCCCTGTAACGGCGCACCGGCAGGGAACGACCGAACGGACTGCTCTAACACCCTCCTCGGAGGGGGCGGGCATCCCGAGGCCACTACGTTTCCGGGTGGTCCTTGAGATATGTGCTCGCCGGAGACCGCTGCGCCCTGTAACACCGGAGGCAGCAGGGTTAGCAGAACGGTCCCCTGAGGGTACCGAAGAGAGACGGGCACCGTAAAAAGAGGTGTTAACCGCTCTGCTTCGGGGGGGACTACCCTCATTTGTCCTGAGCCCTCGGACGTCAGGACTTTTTCCCAGCAGCCTTCTTGGCGGTAATAACGGTCCGCAGATCCGTTTTACCCCTCGAGGGCTGCTGAGTTTGAGAGCGCCCTCCGTGTCCCCGAGATTTTTGTGGGGGAGCACGGGAGGAAACGCTCTGTTTCTGAGTGGCACGGTGTTCAGCGCTCTTTTTTGAGGAGTGAGGCTGCTCCCGCTCAGCAGCCTCATAGAAAGAACGGCGGGGGAGGAGTTTCTGAAGTGCAGCTGCCTGCTTTGAAGCTTCTTGAGACTTCGCTACAGCACTATTAACTGCGTCTCCAAATAAACCATCAGTGGAAACCGGAGCATCCAAAAGAACATGTTTTTCTTTGTCCTTTATATCACTTAAATTGAGCCACAGATGCCTCTCAGTGGCCACCAGGGCTGCCATAGAGCGGCCGATGGATTTAGCCGTCTCCTTGGTGGCCCTGAGAGACAAATCTGTGGCTCCACGCAGTTCAGAAACAGTATCGGGACCAATACCCCCGCCCTCCTCAAAATCACCCAATAATTCTGCCTGGTATGCTTGCATTAATGACATGGTGTGCAAACACGCTGCAACTTGGCCGGCGGCGGCATAAGCTTTATGAACCAGGGAAGAAGTGAATTTTACTGGCTTGGATGGTAACACAGGAGCCTTCAGAGAGGATGCCGTTGCTGGAGAGAGATAGCTCGCGAGCGTCTCTTCCACCTTCGGCATCTCCCCATAACCATGCTCTTTATAATTGTGTATGGCTGAATAGTGTGATGTTTGTGCAGTATACACTCTATATGACACTGGTTTCCCCCACGATCTCGACACCTCGGTGTGGAGATCGGGGAAAAACTGAAGGCTTCTGCGCTGAGGCTGAGCGCGAGATGGCAGGAAACGCTCGTCGAGCTTACTTTTCGAACGAGCGCCCTGCCGATCTTCCGGCCACTCGATAGATAATCGCTCAACGGCTCTTGTAACCACGTCGAGCAACTCTTCAAACGCATGAGACTGAGGTGGCGAATCCTCAGACTCAGCGTCAATACTAACAACGTCCAACTCCTCAGAGCTGGACAATTGCAGTACTGGTGCCTCCATCGGTGGGGAAGAAACCGCAGCGCGTGCTTCCACACCCTGATGAGAGGCACTGGATCTGTCAGAAAGAGGCTGAGATAAGACAGAGCCCGTCTCAACATCCACTGACAGATCCATTTGCGAACCCCAGGTCTGAGATCGACGCCGAGCCTCAGCAGCGGCGGGACCCGAGCCCTGGGGAACGTGATCCTGGTTAAATCGAGCCAGGCGGGATCGGAGCGTACGCAATGGAAGCGCGTCGCAATGCACACAGTCACCACCCTCGAGTGCTGACTGGGCATGCTCCTCACCCAAACAAACAACACAAAGAGTGTGAGTATCACCTCCCGTTAAATAACGCGGGCAGGGATGGACACACACTCTAAACTGCTGCTTGCTCGCCATACTGAATATATATATATATATATGATATAGACAGACAACACCAAATAACAAGGACAGATTCAACACAGAGCGCAACTGAAGACTCAGAAAGCTTTCGTTTTCTGTTTTGGGCCGGCTTTTATAGTTTCCTGGTACGTGACGTCACCCGCCTCTGACGTTCCGCCACACCATTGGACTGATTTTACATGTGCTGCAAGACGTCATCACGCAAAGCGTTCCCATAGCGTCAAACTCGACGCAACGCGAGTTCCCTTGAAAGGGAACCCTGATCTCATGTTTTATGTGTATAAATTATATGTGAATATTCCCAAACTCTCTGACAGTGTGATCTCTATATGGGTTATGTGATGTATTTCTTTTTATAAAAATAATATATATAAAAAAAATCTCTGAATTAAAGAAAAAAAAAGATTGATAACCGTATTTGGAATGGAATTAAATAACAAGAACTCTGGGAGTCTTGTTCATTATATTTACTCTCGACTACATTTCAGGCGAAGCAAGGCGCATCTCAAACAAGCCTAGTCACAGAGTCAGCCACACTCACAGCCCCAATCATCACTAGAGGTCTGCTACCCGACCCGAGCCCGACGGGTCCCGAAAAATGTGCGGGTTTCGGGTCGGGTTCGGGTTAATGTTTATTGAACAGCTTCGGGTTCGGGTCGGGCTCGGGTTTGTAACTAAGAAAAACTATATAAGCTATAGCCTATATGCGTGCCGTGTGCTTTGCCTGCTTGCTGTGTTGTGGTGACTGGCACGCGAGAGAGAGATCCGGCGACTCAAAACTGAGGTTGGAGGTAACGGAACAAAAAATAAATAAATAAATAAATAAATAATTACACTGCCTACGTAGCTTCTCTGCAGGGACAGCGCCAGAGAATTTTTAACGCATACGCATGTGCTGAGTGGGTGGGTGCAAGATCATTGACGGGAGCAGCGCAAAACTTGGCCACAAAATATTTAATATTCAGTTAAGTTATGTTAATGATCAGAATTAAAGCTTTAATTTGATTCAATTGAACAAGCGCAACATTCAGCATTCAATCAAATATTCTAAAAGATATAGGCTATTATTAATAATGTTATTTCAACACAATATCTCGTTATTTCGAAATAATATGTGTGTGTAAATCCGGTGACGCGTGTATTGATTTTTTATTAATAAACAAGTGTTTTCTCTAAAAGTGTCGACTCGGCTGCAAAGATGAAGTTGACGATCGCCATCTCCGTGTGCGCTTATAGAGAGAAATGCACATAAATAAGCCTAATGGATTACATAATCAGAGAGTAGCCTTTTTCTTTTTTCGTTTTGAATGATTTCGTTTAAAGACATTTCAAGCTTTGTGTATTTGATGTATTTGTCATGTCTGTGTGAGGAATACACTGAGTTTCGTTAAGTTAGGATGTGCTCTAGTTCACGTGCAATGCAATTGAGCGCGCGGGCGCCTCCGTTATATTTGTTTCGTAGCCTATTAATTAAATACAGGCAATTGGTTGATGAAAAATGTATTAAAATTAAGATACAATTTATACAAAACGAAATTCACTTTAAAGAAAGGCTTTCTACAAAACAACTTCAACTTCAACGGTCAAAATCATGTCTGACCCACTGCATGTCTCATATTGCGCATCCTATCTTACTCGGTCGTGCTGTTCACTTTTCATAAATCAACATAAATGGAAAAAAAATAACATTATAATATTTTAACAAATATGAAACTAAATGCGCTTTACAACAGTAGGCCTATATACTCTCTATTTGTACAAATTTCTGCGCATTAATTTAATTCTGAATTTTGCACACACAAGTTGAAAGGCATTTGTTCAAATCAAGTTCACGGAAAATTGTGCGTGCATTTATTAATCATTATGATACTAAAATCCTAACAAAGAGGCTATGCTATATATGTACAAAAAATCAGATGAGCCAATAATATGAACGCATTTACACGTTAAGCATTTTCCTCCCATAAAACCATTATAAGAAAGCTTAATGTGGCTTAATGCAGATTAGAATGTCCCCTTATTTTGTTGAAATAACGAGATATTATGTCGATACTAGGCTACTGTGTCCACCGTGGTCTCCTTTTTGATCAGCGGAAACGATTTTTGCTTGTTTGGGATCTGACTGTCCAGCGTATTTTAAAAAGTTAAGCAAACTTTCCTGTCTTTTTGACATTTTTCCCCTGAGTGAAACGATCGAGGCTAACAGCAATCTCAACTCGTACAAGCGCGCAAGTCATGAGTCACAAACATTGAACACTACACAAACAGTAATTTTATTTTATTTTATTTCATTTAGGCAATTCATTTTAGTGACACAGGAGGTGCCGGATCCAATAAAAAAGGTTCCAGATCTAATGTCGGAGGTGGGGCTCAAATTAAGCCCTGGCTGTTGTTCATTTAATTTGTTTTAAAATTCACATTTCATCCAGAGCGGTTTCTTCTCGCTTTGCAATGTTTTCGCTTTCTTCTCGATGTGCAATGTATGCATAGGCTACACAGACCACACAGGCTCTCTCTCTCAAAAATGGTATTTATTTGCTGTGAGAAATAGAGTGGACCTCGGGTTCGGGTCGGGTTCGGGCTTAACATGTAAATTTAATTGTCGGGTCGGGTCGGGTCGGGTTAAATGATCGCGGGTACGGGCCGGGTTCGGGCTTCAGTTTAAAGCCCGTGCAGACCTCTAATCATCACCCACCATCGTTCCCGCTGTTTCTCACCACTCTGCTCAATAAACACTGTTATCAACACCTGTGTGTTTCATTCTGTATTGTGACAACCACACCTACAGTGATCAACTGTAAATCATTAATCATTATGTATTTCCGGTACTTACCAACAATACTGAAAGTGAAAGAATATTCTGCAGAATATGTAAATAGTTTACCGACTTCAAAGAGCTGTACAATAAGCTTTGAGTGTACAAAAGTAAAAAATTAAATAAAATAAAATAAAATAAAAAATGTGGAATTAGGGCATAACACAGTTCATAAGTTATTAAATCTGATTTACACGAAATGTCTCCTAAATGTAGTAAAAATAAGCAGCTCATATTCCTTCAAATCACGTGACATACTTGAAATACTGGATACAGGAAATTCCAGAACACTAGGCCACGTCCTCTTTTTATCCAGATATAAAACAAGTCACTTTGTCTTTTCACAAATACATTAAGAGCTTTCTTGTCACCTTGTCCACAGAAGAATAGTGCCTCAGATAATGTAAGTATAAAACATAAATGCTTTCTCAGTGGAAACATATGAATGATCTGATTTGAAATCACTTTTAAATTAAACAAACGTATTAGTCTTTATTTAAAATAAAGCGTGTTGTAGCTAAGCTAATCATCTCTTGCTTTTATAATATTGTTTGCTAGATGAGCAGAAGCTGAAATATTTTCAGATTTTCTGTTTGTTTTTTTAAACACAGACATTGCATTGTGAAAGATATGAAAAAGTGAATTTCCAGAGTTTTGAAAATGGAGGCATCAGGAAAACTCCTGTCATCAAGGCTGATTTCCCTGTTTAAGAACGGACAATGGATAAAATATGATGTTGTTACGTTATTTGAAGCCCTTGCTGAGCAATATAATGGCAGGAATGAATATTTTCACACATGGATGATGAGTATCCTTCATAAAGTGGAGATTCATAAAATAAGTGCGTCGGATTTGAAAGAGAATGATAAGATGGTGGATCATGTTGAGGCCAAAATTAATGACATAGCCAAAAACAATAATGAGAAAAAACTGGATGAGATTGTGAAGGAAATCTGTGGACAATCAGATATTGATGAACAAATTATGGAAAAAGTAAAAGATATTGTCCTCTCTGTGTCCAAATGTCTATCAGCTTCTACAGCACCACATCTACAAGACAAAAAGCAAAGTTTGTTCAAGCTCTGCAAAGCCGTGGAAAAGACAATGAAATATAAACCTCGAGTGACTCAGATGGTGAGCTGGTGCATTCTTGTTCTTTCTGAATCAAGTCGGCTCGTTCAGGTTTTAACAGGAGAAGGAAAGTCGTGCATCGTAGCAATGTTTGCAGCACATCAGGTCATGATGGGAAAAACCCCTGATATCATTTCCAGTTCCCCTGTACTCGCTGTAAGAGACGCTGAAGTATGGTCTGCATTTTATAAGGAACTAGATATAACCATTGCTGTCAACACCAACAAATCTAAAGATGAAGACCTCAAGAAGTGCTATGAGTGTCAGGTGGTCTATGGTACGACTGACAGCTTTGCAGGTGATTTTCTGAGACAACGCTTCCAGAGAAGTGATGTGAGACCTAAGAGAAAGTTTCAGTGTGTTATAGTGGATGAGGTGGACTCACTGATGTTGGACAAAGGTCCTGAAGTGGTCTACCTGAATAGTAATATGCCTCTCATGGAACCATTGAATGCAACACTGGCTGAAATTTGGTTGATCGTCAACCAGCTAAAGCGTTTAGAGACTGGGGAGATTTTAGGGCCCATTCAGCTCTTCTCTGAGGTTCTGTCTGAAATCATGCATGAAAATAAAAACATTGATCAAATGATGTTTTATTAACAAAGTTCGGGAGGAGCACGTTCAAATAATCAAGCAATCAATCAATCAACTCATCAAACAATTACCATGTCTACCCTATCAGCATGAGAGGAAGCATATATATATTCACTGTCAACTCACCTAACTTCCTTGACAGTTTTCAGCATCCCTCCACCACCCCGACTCCTCACTCTTGGCTTGTTCTTTCACAGCCAGGAATACGGGGGGAGTACTCTGGGTTCGGGCCAAATACCGAGCCCGGAGCCCTCTCCTCGGACAGCACGCCAAATACGCATTTATTCTATCTGACTTATTTGTAAGTGTGAACTCGTGAACTCAGGATTGTGCAGATGGCTGTGGATGCAGGAATTATGCCAACGAAACCCTCAATGCAAATGCAAGAACACATGACAAATGTTTTACAACAACTAGATAATGCAAGTGTTTTGCAAATGGTGGCATTTTTAACCACGTTAGTGAGAAATTTCCCTCAGTATTTCTTCAAACTATACCAGCAAGAGCCTGATGGTACTTTACGGAAACAAAATGAAATCAGTACTGCAGGTACAAATAAAAGGCAAGAAATATCAATTGTTCTCCAGGGAAATGGAAAATGTCATGTTGTGCACTTTGAGGAAGACTCACTAGTTAAGTCATTGGGTGAAATGATTAAAAATGGTTATCAGTCTGAGACAATAAAGGAACAAAATGAATCTCGTATTCCAGGCCTTCAAGATCTCATTAATGGTAAGATGCAAACTTGGGTTGAAAATGCTCTGCTAGCCACCAAAATGACTCTGGGCCACGAATACATCCGTCATGGAGATGGAGTTGTTCCTGTTGATTACAAATACACTGGTGTTGTGCAGAACAACATGAGATGGGGAGAAGGACTTCAGCAGTTCCTGGAGATGAAACACCAAACTAAACTGTCCAACATGAGTCTAATCACAAACTTCATGTCTAATGTTTGTTTATTCAAGAAATACTCAGACCAGATCTATGGGATCACAGGAACTTTGGGTGACCAAGCAGAGCTTGATATGCTCAAGAAGCTCTACAATGGCATTAAGACCTGCAAGATTCCCTCATTTAAACAAAGGAAACTTTATGAGCTTGAAGGCATGGTGATCCCTGAAGAGGACGAGTGGATCAGGACCGTCTGTAACGTTGTTAAGAATCAAGTGTCCTCCACAGTCTATCGAGGTCCACGAGCAGCTCTCGTCATCTGTGAAACAATCAATCGTGCAGAAATGTTTCACAGGGCCCTCGCAAAGACCATCACAAAAGACAAACTAAACCTCTATGTGAATGACAATATGGATAACTCTACAATAATAAATTCAAAAGTTGAAGCAGGAGTCATCATCATTGCAACTAATCTAGCAGGTCGAGGAACAGACCTAGAGGTCTGTAAAAGTGTAAATGAGGCGGGAGGATTGTTTGTGGTGCAAACCTTCTTACCTCTGAATGTCCGTGTTGAACAGCAAGCCTTCGGACGAACGGCTCGCCAAGGAAGTCTAGGATCTGCTCAACTCATCGTGTGCACCAGTTACCTCTCTGACTCTGTTAAACAAGTGATGAGCCTGAACACACCTGTCACCAGCTTACTCAAATGTCTGAGCCATCTTACATCTAAACTGATGTCATGTAATTCCACTGAGAATTTGTTTGAGGATGCACTTAATCATTACCTTGGAAACCGCAGCTTTCAAAATCAAGAGGCAATGGTCTCTGCCCTAACAGACCTCTTAACCCTCTGAGGTCTGAGCTGTTTTCTGGGCCCTGGAGGTGTTCTGACATGCTCTGACATTTGTGGTTATTTCTGTTACTTGTGACATTTTCATGGCTAAAGTCTAATTACACTGTATTCAGCACAAACTCTGCTACAATAATATATCAGCAGCATGTATGTAAAAGTTTGTAGTTTTGAGATAATGACATGTATGCGTGGTTTGTGAAAATACAAAAATAAATTCTCACTGAAATAAGGTCATGAAACCCATACTGATTATTTCTTCACAAGACTTTTGAAAATTGTATCACGTAGCCTAGAATATTTGCTCCAAAACGATGTGAGAATCACCCTGACTGCTCATTCAGAGAAGACAATATATTGATTTAAAAATTTTACGACGTGTTTTGTGTTAGAAAGCAATATGCGAAGGGGCGGATCACCTCATTAATATGAAAGCTTTCCACACCTGAGAAAGACAAAGAACCTCCCTAATGGCCCTATTAGGAGCTTATCAGGGCCCATCATTCTGACCAACCTTGCACAAAGAATGAGGAGATTTAAAAAAGAATGGCTTTTAAAATTGTTTGGATTTATTTACAACACAACATAATCTAAAGATACACAACAAAAAAGCACTTATTGAAGAAAGAGACCTTTGTGCCATTCCTAAAAACATTGTACATACCTTTCATTTTCTAAGGTGTTTGATTTTCACTTTACCATGTTCATGTACAGAGACATGTACTGTGAATGTTGAAGTCAGCAGGACTCAGTGGCATCTGGGCCCTGAAAAAAAAAAAAGTGAACATACTGATATCAAGAGAAAGGCCTGCACGATTTTGGGAATACATTTTAGATTTTTCTTGTTAAAGTTGCTTTTTAAAATTCACAGAATACAAACACTCACACAAATGTTTCCAACAATATATAATGAACACCAGGTTTGTTGTGCCTTGTAGGTATAGGCTATGCGCAGTGCTGCATAAAATAATAACAATATAGCAGCCTATATATATTTTCAAAAAGATTTCAGTAACAACTAAGCTAGAGAAAAATATATTGATTATCATGTTACTTCAAATGTTTCCATTCGTTATGATAATATGAAATGAGATAATAGTAAAAACATGAAGCTGTTTGGAGCGTTTTGCTTTTCCAAAATATGATACATTCAAACGCGATCGCGATCAAAAATATGATACATTAAAACGCGATCGCGATCAAAAATATGATACATTAAAACGCGATTGCGATCAAATATAAAACATTATGGTTAGGCCTACCATATACATAGCCTATCTACGTTTGAGCAGATATCCACAAACACAGTAACAGTAAACACGGGTCTAAATATTATAATATTCACCATATATCTAGCAACAGTTCAACTGCAATGTGAAATTTATGCAACAATAGCAAACTAATATGTAAGAATTTCTTACCTTATCTTTCTTGTCTTCAAATATCGTTCTTCTTCTTCTGATGTAAATCCAATGTAAGCTCAGGCACGTCTTTCAAACTCGACGAAAAGTGAAGTGAAGTGTTTTGTTGTTGAGGTAATGAGGGCGATCGCGTTCCATGTGGAGATTTGCATGTGAATATCTTTTGCGCGAGTGGGCGTGGCCGAATTAAAAATAATTAGGAAGCGTTTGAGAAGCTGGAAATCTTGTTGGTTTTATACAAATTACTTAAACAGAGAATATTTGTTTTCGTTTTGAATCCGATCATTTAAAAGTACACACTTAAATGTTTATAAAGGTATATGGCTCATAAATGTGTGACAAGTATTCGCTGAGTTTTGTTTCAGTTTATAGACGTGCTCAAGAAAAAAAAGTTCACCGCGACGGAGAGGCAGAACGCACACACTGTTTTTTTTCCTTATTTTACAAAAGCACAATGTTTTGATTTGATTGGAAGTGGACACATACAAAAGTAGAAATACCACAGATTCTTTTTTTATATTTATTTTTTCTGTATGACCATAAATGACGGAGAAATTTAAGTTTAAAGTGCTACAATGTGGAGAAAATCCAGCAAAACGCGCCGGCGCGTTTGTCGACCTCAGAGGGTTAACCACAAAATCATTCTCATCACAAGATCTGGAAGAGGCAAAAGAAGTCAGGAACATTATGGTGAAATTCAGACTCTCAAGGTTCCTTGAAAACATAATTCCAAAAATCACAAAAGAGGAAAATCTTTTTTCTGTTTACCTTGATCTTTTGGACAACGTTTATGAAGATGATGTTTTTTCAGACCAGCGAGATGTATTTGTGTCCTGTCTTCATGAGTGTTGGGGTTTGTGGTTCTTGATGTACAGTACTTCAATGAGGAAACATCCATTGAGACGCTGAAGAAACAGCTGGAAAAGGACTTGTCAAATGCAAAGCAGAAACTTTTAAGAAAAGAGTCTCCATCCAATATGGTCTACTTTTACATCAGGTCTGGAGACAATCTCCGTGAGAAGGGATGCCTTGCAGAGAGCATTGAGATGTACACCAAAGCTTTGGAGGACGGTGTTTGCTGGAAGTTTATTCCTCTCTGTAATCGTGCACTGGCCACTGTTATGAAGAAAGATGGTGGTTATATTGCTAAAGCACTACCTGACCTTGTTATGGCTGAAAAGGCTATAGATTCATACAAGTCACAACTGGCACGTATTTTGACTTGTGTAAAGCCACGGAGTGAAGATAAGACTTTGCTTACCGAACAGTTTCGAGTGAAGATTATCATTGCAGACCTTCTCAAGACGAACATTCAAGATGCTGTAATGGAGTTGAAGAGGGCTGAAAGCACAGGAGGAGATGTGAGCCAGACTGGAAAACATCATTTTGTTTTGCCCATAGACGTTTTAATGAGGCATGCAAGCAGTATGGAAGGTGAGAACCTGACTGAAAGATATATACTGTATGTATATACACACATTTTTACATTTTCTTAATGTATTCCTAATTTAGCAAAACTTCTCCAAACTTTAAATCAAGGTTTCCTTAACTTCTGCTCTTAAGCTTTTTTAACTCAATCATGTATTCGCTAAATTTTCCTCCCAGTGCAGTATTATTTGGTAAAAGTGCAACACTGATCTCCAAACATAAGTCATTCTACTTTTTTCATTTAATTGTTTTCCTCCTAATGCAGGAAAAGCATTACAATAAATCTCTGCTGATTATAGTAGTAATTGTAGTAGTAAAAATAACTATTTCTCATTTTTATTCGCTTCTTATTTTTATGAAGGAATATCAATTCTTAAATTCGAAGAATCAATATTTTAGTCAGTAATTTTTAGTTGATGAACGAACAGAACATGGTAGTGCACCTTCTATCCAATAAATCGCAATATGCTTTGTGCTTTGTTATAAAGTGTTATATTTCAAATTCTGTCTATTTTATTACCAAATTGAAACAATACCATTTTTGAGATTTTTAATGCCGCGTGTTGTAGCTCCTCCTTCTCATTGTAGCTCCTTAGTTCAAGCGGCTCTTAACTGAATACCTTTTCTTCCTTTTTACTAATTTCTAAATAAATTATCTCAATCAAGCTTATTTCTAACCGGCATGCATCTCGCGGTGATTGGTTCTGCGCAGATTTTGCTCATCTCAGACAAGCCTAATATACATATTCACGTTTTTTTCTGAAGTAAAGCACATTCCACAAACAATGCAGTCCTAGCAAGACCAACGCACTAATAATCCACATGAAACTGATTAAAACTGACTGTCATAAAACTTTGAACTGCGTGCACTGACGTCACTGCCATTACACGATAGGCTGAGGTGCGTCATGTGATTGTCACGGTTCATGAGTGCGCTGCTTCCTGCTTGTCTCGTGCATTTGTTATTGTTGTCTGTGTGCCATGTGCGTGTGTGTGTGGGTGTCACCGTATCAATTATCAGTCAATCATCTCATCTGTAATCAGCTCGGCGCCAGCTGCCACTCATCTCCAGTTCCTTTAAAGACTCACTGAATTCTTCTCTCATTGTCAGATCGTTGGTCGATGTTTGTGCTGTGTTTCCTGTTTCCCGTGAGTTGGTTTCTTCCTGGAGTCCTGTGCTGTGTGTTCTTCGTGTCTGGATCCTGTCTTCACCTTCACGCCGTTTCACCGCCGGATTCATCGCGACCATCTAGTCCCTGCGCCACCCTGCTTCAGCCGTCTGACCCTCACCATCTGCCTGCATCTGAACTTCTGTGTTTAAGTGTTTAATAAACTTACATTCTTGAGATCGCCTGCATTTGCTTCCTTTTTCCAGTGCGTCATGACAGAACGATCTGACCCATCGATGGGAGCAGCAGGCGAGACCCAGATATCGATGGAAGCTTTCATCGGCACGAGCATTCAACGAATGGACCCTCAAGAGGAGGGGCTTAACAACAACGGACGTGCCATACAGGCACTGGTGGCGCAGGTGTCCGAGCTAACCCAGCAAATTCAACATCTGCGCATGCCCACTGCGCCACCCACGCCGTTCGTGCCCCCCGTTCCTGCTGATCCGCTCTCCCAGTCCGAGCCTCGTATGCCAGTTCCTGAGAGGTATGCTGGAGAACCTGATTATTGTCGTGCTTTCATTACCCGTTGTGAGATGCATTTCGCCCTACAGCCACGCACGTTTGCCACGGAAACTTCTAAGGTGGCATTTGTCCTCACTCTCCTGACTGGGAGGGCGGCCCTTTGGGGCACGGCGGTGTGGGCGAATAGAGACCCTTGCTGCACGTCGTTCCAGGCACTCGCTGAAGCCATGAAGAGCGTCTTCGACCGCGCGGCGGCCGGGAAGGAGGCTGCTAGGAGGCTGGCGGAACTCAGACAGGGTAATCGCTCTGTATCAGACTACGCCATTGAGTTCCGCACCCTGGCCGCCGAGTGCCAATGGAACGACACGGCGCAGTGGGACATGTTCCTGCATGGGCTGGCTGACCGCGTACATCAGGAGATCTACGCCCTGGACCTCCCGACGACCCTCCATGGTCTGATAGAGCTGGCGTTGCGGGTGGACTCCAGGCTTGGCCGGATGAGTCGACGCGCGCCAACCGAACGTCCAGTCCACTTCCTTGACTTCCCGAGGTCCAGCGGCACCGACGCGGTCAGCCCCATCCACGACACCGAACCCATGCAGGTGGGAAGAGCTCGGCTTTCCCGGGAGGAGAAGGAGAGGCGGAGATCCCTGGGCATTTGTTTGTACTGTGGAGGATCTGGACATTTTCTGAACACGTGTCCGTTAAAAGGCCCAGCCCGGCAGTAACTATGAGGCTACTGTCGGGTGGGATCTCCGCTGCTAAGACCTCAGGAATACCATCAGCGACATCTACTCTCCTCCCGGTTAGACTTAGATGGTCGCATCACCAACACCACTGTCATGCACTCTTGGACTCAGGGGCCGAAGGTAATTTTCTGGATCATCACTTCGCCATCAAACACCACATTCCTCTACAACCACTCACCCAACGCATCTCTGTCCACGCACTCAAGACCTCCCTGTTATCACCCTGTCCACTGCTCCTCTCACACTCACCACCTCCGGAAACCACACTGAAACCATCACCTTCTACATCATGGACTCCCCCCTGGCCCCCATAGTACTTGGACACCCCTGGCTCACTCAACACAATCCCAAAATAGACTGGCAACACAGAACTATCAATGAGTGGAGCACTGAATGTCATAAGTCTTGTCTTTTGTCTGCCTGTTCGTCTGTTTCCGTGTCTGTCTTACAGGAGAAAGCAGCGGACTTGTCAACCGTGCCCGAGGAGTACCACGACCTGAAGGAGGTGTTTAGTAAGTCTCGAGCTGCTTCTCTTCCTCCTCATCGTCCCTACGACTGTGCTATAGATCTACTGCCAGGTAAATCTCCGCCGAAGGGCAAGTTGTATTCACTTTCTGCTCCAGAAAGGGAGGCCATGGAGAAATATATTTCTGATTCTCTGGCAACCAAGTTCATTCGCCCTTCCTCTTCTCCTGCAGGGGCGGGGTTCTTTTTCGTGGGGAGGAAGGACGGATCCCTGCGACCTTGCATTGATTACCGGGGACTGAACAACATCACGGTAAAGAATACTTATCCTTTGCCGTTGATGTCTTCAGCCTTCGAGAGGTTGCAGGGAGCGACTCTCTTCACGAAACTGGATTTACGCAATGCTTATCATTTGGTCCGCATCAGGGAGGGTGATGAATGGAAGACCGCCTTTAATACCCCCCGGGGACACTTTGAATATTTGGTTATGCCCTTCGGGCTTTCCAACAGTCCAGCGGTCTTCCAGGCACTCGTCAACGATGTGCTGCGAGATATGGTAGATCAGTTCATATATGTTTACCTGGATGACATATTGATTTTTTCTTCATCTCTCCAGGAACACGTGCAGCACGTCCGACGAGTGCTTCAGCGGTTGCTAGAGAATGGGCTTTTTGTCAAGGCGGAGAAATGCGAATTCCACGCACAGTCGGTTCAATATTTGGGGTACGTTATCTCGTCCGAGGGGATTCGCATGGACCCTGACAAGGTTAAGGCTGTGGTAGAGTGGCCAATTCCAGATTCCCGCAAGGCCCTGCAGAGGTTTCTGGGATTCGCCAACTTCTACAGACGTTTCATCCGTAATTTCAGCCAACTAGCCGCACCTCTGACCGCCTTGACCTCCTCCCGAACTACGTTCAGGTGGACAGACGCGGCTGGCTCCGCGTTTGCCAAACTCAAGGACCGCTTTGTTTCGGCCCCAATTCTCATCGCCCCTGATTCCTCACGTCAGTTCGTGGTGGAGGTCGACGCGTCAGAGGTGGGGGTAGGAGCAGTGTTGTCCCAGCGTTCCCCCACGGACGAGAGGATGCATCCTTGCGCGTATTTTTCACACCGTCTGTCTCCTGCCGAACGTAATTATGACATTGGTAACAGAGAGTTGTTGGCCGTCAAACTAGCGTTGGAGGAGTGGCGCCACTGGTTGGAAGGGTCGGGGGTACCTTTTATTGTCTGGACCGATCATAAGAATCTGGAATACATTCGTACTGCTAAAAGGTTAAACTCCAGGCAGGCTCGGTGGGCACTTTTTTTCGGTCGTTTTGATTTTACTCTCTCGTACCGCCCGGGTTCCAAGAATATTAAACCCGATTCTTTATCGCGTCTTTTTGATCGTTCCGAACGCCTGGTTACTCCCGAGTGCATTTTACCGGAGAGTCTATTTGTCTCCACACTCGTATGGGAGGTCGAATCGAAGGTCAAGAAGACCTTAGAAGGGGTAACGCCCCCGGTCGGGTGCCCACCGAACCGCTTATTCGTGCCGGAGGAACTACGGTCTGAGGTTATTCAGTGGGGTCATTGTTCCAACATAGCCTGTCACCCAGGAATCAATCGCACAAGGTTTTTGGTTAAGCAGCGATTCTGGTGGCCACGGATGGCCCGCGACATTCACGATTTTGTATTGGCTTGCTCGGTATGTGCCACTGGTAAGACTTCCAATCGCGCGCCAGATGGGTTACTCCAACCGCTGCCAGTCCCTTCGAGACCCTGGTCCCACATCGCTCTAGATTTTATTACCGCCCTCCCGCCCTCCCAGGGCAACACGGTTGTTTTGACCGTGGTGGACCGGTTCTCGAAGGCGGCTCATTTCATTCCCTTGCCCAAATTGCCGTCAGCCAAGGAGACAGCGGTTGCCGTCATAGACCACGTCTTTCGTTTACATGGCCTTCCGATTGACGTGTCTCTGACAGGGGTCCCCAGTTTGTGTCCAAATTCTGGCAAGAATTCTGTAAATTACTGGGCGCGACTGTTAGCCTGTCCTCTGGTTTTCACCCTCAGAGCAATGGCCAGACCGAGAGAGCCAACCAGGATTTAGAGAGAATGTTACGGTGTTTGGTTTCCAAGAATCCGACTTCCTGGTGTCAACAACTGTCTATGGTGGAGTACGCCCACAATACGTTACCAGTGTCATCCACGGGCCTTTCTCCATTTGAAGGTAGTGTAGGATACCAGCCACCTGTTTTTCCCAGTCTGGAATCCGAAGTCGCGGTTCCCTCCGCACACGCTTTTGTCCAGAGGTGCCACCGCACCTGGACTAGAGCCCGTGAGACTCTACTCCAGGTGGGGGCGCGCACTAAGGCTAACGCCGATCACCACCGGTCTAAGCCTCCCGTTTACGTCGTCGGTCAAAAAGTGTGGCTTTCTACTAAGAACATTCCTCTCCGTTCCGTCTCGAATAAGTTAGCACCCAAATTCATTGGCCCGTTCACTGTCACCAAGATTATTAGTCCGGTGGCAGTCCGCCTCAATCTTCCTCCAGCGTACAGGAGGATACACCCCGTGTTCCATGTCTCCAAAATTAAGCCCGTGTTTCGATCAGCAATTAACCCGCCTGTACCGGTTCCCCCACCGCCGCGTCTTGTAGATGGGGAACCGACGTATTCGGTTAACCGTATTCTGGACACCAGGCGGAGGGGACGAGGATTCCAGTACTTGGTGGACTGGGAAGGTTACGGTCCGGAGGCGAGAAGTTGGGTTCCTGCGAGAGACATACTAGATCACTCCCTTATTGATGAATTCCATCGACAGGTAAGGGAGTCTGGGGACGCCAGGAGGCGTCCCTAGGAGGGGGGGTACTGTCACGGTTCATGAGTGCGCTGCTTCCTGCTTGTCTCGTGCATTTGTTATTGTTGTCTGTGTGCCATGTGCGTGTGTGTGTGGGTGTCACCGTATCAATTATCAGTCAATCATCTCATCTGTAATCAGCTCGGCGCCAGCTGCCACTCATCTCCAGTTCCTTTAAAGACTCACTGAATTCTTCTCTCATTGTCAGATCGTTGGTCGATGTTTGTGCTGTGTTTCCTGTTTCCCGTGAGTTGGTTTCTTCCTGGAGTCCTGTGCTGTGTGTTCTTCGTGTCTGGATCCTGTCTTCACCTTCACGCCGTTTCACCGCCGGATTCATCGCGACCATCTAGTCCCTGCGCCACCCTGCTTCAGCCGTCTGACCCTCACCATCTGCCTGCATCTGAACTTCTGTGTTTAAGTGTTTAATAAACTTACATTCTTGAGATCGCCTGCATTTGCTTCCTTTTTCCAGTGCGTCATGACAGTGATCCAAGTTACGCTTTCTCCAATGGTAAGAGATACAGACCCTCTCATCTCCCTAATATAAGACCATCTCTGACTGAGTGAGGGTTGAGCCTGGTGATTCCCTGCAGGTGAACAGAAGGAGGGATGATGGGAAATGTAGTGTTGGATGGTGACTGAGCTGCTGACCGTGACAGATCTTTCCTCTTCTTGAAGGCGCGATCTTGCGCCAAAAAGCTGGAATACACTACATGACTTTTGCTCAGATTTCCCCCATACCAAAAGTCTGGGGGAACTGGGGGAAGTTGTTGTATAGGCAATGAGCTGTGAGTCTGTAGAACACAATTGTGAACAAGAACATAGCATATGAAAAAAGAGTTAGTGCACACTTTCCTAATTCAATTTCTAAATGAGGACTGTCAAATACAGATCCTGGAGGGCCACAGTCCAGAGTAAATCTCCAACTCTGTTTAAACATATACGTATATGCATGCTTATCAAATAATTCAGGGCAAAGATTATTGGCCAACTGAGACATGTGCATGGCTCAGTCGCAGAGGTGGACAGTAACAAAGTACATTTACTTGAGTACTGTACTTAAGTACACCTTTTTAGTATCAGTGCCCGGTTGCATAAAGCACCTTAAGTGTAATTTTCCCTTAAGTTCGCCCTTATGTTTCCCTTAAACCTAAGGGTGTTGCAGAAAAAAACCCTTAAGTGTTACTTAAGGGTTTCTTTAAGTGAAACGTCATAAACACTTAGAATTTCCCTTAAATGCTGTTTTTTCACTTAAATAATCCCTTAAAAAGCGTTAAGTGTTGCATAAAACCCCTTAACGGTCATTTCCCTAAGTATAACTTAAGGTTTGGAAATCGTAACCTTAAGAGTAACTCGGACAAAAATAAGACGACATGGCTGAATTTATGGAACCAGCTGAAGATCATTATGTGCCAAGAAGAATTTTTAGGGATAGGGAGAACCCTTTGGACCATTTTAGCGATGAAAAATTGTTGCAAGAATACCGATTTGATCGACGCGCAATATTTGCGCAATACATCGCTTACAAACTAGAGAGCGACCTTGACCATGTCACACATCGCAACCACTCTTTAACGTTACCTGCGGTGTTACAACTGCTTATAGCACTGCGTTTTTTGCAAGTTTTCAGTAGTGGGATATGTTTTACATGTGCATAAATCGGCTACCATTCAATAAATGTAGGCTACAATTAGTGTGTATCGGATTTTCAGGTGATATTCTCAATTCATTCAGTTAACGGACGCTCTATTAGGTAGGAGGTAAAGTGTTCAGACTGCAGACTTATAGCAACGATTATATTTAATTGTACAGTACAGTCATAACATAACGTACAGACATTATCTTAATTCCATAATGTCCTTAAACATAACAATATTGCTGGCCATAAACTGAGAAAGTGCGCGTCCGGTGTGTGATACAGTTGTCCTAGACGCAACGCGGCGTGTTAGTGTTTTGCGTATCTATGGCAACAACAGACTTTTATAACGTGAATCCAGGATCGCTGTCGTGAAACACTTAAATGTTTCCCTTACCTAAGAGAACCGTTTAAGAGATTATATGCAACACCCTTAAGTTATTCTCTTAGGTAAGGGGAAATCGCCCCTTAAGTATCACACTTAAGGGAAAAACTTAAGGTGCTTTATGCAACCGGGCACTGTACTTTACTTGAGTATTCTTTTTTCAGGAAACTTTTTACTTTAACTTCATTACATTTGAAAGACAAATATTGTACTTTTTACAAATTTCTGTCGAGGTCCTTGTGTAGAAAGTAGTAATGTCAGTCAGGGGATGATTTTGATTGCAAGGGGTTGCATTTTGGTTGGAAATGAAAGTCGATTTGAGTCAGATTGACGTCAACATAGGACAGACGTTGTATTTTGGTTGGAAATTAAAGTCGGGTTGACGTGCACTTTTTGAGTGCACTTATTCAATCTCATATTCAACCCCAATACTGGAACCTTGTTGTAGAAATAAATGTGATATTGATATGAGGCAGGCATAGATCCAGAGGCATAATGTACTGTATGTCTTACATACAACAATCCAACAATAATAAAACAATGCATTGCCGTTTACTTTTTACTTCTGTACTTTTACTTAAGTAAAAATCAGTCCGTACAAATTTTACTTGTAACGGAGTTATATTTGACCAGTAGTATCTGTACTTTCACTCAAGTAAGGAAGTTGAGTACCTTGTCCACCTCTGCTCAGTCATAGTTTCCCCAGAGTGGTTATAGAGCTGTGATGACAACACAGCTTATCGGTTATTGGCCAGAATCTTATTACATCTCATTGCTTCAGTCCCTTTTACTTTCACAAATCTTAAATCTCTTTTCATGACATCTTACTGTTAATTAAATCTTCTAAATCACGTGTCAAATCAAATAAGTGTAAAAAATATGAGTTAAATGTATGTTCTATTTTTTTGTGTACACTTATGTCTATTTAAGTGTGTTATTATTTTTACTTGAAGATTAAACCACATTGCATTTTTAAAAGTAATTTATTTATTTATTAAATGTGTATTAAACTAGATTTTCAAAAGATTTTACTTTTTCGTTATTGTGAATGTGTCAATGCATTATTCACCAAAACTTTAATGCAGTCTAAAAATTCTCCAATTTGTGTTTTTTTCAAGTTCAGCCTAAGGGCTAAATATAAATATTATTATTATTATTTTTTTTTTTTTTTTTTTCAAGGTATCATACTTACAAACCTATTGCCAAAAAGCGTAGGGTCAATGACAACCTTTCTCTTTCTCCTTTCTGATGGCCCATCTCGTTTTGGTGTTCTGCTTGGTGATCAGAGGTTCAACCATACCAAGCAAGATGTTGAATTCTTCATGGGTCATTCTAAGCATTTGTCTGAAACTGAAGCTGTCCTCTATCTACCAGTCTTGCAATATAATGCAATACAATAACAATACAAAAGTAAATTAATAGAACACACTAACAAATTAGCCTCAATATTTGACTCATCAGAATAGATAAAACAACTGACTGACTGCGCCGCTCACCTCAACTTCCGCTGTAATCTGTAGAGTCCATACTGACTCTACAGTAGACTTGCAGTAGACTGTCTACAGTAGACAGTAGACAACCCAGCCAAGTCCGCATCCGAATGTGCTTGGCTCTCGTTTTTTCTCATTTGACTCAGCACACAGAGTCGCTACAAGAACTACTGCGCTCATCTCTTGCACATCCAGGTTTGTCTCATCTGTCATTCGTCTCCTAGCAACAAGGCGCGTGTTTCTCCGCGAGTTTGTTGTGTTCGGAATGACTTGCAAGTCTGGTTGTGTAATTTTTAGTCATGTAGTGTATAATGCGCAGTTCCCATTCAGTCGGTCACTTTCGACGCCACGTCGATGACCGAAGAATAGGAATCTCACTAGAGAGGCCGATCTACTTCGAGTGTAACTAAAACAAGGCAATGCACATTGGCATGCGATAACTGCATCAGCTGCGCTGCATCGCGGCACGCGCATATAATGAGCAGCAGGTGTATCGCATCTTCAGCTTTTTTTGCTTCGGAGGCGAGCGGTTCATGAACCTGCAAGGTCTACTAAGCGTGTTTAAAACTTTCTTCAACGAGCAGCTCTTTGGAGAAAACTCTTCTTTTCTTCAGTGTTGGTGAGATGGTGCTGCAGTGGGGCTGGATTATTTTATTTTTTTACATCTGAGCAAAAAAGGCTGTTTTCACATCTGGTCGGTGTGCTGTGAGAGAGCGTGAAAAAGCTGTTTTCACAGCTGGTACAGAGAGGAAAGCACACGATAGGTTGCCGCTGTCGTTTCCCTGTGTGCTTTAGCATTGTGTAAGAGTTTTCTCTAAAAGAGCTGACATAGGTTGAGATTGCGTCTTTTTAAAGATGTCATTCAACCTATGTGTTTCTGGATGCTGTCGATACCTGTCGCCGAGGGATGGTCACGATCGCTGTATCACGTGTCTGGGCTACAACCACGCTGAGGCAGCGTTTGTGGATGAGCCATGCACCCATTGCGGGAAGATGATCATCTCAGAGTTGTGGTCAAGACTCCTTTTCCTTCAACGGAGGGGAGTCCCCCTGCCTCTGCCTCGATCTAATCCTCCCCACAGGGTTACTGCGGGCAGTAGCAGGGGTGATTTGAGGATAGCAGTGAGCGCGCTTCCTTCAGCCAGTGTCTTCACTCTTCAAGAGCTAAATTGATTGCCAAAAGCTCTCGGTTACCAATGTCATAGTTACGCTCCTCCGGGGACAGCTTTTTGGAAATGAAGGCACATGGATGGAGTCGTGGAGGGTCACCCTGCCGCTGAGAGAGAACAGCTCCTACCCCGGTGGTATAAGCGTCCACTTCAACAACGAATGGAAGATCAGGGTTGGGATGGACCAGGATAGGGGCTGTAAGGAAGGCTTCTTTAAGATGATGGAAGGCTTGTTTGGCTGGTTCCAGGGCAGAGACTTGGGCTGATCTTTGAGTAGAGACGTGAGTGGAGAACTGATGAGGCTGTAATTGTTGATGAAGCGTCTGTAAAAGTTAGCAAATCCAAGGAAGTATTGTGACTCTTTAACTAAAGACGGTAAGGGCCAGTCACGGATGGTCTCCACCTTCTTCTGGTCCATATGGATCCCATTCTGGTCAATGACGTACCCCAATGAAGTGGATTTTCTAGCTTGAGATAAAGGTGGTGTTCTCTCAGCTTCTGTAGAATAGAATGAGGCATTTATATAGCGCTTTCATATGTACTACTGTACACCCAAAGCGCTTTACAATCATATCAGGGGTCTCTCCTCAACCACCACCAGTGTGCAGCATCCACTTGGATGATGCGACGGCAGCCACAGAACAACGGCGCCAGTGCGCTCACCACACACCAGCTATAGGTGGAGAGAGGAGAGAGAGTGATAGAGCCAATTCAATGTAAGGGGATTATTAGGAGGCCATGATTGGTAAGGGCCAATGTGTGGAATGTGGCCAGGACACCGGGGTTACACCCCTACTCTTTACGAGAAATGCCATGGGATTTTTAATGACCACAGAGAGTCAGGACCTCGGTTTTACGTCTCATCCGAAAGACGGTGCTCTTTGACAGTATAGTGTCCCCATCACTACACTGGGGCGTTAGGACCCACACAGACCACAGGGTGAGCACCCCCTGCTGGCCTCACTAACACCTCTTCCAGCAGCAACCTGGTTTTTCTCAGGAGGTCTCCCATCCAGGTACTAACCAGGCTCAGCCCTGCTTAGCTTCAGTGGGCAACCAGTCTTGGGCTAGAGGGTGATATGGCTGCTGGTAGGACCTGTGTGACATGTTGGCTATGTTCGCCTGGTTCCGGGAGTAGATGGGAATATCAATGTAGTAGGGGTGTAACGATACACGTATTCGTATTGAACCATTCGTTGGAGCATTTTTCCTGCCGACCAAAATTTTGTTATTTCAAATGTAGGCACGTGCAAGCACGCTCATAATGTAAGAGATGCTAGTGCGACCACAATATTGCCTAACATCAAATAGCAAACGTAATGAAAGCGGAACGAAACTGCGCTACTCGTTATTTTGTGCATTACGGACCGTTTATCAGTTTGGACCACTGCAGCGTGAGCCGATCTTGATCAAGCGACACTGTTACTACACAGCGCTAAGAGATCCAGTAAAGAAAGCATTTGAATTCGCAAAGAGCAAGGAGCTGTTTTTGTTTTCAAGAGTCAAGTATAGCTCCATCATTGCTCAAAGTAAAAAATGATCATACTTTATGATGTTAGTTTTAATAATAATTTTTTTTTTTTAAATCAAGTAAATTTCTCTGGCATTTCTTTCTTTTTGCTGTATCGAAAACGTACCAAACCGTGACACCAGTGTATCGTATCGAACCGAACCGTGAATTTTGTGAACCGTTACACCCCTACAATGTAGACGATGACAAACTGGTGGAGGAACTCCCGGGACACCTCATTCATGTACCCCTGAAATATGGAGGGTGAATTGGACAGTCCATTCAGCATCACAAGATATTCGTAGTGGCTTGATGGTGTTACAAAGGCGATCTTTTTTTCTATTCATCACTCTCACGTATTTGAATGAGGTTGTATGCACAACGCAGGTCCAGTTTGGAAAAGATAGTAGGGGTGACTTGCAGAGACTTGGAGAGACTTGTGATGCTGAACCCCACATAGTAGGGGTGTGAACCTACACTGGTCTCACGGTTCGGTTCGATTACGATTATCAAGTCATTGATTCAGTTCAATTCGATATCTCGAAGCATCACGATACATTGACGATGCACTGCATCCTTAATTTTCAATTTTACTTCACATGTATACAATTTTGTCAATGAATACAAGCTGTCAGATATATGAACTGAACCTTTAATTCAGGGTTCCTCAAACTCGGTCCTGGAGGGCCACTGTCCTGCACAGTTTAGTTCCAACCCTGATCAAACACACCTGGGCAAGCTAATCAATGTCTTCAGGATCACTAGAAACTCACAGCTAGGTGTGTTTGATCAGGGTTGGAGCTAAACTGTGCAGGACAGTGGCCCTCCAGGACCGAGTTTGAGAAACCCTGCTTTAATTTTATCTGAAAACACACTTCTTGAATGTATCAAACAACAAATAAAACTCAAGTCTGGGCACAGAAGACAACAGCAGCATTTAGATTAGAACATACAAAAGTAAATACTAAAAGTGCATAATGTACTTAAATACTTACATAGTGCATTGTACTTTCTTGTAAAACATTTAAATATTGACAAATGTATAAACATGAAATTAAATTACAAACCAAAAGAGGCCAAACCTACTTGAATATATTCAATATTCAAAAAAACTAAATTTGCACTTCAGCAGTGTTTTTTAATACACAAAATAAAAGCAAACATAAAATAACAGCACTGGGCACAGGAACTTCCTGAAACGTCACAAACTGCTCAGCATGTGGGAATTTGTAATTTTTTCTGTGAAAGACTGTCCCAGCAAACTCACAAGCAGCGATGAGGCCTTTCGTTTGGGAGCAGCAGAGGGCCTGTCCTCCATGGATGTTTCTTCTCCTAAAGGTCCTGTTCCCTCAGGTGCTTCATCCACTTCTGTCCTTCTAGATTTAACCTTATTCTGTGTTTGAACAAAATAATTGAAAATACAATTAAACTAGGACAGTGGCAGTGAACTCAGTCAATACAACAGCTCACATAATATATTTGGATTATGGGCCCTATTTTAACCATCTGAAACACAAGTTTCAAGCGTGAAACGCAAGTAACTTTGTGGGCGGATCTCGGGCGCTGTTGCTATTATACCGGCGGGATAAATGACTCTTGCGCCCGACGCAAATCTAAAATGTGTTGGTCTGAAGTCGCTTCATTACTCATAGGTGTGGTTTGGGCGTAACGTGAAATAAACCAATCAGAGCGACATCTCACATTCCCTTTAAGAGCAGGCGCGCTTGGTCCATGGCGGATTGCTATTATAACGGCGGATTTGCCAGGAGCGGTTCACAGCCGAGGAGACCGACGTTCTTGTCAGGGCCGTAAAACACAGAGAAGTGACATTGGGGATGGAGAAACACACCCAAATTAGCTTCGGTTAAACAGGCGTATGATCATTTGGGTAAATGTGTAAGCTAGATTTATGCCTATTTTTTCACATCTACATGGACACAACAATGATTTCCCTCGTGTGGAATATTTTTCCTTGTAAAAATGTATGGTTTTCTAAAAATAGCAATTGCTGTGTCTGTGTGTAGATGAGAGAATCAAAGTGTATGCGCGTTGTGCACACGCTACATTATGGCCAAGCATGCGCCCTTAAAATAGCATCTGAATAACGCGTCACTGACTTTAGACGAGGTTTCTCCTGGTCAGTGGCGGAATTGTTTTCTGAAACTGCAAAATAGCACCAGGGAACGTTTGCGCCGGAACACGCCTCCTCTTTTCGCTGAACCGCCCCCGGGAGCGCAAGTTCATTCCCTAATTTACCGACGTGCGTCTGTGGAGGGAAAAGTCTGCTGTGCGTCGGGTGCAAAATAGGAATGATACATGCGTCGGTGTATAAAGTCAATTGCGCTGGGTGCAAGATAGGGCCCTGTAACGGTTTTTGGTGTCTGTCATATTCTGGAGGAGTTGCGCATTTAGTGGAGCAATGAGAGAAACTGTCGGATTGCGCTCTTCTCGTGTCATTGCATCCTTCATTGGCTTTAATGCCCTCACAGCATCCTCTGCATTTGTCACATCTGTTTCAGTAAGAGTGCACAGATCTGTCTCTCCTTTTCTGACTTCTGGTGACAGCAAGGTGGCACAAATTGCAGGTTGTTGTTCCAAGAACCTCTCGATCATGTTGTACGCGCTGTTCCACCTTGTTGCAACATCAGTTATCAGCTTATGATTTTTCAGGCCAAGACATTGCTGTTTCACTTTCAGACAGTGGCTCGCTGTGGTGCTGCGATGAAAGAATGTTGATATTTGTCAGATTCTGCCCAAAAGCCTGGAGAGCGCAGCCACTTTAAGCGTGCGCTGGGACACCAGATTCAGCGTATGCGCCAGAGCCTGTCTACGGAGAGCCTGGCCACTCCCTATTAAGTCCTATTGTACCGAATTGTGGTTGTAGTTCCACCCGAGTTCCACTTGGGGCGATCGCCCATGAGTGCAAAATGAATGGGAGTCTATGGGGCTAGACGGCTAAATTTGTCTCTTTCACTGATTGCGACCAGAGATGCCTCTTGATGGCATCGTGGCATCCGAAGCAGGACCAGAAACAAACAAAACAAAAACTCTTCTAGCACGTGTGTTTACCTGTGTCGGCTGTGTTGTGTGTTTACCTGTGTCAGCTGTGTTGTGTGTTTACCTGTGTCAGCTGTGTTGTGTGTTTACCTGTGTCAGCTGTGTTGTGTTTACCTGTGTCAGCTGTGTTGTCGATGCCTCGAGAGAAAAGAAAGTGCAGAGCGCGAAAGCACCAGAGTGACTGAAGGATTGCCGTAAAGCAGTATCTCTGATCGTACGATGTGTATGACGTCATTGACACTTTAAAATACTTTTTAAAGCAAATAAGTGACTCTAAAAAATCTAACACCCAGCAATGTGTAATTTATTTGCATCTCCTTTCGAATACAACATTCAAATTACTAGACAAAAAATTATATCCTGAGAAAAGTGGATTTTTATTGGTATAGCGCCATAGACCTCCATTCATTCTGCACTCGTCCTGTGAGCGCCCTCATGTGGAGCCAGAGTGGAACTGCAACCAGTTCAGAAGCCGGAAGTTTACTGAGAGTGGAAGTTCTCCCCTTATTAGACATTCTCTGGTATGCACGAAGCATTTTACGTGAGGGAATGTTCCAAATTGAGCTGCAGCAATCATGTTCGACGCATTATCTGTTACAAGCACTACATCCTTATGTGATAGCTGCCATTCATCCACGACACAAGACAGTAGCTCTGCCAGATGAGCACCCGTGTGAGACTCATAAACGGCTCTCGTTTGCAGCACATGAGACAAAATCTTCCAGTCATCGCTAATGTAATGTGCCGTTATTGTCACATACGACTGCGCGACCGAAGTCCAGGAATCACATGTTATTGTTGCAGGTTTTTTTTTAGCTTAATTTACCTTAACTGAACAGCTTCAGAGTCATTGGAATGGTTATATTACTTTTTTCAGGTTGAATGGTGGTCTTCTCGCCCGGAGCTTGTGATACTTCCGGGGCGGATCCGTTCCGGAGTCAGTTTACTATCTGGGCTCCCTGTCACTCATAATGTAAGAGGCGTTCGGGGTGGGGCGCTGAGCTGCAGTGCTCACCTCACTACAGTGCGTCGTTGGTATATGTTTTCTCTACCTATCTGGTTGTTGCTGCGATTATCCACTAATTAATAATGTTGGTCATCCGAAATTTACAGAATCACAGAATATGTAACCAGCATTTTAGAAAAACATGTGATCAACGAAAAATGAAGCCTCACTTTCTTTCTAGTCACATGAATGCTCCACTTTGCGTGTCGGAATGTTTGAATTCAGACCACTACTCTACAGGTTTATGGAAGTTCAATCAAGTCTATTTACTAACATACAGTGAGGAAAATAAGTATTTGAACACCCTGCTATTTTGCAAGTTCTCCCACTTAGAAATCATGGAGGGGTCTGAAATTGTCATCGTAGGTGCATGTCCACTGGGAGAGACATAATCTAAAAAAAAAAAAATCCAGAAATCACAATGTATGATTTTTTAACTATTTATTTGTGTGATACAGCTGCAAATAAGTATTTGTGCTAAGTATTAGTATAATAAGTATTTTATTTGTGCTCAATGGATAAAACAACGGCGCTGCGCACATACTCAGGTTTATGGCGGCTGTAGATTTGACCTGCCACATGATGGCACTGCAATCCGAGAAAAGTTTCACAGCTTTAAGAGGCTTCATTTCTCCATCCCTAGTACTGGCTACAGAGTTTTAGCAGTTTTAACATCCTCCATCTCCTTTGACCCTGAGTCCCAAATAAAAAAAAACAGCACATATTCATTATTTCAAAAATAAAAGGTTTGTTGTAAGCAGAGAAAAACAGCCAGGTTACTTCTTTCCAGAGCAATCCAGTTCTCTCTCTCTCTTTCTATATATCAGCGGCTGCAACACATGCGCAAATGATCTATTTTATTTTATTTTGGACTTTTATTTTGACGACTAGCGCGCATAAACTGACATCACTTCCGGCGGTGAAGGGATTTCCGTCAACAACACAAATACATTGATCAAAACATCAATGACG
>NC_138227.1:44801616-45094116 GCF_964197995.2 Scardinius erythrophthalmus
ACGCCCGCTCCCAAAACACCCGCACGGAGAGGTACGGCCAGCACGAGCTCACAGAACACACTGAATCACATCTTAAAGGGGTCCTATAATGCCCTTTTCACAAGATGTATATGTGTATGAGAAGTTTTAGCTAAAATACCCCACATATCATTTTTTATAGCATGTTAAAATTGTCACTTTTTGAGGGTGAGCAAAAACGCGATGTTTTTGTGTGCGTGTCCCTTTAAATGCAAATGAGCTGCTGCTCCCAGCGCAGAGGGCACAAATAGTCTCATGAATGCACTTCTAAAATGCAGAATGGAGTCAGTCAGAATCAAATGGGCTGTAATGTGTTTGACAGACGCAGGAGCCGCACAGACGCCCGTGAGCCAGAGCGCGTCCCTCAGCCGAGAGTCAGACCACGTCACGCAGGCCTTCATCGACTTCCTCAAGCCCTTCCAGAAACCTGGATACGACATCTTCAAACAGTGCCATGCCTTCACGGAGAATATCGCACGCAAGAAGGTGAAGAACATCTACAGTGATGTTTCCCACTGGGTTTGGATGCAATGCTGTCTGCTACAACCAGACCATGTGACTCATATTACAGCTTCTAGATGTTATTGATCTTCACGTGTGTTTGTTCTGTGTTTGCGTTGTAGGTTGTTGTTTGTGACGATCTCTCAGACTCTGTGCAGGATTTCTATCAAAACATGTCTGAATACCTACAGACCAACTTTAAAGGTGTGACACGCAACATCCAGCATAACATGATCCGTCACAAACTCGCTTTTTGGATTTGATCCTGCAAACCTCCCACTCTGTGTTTGTGTGAATGCCGGAGCGCATCAGTGGGATTTGCGTGTGAAATGTGAAGGAGTCTGTATACAGAGTTAAACATTGATTATCACATTGATCGTGATGCTTGTTTATTTGAACTGAACACTTCTGTCGACTCAGTACTTTGTAAATCCCCCAGAGCTGCTGTGAGTGAGTGGAGGCGGGGCTCATTTGCATATTCATAGAACCACGTATACTAAATAAGGAAAGAGTGTCGAGTTAAATTCAAGCTATTTTAAGACAAGAAGACTTTTTTTTCAAGGAAAAAATGTTTAAATATGTAATTTTGGTGATCAAAGATGAGTTTTAAGGGATTAAATGATTGACTACAGGGGGACTTTAATGAAACGGGCTGTGTGATGTATGAGGAATGATGTAGATGTTCAGGTGTGAGGGACTCTTATCTAAATGAATCTGATTCCCCAACACTGCGTAGTTTACGCACCCCTGTGTGCGTCTCTGTGACGGCTGTGTGTAAATGTGCTCAGGCTCCCCAGAAGTGATGGAGACTGTGATGGAGGAGGTGGAGCGCTTTGTGATGGGCCGCCTGTATGAGCAGCTCTTCTGCCCCGAGCACTCGGATGACGAGAAGAAGGACCTGGTCATCCGCAAGAGAATCAGGTGCGCTGGACGCATTCATTTATTTAAACATTTACTTACAGAATACAAAAGAGCCAGGGGTTCAGGGACAGACAAATATTACATCACATTTGAATAAAGAAAAAATAATAATAATAATAATATTTCAAAAAAAAAGAAATAAAGAAAGTAGAAAACATATATACAGTGGGGAGAGCAAGTATTTGATACACTGCCGATTTTGCAGGTTTTCCCACTTACAAAGCATGTAGAGGTCTGTAATTTTTATCATAGGTACTCTTCAACTGTGAGTGACGGAATCTAAAACAAAAATCCAGAAAATCACATTGTATGATTTTTAAGTAAGTAATTTGCATTTTATTGCATGACATAAGTATTTGATACATCAGAAAAGCAGAACTTAATATTTGGTACAGAAACCTTTGTTTGCAATTACAGAGATCATACTTTTTCTGTAGTTTTTCACCAGGTTTGCACACACTGCAGGGATTCTGGCCCACTCCTCCATACAGACCTTCTCCAGATCCTTCAGGTATCGGGGCTGTCGCTGGGCAATACGGACTTTCAGCTCCCTCCAAAGATTTTCTATTGGGTTCAGGTCTGGAGACTGGCTAGGCCACTCCAGGACCTTGAGATGCTTCTTACGGAGCCTCTTCTTAGTTGCCCTGGCTGTGTGTTTCGGGTCGTTGTCATGCTGGAAGAGCCACGACCCATCTTCAATGCTCTTACTGAGGGAAGGAGGTTGTTGGCTCGCGATACATGGCCCCATCCATCCTCCCCTCAATACGGTGCAGTCGTCCTGTCCCCTTTGCAGAAAAGCATCCCCAAAGAATGATGTTTCCACCTCTATGCTTCACAGTTGGGATGGTGTTCTTGGAGTTGTACTCATCCTTCTTCTTCCTCCAAACACGGCGAGTGGAGTTTAGACCAAAAAGCTCTATTTTTGTCTCATCAGACCACATGACCTTCTCCCATTCCCCCTCTGGCTCATCCAGATGGTCATTGGCAAACTTCAGACGGGCCTGGACATGCGCTGGCTTGAGCAGGGGGATCTTAATCCAAGGATTTTAATCCATGACGGCGTAGTGTGTTACTAATGGTTTTCTTTGAGACTGTGGTCCCAGCTCTCTTCGGGTCATTGACCAGGTCCTGCCGTGTAGTTCTGGGCTGATCCCTCACCTTCCTCATGATCATTGATGCCCCACGAGGTGAGATCTTGCATGGTGCCCCAGACCAAGGGAGATTGACCGTCATCTTGAACTTCTTCCATTTTCTAATAATTGCACCAACAGTTGTTGCCTTCTCACCAAGCTGCTTGCCTATTGTCCTGTAGCCCATCCCAGCCTTGTGCAGGTCTACAATTTTATCCCTGATGTCCTTACACAGCTCTCTGGTCTTGGCCATTGTGGAGAGGTTGGAGTCTGTTTGATTGAGTGTGTGTACAGGTGTTTTTTATACAGGTAACGCGTTCAAACAGGTACAGTTAATACAGGAAATGAGTGGAGAAAAGGAGGGCTTCTTAAAGAAAAACTAACAGGTCTATGAGAGCTGGAATTCTTACTGAATGGTAGGTGATCAAATACTTATATTTAAAAATCATATAATGTGATTTTCTGGATTTTTGTTTTAGATTCCATCTCTCACAGTTGAAGTGTACCTATGATAACAATTACAGACCTCTACATGCTTTGTAAGTGGGAAAACCTGCAAAATCGGCAGTGTATCAAATACTTGCTCTCTCCACTGTAGATGCAAGACCTCCTCCTCGTCCCGTCAGTCTAGGATTAACAACCCTCCCCACAAAACATAAACGCTGGAAGCATCTGTAAGGTTGAAATGTAAAGAGTAATGACAGTGTAACATTGTGTGTGTGTGTGTGTGTGTGTGTTTCAGGGCTTTGCACTGGGTGTCCATTGCGATGCTGTGTGTCCCATTGGACGAGCAGATCCCTAAAGTATCGGACAGTGTGGAGAGAGCCATAACAGGTACAGACGTTACACACTCACTGCTGACACCAGCACATTTAGGGTAAAACTCGCTTTATAACACAGACAGACAGTGATTTGGTGTAACACTCTCAGTAATCGATGCACACGCACACGTCGCTACATCAGCCGGAACATTACAGCAATAGTTCACTCTAACAGTGAAACTTCGGTCATCATTTACGCAGCCTCATTGCTTCCATACCTGCATGTGTTTCTTTCTTCTGCTGAACACAGAAGAAGACATTTTGAAGAATGTTGATAACCAGATAGTTGACAGATAGTATTTTTTTTTTTCATACTATGAAAGTCAGTGTGTGCTGTCAATTGTCTGGTTATCAACATTCTTCAAAATATCTTCTATCGATATAAAGTATCGATTTCTAAATATCAAACATTTAGTGTATGATTTCTGAAGGATCATGTGACACTGAAGACTGGAGTAATGATCACAGGAATACATATAATGTTTTTGTGAATAGACCTGATCGACTTGGACTCTAAGAAGGTTCCCAAGGAGAAGCTGGCGTGCGTCACCCGATGTAGTAAACTCATCCTGACGGCCGTCCAGGGCAGTGTGAAAGCGGCCGCCTCAGCGGACGACTTCCTGCCCGCGCTCGTCTATATCGTGCTGAAGGCCAACCCGCCCCGACTGCACTCCAACATCCAGTACATCACCCGCTACTGCAACCCCAGCCGCCTCATGAGTGGAGAGGACGGCTACTACTTCACTAACCTGGTAAGAGTTCAGAGGTTAGCCAACTAAATGAGAATAAATCCATAATGTAGTCATAACTAAGTGTTAGCTCGCTCATCAAGAACTAGTATGTAGCGCGTGTCGTCTTGCTGTGTGTGTGCTCCAGAATCACGTGTGTTCCTGTGATCATGTTGCAGTGCTGTGCCGTGGCGTTCATCGAGAAGCTGGACGCGCAGTCGCTGAACCTGAGCCAGGAAGACTTTGAGCTCTACATGTCTGGATCTGCGTCTCCGTCGGGTCCCAGGGCCTCCTCGTCCGACCACAGCTCACAGAGCGGCTCCGCGAGCAGCACGAGCGTCCCGCAGAGGACTGACCCGCCGCCGACGGGGGAACGCAGGCCCGAGGAGGCCGACCTCATCGAGTGGAGCGAAGGCCAGGAACTCTCTGTAATGGGCATTTTGGACGCGGCTCCTGTACGGACACACGCCTCTGCCTCCTCCACCATTGACTCGGACAACATCGGCGGCGACAGCCTGCCTCCTCCGCTACAGCCGCAGAGGTTCGCCAGCTAGCCGACGCTAACGCTCCACAGGTCAGTGTCCGGATCAGTGCTCACGTCTTTACAAGGGGATCCGCAGTCACGTGCGCTTTATTTCTCACTCCAAAGTCAAAACACCAGAATTTTTAAGTATAGTTTTATGACCTTTATGGGTTTTTGTGTCATTGTGAGAGATTAGGTGACATAATAAAGTATTTATACATCAGGGTGGTGTTTGCTGTGCTGCGTTTGATTTGTGTAAATATAAATGTGAGTATTGCAGTAATGAGAATCACTACTGAGAATGAGACTGAATAAATAACTGTTCAATATTGTTCTGAAAATTATGTTACAATGCCAAAAAAATCTTAACACTCCCAAAAACAAGTTTAATTTCTTTATTATTTATATTTCTTATTGTTTTGTTTATTGTGGGAATGTTTTGATTAGAGGTTCACTCTGATATAGATGTATAGATTATCTTGTTTTTAAATTTATGATCACTTGTAATTGAGTGTGAATTTAGACAGACGATTCATAAATGACCATCATTTTTTGCACTGTTTTTAATGCTTTATGCAAGCCACTGAAGTATGATAATACATCATTTACTAGAGTAGTGTATGATTTATTTAGGTTTTTCATTTCAAGTTTCTTGGCCATTATTATTGGCATTATTGGTAATTTGAACTGAGAATGAAAACCAAGGACAGAACTGGTGTGGTTTAGGATTGCGCAGTGATATTTACTATGATCATGGTTATGCTAGGATTGGTGATGAACAGCACTTCTGCTACAGGCTAAGCTTGAATCCCAGGTGTGGTTTAATAGGCATCAGCTTTAATCAATATAACAAATCAATCTTTAACATGGTGTATATATATATATATATATATATAATCAAATATTTATTTTCTGCATATTTAACTTTTAGAAATGCTGTTACAGAATAAACAAGTTTTATGATTTAGAGAGTTAATCAATTACTTATTTTAAAGCTACTTTTTGACCACTTGTTCTATGAAAAATACTGCTTATGCATGCAAAAGTTAAAAAAATTCTGTGGTATATGTAATGACCCATTGTGAACAGATTGTAACCTCATTTATTTATCTAAATGATCTAGGTATGGAGCCAGAAATATGCTATTTAAAGATTATAAATAAAGTGAGCTACTGAAGGAACAGAAAACACTGGTGTCTGATTCGATCTCCAGCCCTGCTTACACCATACTGTGTTTTGGTCAATAAATTCAAATGAAAGAGGGGAAACATGCTGAAAAAGGGAACCATTTCTCTCTCTTTCTGTTTATTTTAGTGAAGTACCTGTAATGACTGAACTTTAGATGAGTTTCACATGATCTGTCACCTTTTTCATATCAGACAGATATGAATGTGCTTCTCCAGTTATTTAAGATGGTGATATCTAAAGCTGCACGTTCAAACCCGTGTTTGAGCGCAGTGTTTGATTGACAGCTCAGTAGGTGGTCGTCTGCTGCTGTTCAAACATATTAGACCACATGAACGTGTTTCCGTAACACGTGTTTACATTTAATGTAAGTTTCAAACGCATTAAACACCACACGCATCTGACAGCCGGTCTATAAGACATATAGGTTTATGATTTAGTTTGAAGTGCTTCATATAAAGACAGCCTGGATCGTGCACTTATCCGGCAGCGGCTCACTGCGTGTCCTTCCTTATTTTTCAGATGTGTTCGCAACATCAAAGTATATCAATATAAATGATATTGCCCATACCAGGAGGTTGAAATGCGAGAAGTTCGTGCAGCGATTCGCTCGAAACACATGCATACGGAAAATCGTGGCTTGATTCTTTACAGATGTGCCATCAAACAACATGACTTCAGCTCATTTCAGAGCATTAAAAGGGCAGGTCACCCAAAAATTAAGATTTTCATAAGTTACTCAGCCATATGTTGTCCATAAGTCTTTCGTTCATCTTAAAAACACAAGTGAAGATATTTTTACAGTTTTTCTGAATTGCTTAAACACAAAATCCCATTCTCTGAGCCAAATGCTCAGAGGCCTAAACCAATTTTTCCAATAAATCACTCTTTCTGCAAAACTACATTTCTGTTATTGTTTTGTCTCCCTAAATGTTTTTGTTCCCCATTGAAACTTTGAATCAGGAGTGTTGCAAACAAGGTTTTAATTCTAAATTGAAAATGGAGAACTCAAGGGAAGTTCCAGTTAAGTTGAAGTTAAATAGGGACATGACAAATAGAAGAATCTTGATGCTGTCTCATTGGTAATGTAAATGTCATCAGCAGCGAATCTAACTTATAGTGACCGCTTCTGTGGTTTTTAACTTTATACCCAGGGGGCAAAACACCTGTTTTTTAGGAAATCAGACATGGGCTGCTGTAAAAGGTTGTCATATAAAAATGAAATCTATGATGTCTGAGGATCACAACCTGGGTGGCCAACCCGGTCAACAAGCTGCTGGAAACTTGTAATTAGGGTCAAAACAATGTTACCTCAAATTCGGCTTTAACTCCCAGAATCACCCAAACATGCTAAAACGGTTTAATTATATTCATGAATCGTGAGCCATATCTCCCTGATACTTTATGCTAGAAACAAACTGAGCACACCTTTAGAAAGAGTGGAAGATAAGCTTTCATCTGATGCCTTGATTGTACATGTAATTAGAATGTAAGAGTTAACAATGCCTCTTAATTCAAAGGTAGGCAAAAAAAAAGAATTTTTTTTGAACATTCCATTTGTAATCGGTAGCATTCTTTTCCCTTTGTTGTTGTTACAATAAACAAATTACCATGTAAAGTTAACTTTTACTGGATGAAATCATATTTTGATTTTTTTTTTACTAACCAGACAGTCCTCATGGCCCATAACACATTTAGAGGGAATTCAATTTCAAGCCTATAATAGCCTGTCAATTCAAACAAGATCCAAGAAAGAAGTTTACCATTAACTGGTGTTAATTGTATACTGCTCTGTTTCTGTATGTACAGTATATCGTTTGCATATTTATGCAATATCAATTATTTGTATTGCAATGTCTATTTCTAATATTCTTTCACAAGTGGGATAGCTTTATTTATTCTATTGAAATAAAAAAAAGGGGATTTGAGGATTTTGGGTTAGGCTGGTTACACTGTAAAAAAATATTCTGTGGCTTAGTAAATATTACAGAAATTTTTAACTTTATTAACTTAATAAAATCTCTGTATATTGTTTACTTGATTGTTTGAGTTAAACATACCAAAATAATTGAGTAAAAATCCAACAGTTAATTTTATCTAAAATTTACAGATATATTTAAGTTTTTTTCAATAAAATAATTTAGTATTTGACTAACCAATTATTTCTTTATAATATACTTAATATATATGTGAAATTTCTATCAAAATATTTGAGAATGTTTAATTAAACTGATCTGTTTCAAGAAACAAAAAAAATACTTAATTCAAATCAATATTATTAATATATTTAACACGCTCTTAAAATTGAGTAAGTTTACTCAATTAAAACAATGCCCCCCCTCCCCCACCCTCTGACGTGACGAAAACTCGACGGTTGGAGTGAGCGTGGTTGAACTCTCCAGTCTCCAGAACAACAGCTCTCTTCTCAGCGTCGCAGATTTGGTGCATTTTCACTGTGAAATTCAGGTTGGTGTATGTTTTATTTTATCTATAAAATCATTACTGTGCTTTAAATCATATTTAATGCAAAACAACATAGCCTACAGAGGCGTAATTCGACACCTAAACGAGACGAGAGCCGCGTTTGTCTTTTTGCGTGATTGAAACGCTTTGCATAAACACATGACTGACTTTCATAATGATAATGAATATAATTATTATCATTTGGATGATAAAATGTCCTCAGAACTATCACTTTTTGTTTATTGGCAGGTTATGTCAGTCGCTCGCAGTATATTTCGGCTGTGCCTCAGACAGTGACTGTGAGTGAAGCAGGACGGCGGTATGAAGTTCAAAGTTCACCCGCAGAGCGCGAGTCTGTCTCCGGCACGAGGACCAGCGCAGATTCGGTGGATATTGGATAACAGAGTGGTTGATTACACTTGAATTAGGCTACCTGAATGTTTAAATATTTCATTTTTACTTGTTAAATAAGTTTAAATGCAGGCAATATTGTATACATGTTAAAAACAGTCTAAAATGTGCTGTATTGCTGTACTCATTGAAAATAAAGGCCAATGTAATGTATAATGGTGGTTGTCTGGAGTACTATTTTACAAAGGTTTAGAGAAAATAAAAAAGTTAATATTACTCATTAATAAAAACAGTTAATATTACTCATAAATATTGTTTTTTTAATGTTTAAATGTTAAATTATTTCTACTCAATTTTATTTGTTAATGTACCAGATGCAGTTACTCAGATTTACTTAATTTTTTTACTTGCATTTACTCAATTCATACAGTATATTTCATTGATTTCACAGCTTTAAAATTTACTCAATTTTTTTGAGTGTAAAAATGTTTCACCAATAAAATTGAGTAAATAATAGTTAAACTTTTTACAGTGTAGTGTTCAATCCTGGTGTTTGGAGTGAGAGACAAAGGTACTGACAACTAAATGCTGAAAGACTAAAACACACAGGAGTCATGTGTGGAGTAGGTTTACAAGTATTTACTGATTAAAACTGTTACATTAAGTAGCAATTTGTAAAAAAAAAAAAAAAAAAAATGAAACAGACAAACAGATTACAATTCAGGGTGATAACTAATTTCTGTAATAATGTTTATACAATTTGTTTAGCTGTTTCGGAATCACCGCTGCTGTCGCTGCTCTAGTGTTTCAGCATGCTGTGTCCTGCTACATTTGGTTGCCAACCCCTAGCAACGGCATCCTATGTAGCATGGAGCAGTTCTTCTGACAACCTTTAACCAGAGATGGGCACAAATACATCAAAAAGTATTTAATTAAAATACAAGTAATTTGTAATTTGAAAATACAAAAATATATTTTTTACAGTCTTCTGTAGTGTAAGTGTGGCGTTAGGTACGTGTAAGAGTCTAGAATATTGCAATATTATTGTTTAGTGCAGAAGATGCGCTTTTAACGTACATGTTGCCACATACTGTCATAATAAAATATAATTACGCATATAACACTATATTTGTATTATTTACACAAAAACTAGTTAACGCTGCTGTGAGCGTGTTTCTAATAGCGCGGCTGTGACAAAGTTGACAACTTTCTTTCTTCCGACTGCCATTATCTATTTTTTTACTCTTTTTGAAAGTTGTGAAAACACTGTTGTGGCGTTTTTCTTTTGCTATTTGAGCAAATTGGAACACAAAAATATATATTTAATGTAGTCTTTCATTCACTGCTATAGAAGTTAACCCAACTATGATGCCTTACACTTCTGAGAAACCCAGAAATGTGAACAGGGTCAATAGGATGTGTCACATCACGTGATTTACTTGCCAAAAACTGTGATAGGCAATTTGGTAGTCCTATTTGTATTTTGTGTCTATGGTCCTAGGGATAGTTCACCCAAAAAGGAAAATTAGCCCATGATTTACTTACCCTGACGTCATCCTAGGTGTATATTACTTTCTTCTTTCAGAAGAATACAATCAGAGTTATATTAAAAAGAGTCGTGGCTCTTCTAAGCTTTATAATGACAGTCGATGGGTATATTTTTCATCAAAGTGCATCTGTCCATCATAAAAGTGCATCTGTCCATCATAAAAGCGTATCTATCCATCATAAAAGTACATCTATCCATCATAAAAGTGCATCTGTCTATCATAAAAGTGCATCTATCCATCATAAAAGTGCATCTATCCATCATAAAAGTGCATGTGCCAATCATAAAAGTGCGTCTATCCATCATAAAAGTGCATCTATCCATCATAAAAGTGTGTCTATCCATCATAAAAGTGCATCTGTCCATCATAAAAGTGCATCTATCCATCATAAAAGTGCATCTATCCATCATAAAAGTGCATGTGTCAATCATAAAAGTGCATCTATCCATCATAAAAGTGCATCTGTCCATCATAAAAGTGCATCTATCCATCATAAAAGTGCATCTATCCATCATAAAAGTGCATGTGTCAATCATAAAAGTACATCTATCCATCATAAAAGAGCATCTGTCCATCATAAAAGTGCATCTATCCATCATAAAAGTGCATCTATCCATCATAAGAGCATCTGTCCATCATAAAAGTGCATCTATCCATCATTAAAGTGCATCTATCCATCATTAAAGTGCATCTATCCATCATAAAAGTGCATGTCTCCATCATAAAAGTGCATCTATCCATCACAAAAGTGCATCTATCCATCATAAAAGTGCATCTATCCATCATAAAAGTGCATATATCCATCATAAAAGTGCATCTGTCCATCATAAAAGTGCATCTATCCATCATAAAAGTACATCTATCCATCATAAAAGTGCATGTGTCCATTATAAAAGTGCATATATCCATCATAAAAGTGCATCTGTCCATCATAAAAGTGCATCTGTCCATCATAAAAGTGCATCTATCCATCATAAAAGTGCATCTATCCATCATAAAAGTGCATGTGTCCATCATAAAAGTGTGTCTATCTATCATAAAAGTGTCTATCCATCATAGATGTACTTTTATGATGGACAGATGCACTTTTATGATGGATAGATGCACTTTTATGATGGACAGATGCAATTTAATGATGGATAGACGCACTTTTATGATGGACACATGCACTTTTATGATGGATTGATGCACTTTTATGATGGATAGATGCACTTTTATGATGGACAGATGCACTTTAATGATGGATAGACGCACTTTTATGATGGACACATGCACTTTTATGATGGATAGATGCACTTTTATGATGGACAGATGCACTTTTATGATGGATAGATGCACTTTTATGATGGACAGATGCACTTTTATGATGGACAGATGCACTTTTATGATGGACAGATGCACTTTTATGATGGATAGATGCACTTATGATGGATAGACGCACTTTTATGATGATAGATGCACCTTTAGGATGGACAGATGCACTTTTATGATGGATAGATGCACTTTTATGATGGATAGATGCACTTTTGTGATGGATAGATGCACTTTTATGATGGATAGATGCACTTTTGTGATGGATAGATGTACTTTTATGATGGATAGATGCACTTTTATGATGGATAGATATGCTTTTATGATGGATAGATGCACTTTTATGATAGACAGATGCACTTTTATGATGGATAGATGTACTTTTATGATGGATAGATGCACTTTTATGACGGATAGATGCACTTTTATGATTGACACATGCACTTTTATGATGGATAGATATGCTTTTATGATGGACAGATGCACTTTTATGATGGATAGATGCACTTTTATGATGGATAGATGCACTTTTATGATGGATAGATGTACTTTTATGATGGATAGATACGCTTTTATGATGGACAGATGCACTTTTATGATGGACAGATGCACTTTTATGATGGACAGATGCACTTTTATGATGGACAGATGCACTTTGATGAAAAATATACCCATTGACTGTCATTATAAAGCTTGGAAGAGCCAGGACACTTTTTAATATAACTCTGATTGTATTCTTCTGAAAGAAGAAAGTAATATACACCTAGGATGACGTCAGGGTGAGTAAATTATGGGCTAATTTTCCTTTTTGGGTGAACTATCCCTAGGACCATAGACATAAAATACAAATAGGACTACCAAATTGCCTATCACAGTTTTTGGCAAGTAAATCACGTGATGTGACACATCCTATTGACCCTGTTCACATTTCTGGGTTTCTCAGAAGTGTAAGGCATCATAGTTGGGTTAACTTCTATAGCAGTGAATGAAAGACTACATTAAATATATATTTTTGTGTTCCAATTTGCTCAAATAGCAAAAGAAAAACGCCACAACAGTGTTTTCACAACTTTCAAAAAGAGTAAAAAAATAGATAATGGCAGTCGGAAGAAAGAAAGTTGTCAACTTTGTCACAGCCGCGCTATTAGAAACACGCTCACAGCAGCATTAACTAGTTTTTGTGTAAATAATACAAATATAGTGTTATATGCGTAATTATATTTTATTATGACAGTATGTGGCAACATGTACGTTAAAAGCGCATCTTCTGCACTAAACAATAATATTGCAATATTCTAGACTCTTACACGTACCTAACGCCACACTTACACTACAGAAGACTGTAAAAAATATATTTTTGTATTTTCAAATTACAAATTACTTGTATTTTAATTAAATACTTTTTGATGTATTTGTGCCCATCTCTGGTTAAAGGTTGTCAGAAGAACTGCTCCATGCTACATAGGATGCCGTTGCTAGGGGTTGGCAACCAAATGTAGCAGGACACAGCATGCTGAAACACTAGAGCAGCGACAGCAGCGGTGATTCCGAAACAGCTAAACAAATTGTATAAACATTATTACAGAAATGAGTTATCACCCTGAATTGTAATCTGTTTGTCTGTTTCGTTTTTTTTTTTTTTACAAATTGCTACTTAATGTAACAGTTTTAATCAGTAAATACTTTTAAACCTACTCCACACATGACTCTTATGGGCCATGAGGACTGTCTGGTTAGTAAAAAAAAAATCAAAATATGATTTCATCCAGTAAAAGTTAACTTTACATGGTAATTTGTTTATTGTAACAACAACAAAGGGAAAAGAATGCTACCGATTACAAATGGAATGTTCAAAAATGTTTTCTTTTTTTTGCCTACCTATGAATTAAGAGGCATTGTTAACTCTTACATTCTAATTACATGTACAATCAAGGCATCAGATGAAAGCTTATCTTCCACTCTTTCTAAAGGTGTGCTCAGTTTGTTTCTAGCATAAAGTATCAGGAAGATATGGCTCACGATTCATGAATATAATTAAACCGTTTTAGCATGTTTGGGTGATTCTGGGAGTTAAAGCCGAATTTGAGGTAACATTGTTTTGACCCTAATTACAAGTTTCCAGCAGCTTGTTGACCGGGTTGGCCACCCAGGTTGTGATCCTCAGACATCATAGATTTCATTTTTATATGACAACCTTTTACAGCAGCCCATGTCTTCTAAACCCCCTTTGCCCCCTGGGTATTATGAATTTGGTATTTTAACTTGGAAGACTTTGATGCCATTTGCAATTTTTACATTTATGCAATCTTTCCTCAATTACTCAGACCAAAACAAAACATCCTCCAAATGGAGGCATGAAATAACAAGGAATTTGCATTAAATATGATCTTAGTCCTGGGGAGTTCACCCCTGGTACAAAATAAGCTTGCTTTTGTGCTGTTTTATATTCTCCTTTATTCATTTTAGTTTGTAGGCACTCAACTCTAGAAGGGAACACTATTATTACCACCCTTCTTTGATATCCCCTACATTAAAAAACACATTGTGCGCCCGCCATCTTGCAGCGGTCAGCGTGTCGTCAGTAAGAATCAGTGATGCCACATCATTTTGCTGGTGTTGGTTTGTGCTTTTATATGTATCAACTCAATATTACATGTTTTACTATTGGAATTGTAATGTTTTTCCGTTTACTATGGTAACTTTTTAATGTCAGCTGTATTGTGTTAGTTTAGCTAAATGATTGCAGACACTCAGTCAACTTGCTCTCGAATATTGTCTGCTCCAATATGGCGGATGGCTTACGAATAGCAGCCCATTGAAACGGCTGCTGATGAGGCATCTATTTGTGTATATGTATATGTATATATGATCCTGAAAGCCAACGTTAAAGCCTTAAATTTGATTCTGGCCACAACTGGGAGCCAGTGGAACTCTATACCCATTGATCCCTTGCTGTCGTAGTTGGTGTTAGTGTTGTGGACCCTAATTTCGAAGTGATGTTGTGGTCACCTGAGCTCTGTCCTTGCAAGCCTGAGCTGTAGATGACGCTCCTTCATCCAGGCAGAAATGTCTGAAAGGCAGGCTTCTCTGACACAAGCTGAGACAGTGGAATAATCAGGTTGAAACTGTATATAGAGCTGCGTGTATCTGCACAGCAGTGGTAGGAGAAGTCATACGCCTTTATGAACGTGCCCAGCGAAGTTGTGTAAATGCAGAAAAGAAGAGGAGCGAGCACTGAACCTTGAGGCACCCCAAAGATTAGCTGAAATTTGGCAGGTATGCTGATATAAAAGTAATTTTAGTACATTATTCTTACATTCTATTTGTGTAAAAAAGAAAGAAATATTCATTGTGAAATGTGGAAAAAAGTACTTTGTTTATTGGTTAACATATAAAAAGAATTTAATTGAATATTTAAAAAACTAGCAATTTAAAACGTTTTTTTCTGTATCAGCCATTTTATCTATACAGACGAGCACAGTGTTGCAAGGTAAAACCAGGTAAAATGTTGTATTAATAAGAAGCTTGAGAATGTGGTGCAGCATGCAGTCAGTGCCCACTTTTTCATTGAGTTTTGTGTAGGGAAATATTTCATTCAGTTGCTCCATATGGAGTTCATAGAGTCCAGATCTGAGATCAATCAAATCACAAACATTATCATTTTTAGCACATTTTTTAAAATCATAAAATATTAAACATGCTATTAAATCTTAAATGCTATTAAAAACTTTTTTTTTAAAGAAGCTACAGGGGGAAAAAAAGCTTTTGTCTGTAGACAAATAGTAATCTGAGCTTATAAAAGCAGAGCTTTTCAAACATTAAAAGTTTCTGAAGTGTACCTCTTTTGATATGAAATCAAATGTGACATTCAGGTGTCCTCCCTGAAGGACTTGAGAAGCACATGTAGGGTGCCTGATGACCCAGCATGGTCATTTGGTTATCTTTTAGGATATATTACTTTAAATTCTCATTCCTATAGTGAAGTGAGATAGGTGACCCCAAAATAAAAAAAGGTCATCCTTTGCTTGCCCTCATGTTGTTCCAAACCTGATTGACTTTTATTCCCTTCAAACCCAAAAAGCAAAACTTATTATTATTTTTTTTTTGCATACTATGAAAGTATAAGAAAGAAACTCGAGATCCAAGAATATTTCAAAACAGACAGAAACATACAGGCAGAATTTCAGTTTTGGATGAACTAGTTCTTTACGTAGGTTTCTAAAGAAATCGTGTAAGGAGATTGTTCACATAGTGCTGACAATCCCAAATAGAGCATAAACAGCCTCTTACCTTTAAATGACCTTACTATTATCCCAGTGTTCATGAGGGCGAGTCCTTTCTTTCTGCACACTTGTCTATATTTCTCATGCGTTTATTGAACATGCTAAAAGCTGTATTCCTTTGTTATACTGGCTTTTTTTCTTCCAAGACGATGGGTGCTCTTCAGATACCAGCCGCACCTTCAGTAATAACATATACAATCATACTGGCGTTTCACATTCAAAACAGTCCCGTTGCAACAGGGTCACTTTTATAAGGATGGGTCTGGGATTCAGTGCCGGGATATAAGAAAACATTTCTTATATTTCTCTTTTATGTTTTTACATAATTCATAACACAAGATGTCTCAATTTGCAATATGTAACACCCAGCTGCATCATGTGAAAGGGAAAGGCCTTATTATGGAATACTATTGCATGAAGAACAACACTTGGCTCATCCTTCAACACATAAACTACACGGTCACCGTGGTTTTGCCAAGTAAGACATGTTCCTGGATCAACATATTTTGTTGATCCTGGAATAACATACCTGTCCCTACCCCTAAACCTAACCCCACCCATAACTTTTCCCTAAAATCAGAAGGAAATGATAGGCGAATAACACTGATGTTGAACCATCTCACCCTGGTTCTAAGCCTAAACTTGACATAAACTGTAAACTTGTCCCTCAAATCTGATTGGTTGATTGGAAAGTTGTTCCAGGATCAACAAAGATGTTGATCCAGGAACATGTGGTACTTGGTGAAATCACGTTCACCTAAACTACACATTGGGAATTGAAACATGTTGGGAAAGAGGATGCTGAGCCATGCCAAAGCTCTAGAGAGTTGCCTTGCTTTGCATTAAATATCCCATTAGGCTTTGGAACAGGACTTAAACTCAAACACAAGAATCAAACTTCATTACTGTCTTTGTGTTCAGAAAAGCATAACTGATATTTTAACTGAGGAAGTGAAGCCTTAATCAAAGTGATATTCCTTGCTTGATTTTATTATTAAGTGCTCAGAAACCCAACAACCCAAAGCCTACATTGTGATTTAAGTTTCATACAATATATTACATATGATTTGATGTTACAGCTTATGTTTATGTTGTTGAATCTGCGAGTAATGAACTGTTTATGGAACGATGCCTCCTTTGAAAATGTTGAGTGGAATAATCAATAACCAATTAAAAAGAAGCTGAAATGGCACGTGATGTACAGGATCATTCAGTCAAACTTTTTGTTGTCAAAGTGCCTGATCTCTGATCTGTAAATAAAGACAAAATAATTGACTAATTATCTAAGTGAAAACAATAATTTTCTGAATGTCCAAAACAGTCTGTAAAGAGATCCACAGCGCTCTTAAAACACAAACTGTGCACAATTTGGTGGATATGTATTTTGGGCGTTTTTCCCCAAAATAAGACATTTGATTTTAAAATCAATTTAGCCTTTCTGGCGTGGTTAACACAGTGCAGAGCCATAGAGAGAAAGAGTTGCGACACTCCCATAGACCTCCGTTGTAAACAATGGCGGGGCTTTTAACCGCCTACTTCCGGGATTTGAAGAGCGGAATAGTTCTAAACACTGTCATTTTGGCGTTGGACCCCATTCACTTACATTGCTGCGCGTCGAGTTGTTCCAGAGTTAAGTTGTTGAAATATCGACCTCTTTTGAATTGTCAACTGTCTATTTTGTATCAGAGGCCCTTTGCGATGCTTATACTGGTCTTCATTTGTACATGCACAGCGTAATTATTTATATTTTATGTTAGTTGTTTCAACCAATTTTCAAGCACTGCCTGCTAACTTAGCTAACGTCAGTTAAGAGTTCGGTAATGAATCGCTGCCACCTTTATAGCAACTTTTATTTAATTTATTTTTTTGGGGATATACTAACTTTTCATTATGTTTTATTGTCTTGAGTGAAGCGGCTTGTGAGAACAATGCTGGACCTCTAGGATTGTTATGGCCATCACCAGTCCTGTCTGTTTCATGGATCACCTGCCCCTGATTTTTGTTTTTCTTGTTCACACAAGCACACATTTTTGTTGTCTGTCATTGTTTAATAAAAATTGTTTATTTGAAAACCTTCATTTGTATCAGCAATGCTTATAAATTCGTTTTTAATCTGTTATAGTTTTGATAATGTGTATGGCTTAATATTAAAATAATATTCTTAGTCTTAACATGATAATGTTTCACGTTGTGGTCCTGGGGGTGGTCACTTTTATCAGAAGAAGTGAGCTAGCTTGAGCGAACTCTGAACGGACCGCCACGGCACACCTCTTTGCGTAATCACGAAGGTAGGCTAATGGCTGAATCAAAATTTATAAGCAAAATCACGGGAATCAATAGCCTAATACAGCCCAGTTGTGCTAAAATAAATATCATGAGACGTCCATCATCAGATGAATGATATGGAAAAGTTAAGTTAGAGCCACTAAAGACATGCGAACATGAACACTAAGCTTTTCCCTCCAAAAATATAGCCTAAAACTTGTCTCCAAATGCAAAACTGACATTAACAAAATGCAATAACAGCTGAAAAAGTACTTGGGGTGTGTTTTATTTTATATTTACCGTTCAATAATGCAATCGCTGCTGTCTGTCCCATAGAAGAACATGACAGCCAGCGTATGTTTTAGAACTATTGGGGCTTACATGAACCACGTGACAGCCATAGCGGCGACATCAAAGAGTGTCGCAACTCTTTCTCTCTATGGCTCTGACACAGTGGAATCAATAGTGTTGGCTGGTGCTCATTTAAACAGTACACTTCTTTCTCTCTATGATAACAACACTAAATCTAATTCATCCCATGTCCATATCATGTAATGTTCAGTTCAAGGTCTAGCCCTGGTTTATACATGGAGAGGGCGTTAGTCAGGGTAGAGCAAGAACCCAGAGAAGGTGCTGTCATCCTCGCTGCTAGAGTAGACACCATTCCAGTCTCTCAGCGTCTCTACCCATACCTGGTCTCCGACATCTAGCTTCAGGATCACTAGATTGGATGCCTGGTCAATGTCTTGACCTTGCAGAGTGTCCCTCGAACGTACCTTACGCACGCCATTCACCACCAAAGAAGCACGAAGTGGCTTGTTTCTCACCGTGATCTGGTAGGAGAACACATAAACTCCTGAGTAGGTGCAGTTGAATTTGCTTGTGACAATGTCATAATGGTTTTCTCCATTGTAGAAGATCTTGTCGAAGCGAACTGGAAATCCCGAAGGAGGAAAAGACTTGCTGGGATATAGGCCAACGCTGAAAGCAGAACGTACTCTCGATTCACTTTGACCCATAGCACCCTTCATTCCCCGTAGGCCTCGGTCTCCACGTTTGCCTTGGGGGCCGCGGTCACCCTTTATTCCCCTCAGACCTCTTATACCTTTGGTTCCTGTTGGCCCACGTGCTCCTGGCTCTCCCTTCGCTCCAGGAATTCCTGGTTCTCCACGTTCTCCGGCAATGCCTGGAGTTCCGTGCATGCCATGTTGCCCAGATGGACCAGGGTCTCCACGCACACCTGGTGGTCCAGGGTCACCTTGCTCACCTTTCTGGCCCCTCTCACCAAGTAACCCGCACTCTCCTCTATCCCCTTTTTCACCCTTTTCACCAGTCATGCCTTGGTGTCCTGGTGGTCCATCTTTGCCTGGATCTCCCTGATCACCCTTTGACACATTCAGATTTGGATCTCCTTTTTCCCCTTTAGAACCTTTGAATCCTGGCAGGCCAGCTGCACCCTTCTCACCTTTAATACCCATCTCACCTGTTGAGTAAAAACATTGATTTCTTATATTCAACCAGGTCTAACATTTATATTTCCATGGATAATTATGCTAACCTTTCATTCCAGCCTTTCCCTGGTTGCCTGGAGATCCTGCGAGTCCTATGTTTCCTTGATCACCTTTCTCTCCTGTTGCATTACAATAGGACTATATCTGATGACTGAATAAGGATAATATAATTTATGTAATCTACTGCTCAAGTACTTACCTTTATCCCCTTTAGATCCTGAAATGCCCTTCAGCCCTATTGGACCTGGTAGACCTTTGGGTCCAGGTGTTCCCTTTTCCCCAGGTGTGCCTTCAATAAACAATTAAACAAAATTACAGATCCCAGGTTTCCCCCCACCACATCTATTTAGTTTCATGTATAAAGGGATGACTTGAGACGTGTGTAGGGACGACTTGACTTAGCTGACCTGGAAGTCCTGTGTCTCCTTTGAACCCTTGTGGGCCTTTCTCTGGAGGGCAGCACTCACAGAAGTTGAAGTAGCATTCATTATAGTCTAGCGTGTAATTGTCTTTCGCTGTAGTGGGAGATACGGTGGTGTCTGTGGGGTAGTCTATATAGCTGTCAGCTGGAACTGTTGTGCTCTCTGTGATGTATGCAGGGAAGCGCTCTCTTGGCTTGGTGTGGTCCACAATCCGTGCTGTGACCGTAGGCTTGGCTGCATATACAGTAGTTTGGACCACCTCTCTAGGGGGTTTCTTGGTGTACTGGTACTTTGGCCTCTGAGTGGGCTTGATTGTGTCACACGAGGGTATAAAGGTCAGTGCTATTACAATTAAGAAGAAAGTGTGTACAAAGAGCATCCCCATTTTCTATCTGTAGACAAAGAAGAGTAAACACAGAATCATATGTTGGGTCTAATTGGACCAAACATCACCTTTGTTAATTTGTGAAATCTTAATTACGAAAGGTGGTAAAAGAAAGGGAGCACACACAATTGATTAATTTCAATCACCATTAGATTACATGCTAAACAAGTAATTCAGGGACAACACAACTGTACTGACAAGAAAGAGAGAAAGCCACTCAGTGCTCTTCCCAAAACTTAAAATCAAACCAAATCACTGATCAACTTGTTTACAGAGCCCAATTCAGATATGGCAACACGTCACTAACATTAAAACTCAATGCCGCTTATGTCATGGTGTCATAATGTTATGTCAAGTGATGCTCAAAAAAAAAACCAAGGTTTAATGTTACTGCCATATCACCAAACTTGATTTCGACTCTGTATACATGCGTTGGTCAATGTTTTGATTTGATTTGAGAGTGAATAAGTTATTAAATTTCACTCTGTTCATCATATAACGTTATTGTATTGCTTCAGAAGACTGGAGTAGTTTGGATCAACAGGAGTTGTTTGAATCCCTTTTTTACGCTATCTTTATGCCCATTTTGACTTTCACTGCATGAGCAAAAGCTTAAACATTCTTCAAATTTCTTCTTTTGTATTCCACAGAAGAGAGAAAGTCATACAAGTTTGGATCAACTGAACTTTCACTTATATAACAAGTCATCTGAAAACAACATTAGGTCTAAACAGAAACTGTACACCTAATTTTAGTTTGCAGACCATCCCTATTATACTTAAAGTCCCCCTGTAGTCAATCATGTTATTCCTTAAAACTCATCTTTGATCACCAAAATGGCATATTTAAGCGTTTTTTCCTTGAAAAAAATCCTCATGCCTTAAAATAGCTTGAATGTAACTCGACACTCTTGCCTCAGTTGACGATCACACTTTGATCTGATTGGTTACAAGGTAGTTTGTGACGTCAGAAACACCAGCGATTTCAAAGCGTGTTTCTGAGACTGTCTTTGGTTCACTGCAGTTTTAAAGGTGAACTAAGTAACTTTTTTTACCTTAACTGAACAGCTTCGGAGCCATTGGAATGGTTATATTACTTATTTCGGGTTGAATGGTGGTCGTTTCGCACCCCCCTGGTGCCCGTGAGCGGAAAATCCGCACTTGCAACTTTGAGCCGGCGGGCCCCGGGCGTCGCGTCAGGAAGTCTCGCGTGATATCAGGTCTCGCGATGTAAACAATTGCTTTACGGCCAAAAGAAATCTGCTAAAATGCTGTCATTATTGCGCTCCCTCACGCTGTTCGAACCCGAATGAAGAAGACGTTTTAAAGAATGTCCCATCTGCTTTGATGTCGGTGATCTACTAGCCTCTGGTGTCTGTGAATCGCCAACAAGTTTTTACAACAGTGTTGTCAAATATCTATTCCGAAGCTGTGGGGGGAGCTCTAGAGAGAAACATGCGAGCAAAAAGCGAGAATACAGCGAAGAAATCCCGAAGCTACTGAGTGCTGCTTTAAGGAGAAAATACTCAGCAATGGTGTCGACTTATGAGTTTACACATGGTTTGTCTTAAAGCAGATTAAAAACACCACATTGACATATAAACAACATTAAAAGCTGGATTTTCACCACAGACCACTTTAACTGAAACTTAAAATTCCAAAACCTAACCTTGAAAAAATAGGTTACATATCTGTGATGTAATATGTCTGCTGTCAGGGTGACATTATATGATCAAACGTGAGAGGAACTTCACCTTTTATACTCCAAAGAAGAAAAATGATCATACTGCTTTAGAACAATATTTGGTTGATTCTTTATTGAGAACACAAGGTGCAGTCATCACTTCTAAGGCTGTGTGTAAAGTCCACACCTTTAAAGGGATAGTTCACTTTGAAATAAAATTTTGGTATGTTTTAGCTTACCTCAAGGGCATCCAAGATGTAGGTGTCTTTTTTTCCACAGTAGTTTCAATTTTGATATTTTTAGGTCAAACCGTTCTTGTCTGTCAGTCATATAATGCAGGTCTATGGTCACTGTCTCAAAGAGCATGCACAGAGTCCAAATTAAAACAATTCCCCATCGTTCAAATTAAACAATTCCCCATCGTAAGTACACATTGATGGCCTAAGACACGAAACGAGCGGTTTGTGTGAGAAAACGAACAGTATTTATATGGTTTTTAGCTCTTATACACAGCCACGTCCAAGTGATCTGAGGGCGCGAGCACATCCTGCTGTGTGACGTGTACGCAGACTGGTGCATAGATATATTACACTAGTGTCGCCTTGTCTACAGCAGTTCATTGGAACGAATGTCTTTAAGGCGAAATCTAGTGTATATATCTATGCACCAGTCTGCGTACACGTCACACACCAGGATGCACTCGCGCCCTCAGATCACTTGGACGTGGCTGTGTTCAAGAGGTAAAAGCGATATAAATACTGTTCGTTTTCTCAAACAAACCGCTCGTTTCGTGTCTTAGGCCATCAATGTGTACTTGCGATGGGGAATTGTTTAATTTGGACAATGTGGAATTGTTTTAATTTGGACTCTGTGCTTGCTCTTTGAGACAGTGACCATAGACCTGCATTATACGACTGACAGACAAGAACGGTTTGACCTAAAAATATCAAAATTGATAACTGTATTATACATTCTAACTTCTTTTGCCTCACGTTACTAACGGTAAAAATAAGTTTCCATTAAATACGATAGCCTACTTGATCATTAATAACATAAGTGTTTTTATATGTAAATAACATTCAGAAACTGTATTTGAAATGAAATGAATAAGGATCAATAAATAAATATTGATACAAAAAACATAAGAAATTACGTTTATTGATTATGACTGATATTTGACATGCACAACATGGACAGATGCTCACAGCGGCGGGCTGTTCAGGACGGGTTCGTGCTAAAGAGCAGCTAACAAAGTAATCTTTTCACATAATGTTCTCTCTCTTAAAATGTAAGCGAGTGTAAATGTCAGCATTATCATATATGTCTAAAGAATTGAAGTCTGTCGGGTAAAAGAAGAGCTTATTGATGCAGTTCAGTCTGTCTAATATTTTATTCCAACCGCTACTCCTGATCGGAGGCTGCCGTAAATATTTAGTTTATACTTAGAGTTATGCTTCAACTAACTTTAATGGTGCAACAGAAAAATATTTAGAAGTGCTTAAGTCATAACTTAGTGTCCATTTACGTCAAAACAAGGCTAAGTTGTAACTTACGGACAGTTGGTGCAACTGGCCCCTGGTGTTTCGCTTCTGAGTTTCCTACAGGGGGTAGATCCTTTTACTCTCTGGCTCTGGGATAGCCTTTCTAGCATTGTTCGAGACACACTCTCTCAGTTTTAATCTAGACTCTAGACCAGAGATAGTCAACACTGATCCTGGAGAGCTTCCGTCCTGCCGAGTTCATCTCTAACCCAAGTCAAACAAACCTCAGCCAGCTAATCAAGGAGTTTCTTGAAAATAACAAGTGAACATGTGCAGTTGTTGCTTTTTCTACCTGATTCTACTTACAAATTCTAATTTTGTTGTTGTTGTAACCTACTTCAATCAGTTTGATGTAACATAAAACAAGGGAATGCTGTTTTAACTTAATTGCGTTATTGACCCAACATACTATTTCCATTAAAGATCTGGATGGACTAGTAGAGTAAATTTAGGGATTAAGTGTTATTGTATGTTTTTCAGCAAAAGGAAAGATAATAGTAATCTTAAATTATTTATTTTATTTCAACAAAACCAGTTATTGTAGATATTACCACATGAAGTACATTTTCCAAGTTGAACTGACTTAACATAGTCTACCCCTGGTCTAGACAAAGGGTAAATACTCATCTTTTAAGTCAAGTATACACCTACTCTCATTCTTCAATTCACCGTTATGCTGCGTTGGTCAGTCAGGTCTGCTCAGAACGGAAACCAATCTCCTGCTATATAACTGCTTTAGGATTAAACTGAATATAATAACCTATTATTGGCCACAGCCTGTACTTGCGTTTATATACCTTTCATTCTTTGAAACATCCATTAAATCCATATGCAGTGTTGAGCAGGTGGCCAAGAGAAGAGAGTAAGAGTGTGGGATCTGTAGCAGTTTTTATAAGACTATCTAGCACCTTGCTACAGTGGCCACGATTCTTTATGTCTATAGTGTGTGGCGCTTTTGTGACATAGAATACTGGACCCCATGATCAAGCCTTCTAACCAATTGCAAACAAGGACGGAAAAAATACTAGTCTTTCAGCTGGACGGCTGGACTCGGGGGCAACGTGACACATGATCTAGGGAGAATTTCTTCTGCAACTCTCTGGCACTAATGGATGGACAGCTGCCAAGCACACAGCTTTCATAGATATTTAACAACACCTTATAGGCTGATTTATCAGACCTGCTACTTGGATCAAAATCCGTCATGTTTTTAGTCTTTGTAACGGAATAGTTTGTGACTATTACAGGTGGTGTTTGATTCTAGATTTCTGAAGCATTCATTGAGTCCAGAACCTGCCAGCTTAATATAACAGACTCAGTCAGGAAATCAGAGTCTCATTCCAATCTGTTTGGTGTCAATCCAAAAAAGCTTTTGTCCAAAAGAGCACCGATAATCTCAGGAGCTCACTTCAGCATCAACTGTTTTCTGATGGGAAATGGCTTATCCATTGAAGCTGCTTTTGAGGTAAAATGAAGGCTACTGGCACCCAGCGACCATGACAAGCTTAGTTCTGGGAATGTGTGTGTGTGTGATGTGTTAGGGGTCGTTCACAGAGACGGCTTTTGCACACACAAAAAAAACACGTTTTGTGTGAACTGACTCAAGTTGTGAAATGCTTAAAGAATTTTCATGTATTAATCACTTTTCTTTGCCAGTGTCTGAACAGTTGTAATGATACTGATGTCCTAGGTTGTCTATGAAAGCCTGTAGACTGATTTTTATGTGAAGGACCTGGGCCAGTTGTGCCGAGAAAATCAAAAGGACAAGGAGATGAAACAAATGCTTATACAATGTCCAGGATAACAATGAAAGAGCCGCTCTGTACTGTGTCATGCAAAGAAAAGGGATTAATTCAAACTATAGTCTCACATAGCCAGATCAATATAGTCTATAGTCTCAAGTAAACTTTATAATCAACCTACCATATCAGTGTAATTTTAATGACCTCATCTGTCGACATGATGCTGGTGCAAACATATCCACATCGCTGCGATCAGATGCTTTCTGAACTACTGCTTTCTCACCGCTGTCATTTTTGTTATGTGTTTATTTTGTTATTGAGAGGAAAGCGCGCAGCACATATTTACAAGGGCGGCGTCTGGATGTTCGTTAACCGCATAGCCGCAAATGTATTTCCAAATTCTTTTTACTTCTAAACGAGGAAGGAAAAGAGCATCACCGTGAGTGTATCGTGGCCTTTGTAGTCTCTTGTACGTTACGTGTGCATGAGGAATAAGTTGCTGGCTGGCTGCAGTTCACTTAACAGCCACTGGTGTCGCTAATAACAAGGTTTTCTGAACTCTACATATAGCACCTTTAATATACAGTGGTCCCAAAAAAGTATATATGGACATTTAAAAATGTCTGGATGTCTTTGCACTATATAACAAAATATAAATGCTAGTGTGACTTATTGTAAAGACGGATAGCAAAAACACTTTTTGGAGCTGCTGTACACCTCTGTCATAATTACCCAAGAACCTCTTGAGATAAAGCTGAAAAAGGGCATAAAGGAAATTCAGTCTCTCTTATGTTTCAGACTGGAGCATAGGATATAGACTAAGGTATGCAGACCACAGCAAGGCAAGAGGCCGATACCCATCTGAAACGTGAGAGGAAGGGCTGCTTCAGGAGGGTAATACTCCACCTTGACCTGCTGGTGTCACTCCACCATTCAACACAAACCCAACCATAGTGCTCACTTTACCCCAAGCCATGCAAAGAGAGGCTCTGCTGAACACAGGCCCTGTGCCGCCAACCCCCCCATTCCTGAAAAGCCTTATGGGAACGAGACAGGGTAAACCATAGGACACGGAGCCCGTATCACAATACAACCCCAGAGCCCATGGTGCACTACTCCACAATCAAGAGCAACAGAGCGGACAGAAATAGATGGTTTTGAGTTCAAATGATCCTTAGATCGAGAGGTTTAAAATTGCAAATAAAGAGACGGACACTCATTTTATCAAGGCATCATGTCATGAATGCATAGTATATCTGTAGAGCGTGTTTGCTCCTGTTTAAGGGGATCTGAAGAGCATGGAGGATTGAGTGTCACCTGAGCTGGAGGTGTCTTTGGTAACGGTTAAGGCTGTGCTCTACTGGTAAGCCTTTAATGGAGATCACTATGACCTTGTCAGCAATAGAGAGGCTTTTGGACCATTCACCTTTTTTGCTTTTTGTTCTCTTCAAATTCCCAAGACAGACTGGAAAACTTTTTGATTCACAGGGTTATGTAAAAAGCAATGTAAATTTAACAACAATGGACAAAAAGAAAGACAATAAAGAACTTTTTTTTTTTTTTTTTGCTTCTCTTTAGATCATTTTAACTAGTCCCGCGATAAATGATTTAAAAAAAAAAAAAAAAAAAAAAAAAATATATTGCATGTACTCTTCCATAAATATAAAGTCATAAAAGCAACTACAATAATTATCTGTATAAATATCACTTATTTTAAAGAATTAATTCAGAATTAATTCAAAGGTATATAAATTATTAATTTATCATGTGTTTAACTGATTAATATCAGTTAAACACATGATAAAATTACATGTACGTAAAACACCCAAAATCATGCAAATGACATTTTGGCTACGGCTCTTGGAAAGGGACATTTGCAATCTCCTTAGGTCAGTACACTTCACACTTTTGACATTTTGCTAAAGTTTAGAAATGCACCTAGAGCTAAATTAGGTAGATGTACAGTAGTATAATACACATTATATACAGCAGAACTGCAGTACGTGATCAGAGATTATCTTTTAAAATGCATTTTAATTTAAAAGTTGAATAAAAATAAGGATAATACATAACTGTAGGAAGCTGAAATGTGCCTTTTGCTCTACATCACCACTGCATCCTCAGACAGAGCTGAGATCAAGTCAATGAAAGGCATCAGTAAATGTGTTTACCAGACAGCAGGCTTGTCTCGTGTCCGGTGGCTTCAGCTGTTTCCTTCCGACTGAGCTCAAAACACTGAAGACGCAGAGAGCATGGAGATGCAGATCTGTGTCTGTTTGTCTCTAGCTCACGTTTACACACAGATTTTAGGCTCGGGCAAGGGGTGTGTACTACTGTTCTGGCCCAGTGCTTCACAGTCGCAGTCACCCAGACTGAACCTGAACAAAGTGCCGGGCAGTGGTGTTACCAGAACTGACCCAGAAACCTGACCCAGGCCCACAGAACACTGTGCACTCTATTCACCTGCTCGTCCTTCCCATTCCCTCCCATTTCCTCCCTCTTTCTCGCTTTTTCCATTCATTCTCATGTAGGGCTCAGACATTTAATCTAGTACTATGGGGGGATAATAACAGTTTTGTATCCTTTCATTTGAAAAGGTTCCATCTGAACTGGGGGCAAATTATATTTTCACACCTCAGGCACAAAGGGCCGTCACCGCTGCGTGGAAGCTTGTTTACACCACAGAATAAAACATTTTAAAAGATAATAGTGACTTTTTATCTCACAATTGCGAGTTTACATCTCGCAATTCAGAATTGCGAGATGTAAACTCGCAATTGACCCTTCGCAAAGACCCGCCCCCCTTAGTTACTGTCGCTATAGAGCTGGTAAGTCCCGCCCATCTGTAAAACCCCACTGGACCTCTAGGTTGAAAAATCATCAATGCAAGTGAATGGGAGAAAATAATTATTTTCTGGTCCCGTTTGAATTGTGCCATGAATGTGAACATATGTTGTCTGTGAATTTTTCATATAACTTTTCATGTTACGAGTTTGACAGTATATGGTATGATTCTTCGGCTAGCAGTTGTGGAAAAGACATAACGAGAAAGACTACATGTCGCCTATGTGACGTCACCCCATAAAGTTGACTTACCCGTGGTTTTCACCAACCTCAATGATTTTGTCCTCTCCCTGAAAGAAGGCGGCGAAGTGCACCAAAGACACAGCCATGTTTAGCAGGATCCGTGAGCTAGTGTCCGTGTGCAAGTGGTGGTGACGTTTCAAACGCGTCGAAAGCAGCGAAGAGTTGTAGTCCACAAAGTGCGCACACAAAGTCTAACCGTATCAAACTTCTACCCACTAAATTGTAGCATTCTTTACACGAAAAGTTATATAAAAAATTCACAGACAACATATGTTCACATTCATGGCAAAATTCAAACGGGACCAGAAAATAATTATTTTCTCCCATTCACTTGCATTGACGATTTTTCAACCTAGAGGTCCAGCGGGGTTAGCGGAAGGGGCGGGACTTACCAGCTCTATAGAGAGCCTAAGTCCCGCCCCTTCCGGTCGACCACCATGGGACCTTATTTCGGAAAAATATTGTATGGTAGTCAATGGCGAGAGACAACAAATATTTTGATCTCGTTTGAATTGTGCCCTGATTTACACATATGATGTTTGTCAATTTAAAAGATGCATTTTAAAGTCAAGAAAGTCGCAGCTTGATGTAAAACTGCTGAGGTATAAGACTGTGAAAATACGTAATTACAAAGATTACAAACCCAGAAGGCGCACATGCGACGTCATACCTTTTCTCTCAATAAATGAAGCTAACTTTACTGAAGCTAACGTCTGCCATTTTTTCTATAGTCTTACATTATAATCGTAACGTTACGCCGTCATGCCTGAACCAGAATACACACATACGAGCAACGGATCTTGTGACGTACATAGTGCGAGACGAGAGATGTAGTTCATTGAGCGATTTTCACATAAAACTAAACGTTACTCTTCTGTTTTATGACAAACTGCGACTTTCTTGACTTTCATAATTACCTTTTAAATTGACAAACATCATATGTGTAGTTCAGGGCACAGTTCAGACGGAATAAAAAGATAAGTTATCTCTCGCCATTGACTTCCATACATATTTTTTCCGAACTAAGGTCCCATGAGCCGGAAGCGGAGGGGCGGGACTTAGGCTCTCTATAGTTCTCACGCAGTGAAAAAAATACATCGCGGAGCAGAGAGGACACTGACAACACGCTGACAGACAGGACAGACCAGGTTACTTTTCGGTTACTTTTGATATTAAACATATTAAACAAAGTCTCACCTTTCAAATTTGGTCATTTTTTTAAAGAAATTTAAACGATACATACCGTTTTGTGGCTCTTAAATGTGTCTGACAGATCGCTGTAGAGCATCAGTTAAAGCTGCTCGTGAACCAATCATCTCTTCCTTCTAGTTCATTTATAGCATCAAATAAACACGAATGAACGTAAGAAGGATTGTTATGGAAGCTTGTTTCCGCCACAAAATAAAAAAAATAAAAGATAATTGCGACTTTTTATCTCACAATTGCGAGTTTACATCTCGCAATTCTGACTTTATTTCTCAGAATTCTGAGATATAAAGTCAGAATTGCGTGATATAAAGTCAGAATTCTGAGATATAAAGTCAGAATTGCGTGTTATAAAGTCAGAATTCTGACTTTTTTTCTCGCAATTGCGACTTTAAATCACGCAATTCTGACTTTATATCTCAGAATTCTGACTTTATATCACGCAATTCTGACTTTATAACACATAATTGCGAGTTTATATCTCGCAATTCTGACATCTTTTCTCAGAATTGTGAGATATAAAGTCCAATTCTAAGGGGGGAAAAAAGACGGACTTTTTTTTTTTTTTTTACCTCAGAATAGTTTATATCTCACAATTCTGACTTTATAACACGCAATTGCGACTTTATATCATGCAATTCTGACTTTATATCTCCCAATTGTGTGATATAAAGTCAGAATTCTGAGATATAAAGTCAGAATGCTGAGATATAAAGTCAGAATTGTGTGATATAAAGTCGCAATTGCGAGAAAAAAAGTCAGAATTCTGACTTTATAACACGCAATTGCGACTTTAAAACACGCAATTCTGACTTTATATCTCGCAATTCTGAGAAATAAAGTCAGAATTGCGAGATGTAAACTCGCAATTGTGAGATAAAAAGTCACAATTATCTTTTATTTTTTTTTATTTTGTGGCGGAAACAAGCTTCCATAGATTGTTGTTTTAACCGCGGAAAGACGTCAGTACACTCCGTTTTTCAAGTTCAAATCCTCCCATGTTAATCTGCTATCTCTCCTGACTGCTCTGTCGGACAAAATGGCGGATGGCGGATTATGATTGGTTAGATCGCATGTCAATCAAGCTAAAAAGTCACAATCATCATTTAAAATGTTTTATTCTGTGGCGGAAACGAGCTTCCACACCACTGCTTCCCCTTTAACATTTTAACATTGTGTTTTTCAAAGGCCGTTTCTGCAGCGATTACCCAGAATTATAAATGTGTAGTTACAATGAAAAAAACAAAACAAAACAAAACAACAAAAACAAAAAAGATATATATATATATATATATATATATATATATATACACACACTACTGGTCAAAAGTTTTAGATCGGTAAGATTTTTTTATGTTTTTAAAAAAAGTCTCTTCTGCTCACCAAGGCTGCATTTATTTGATAAAAAACAATAAAAAAAACAGTAATATTGTGAAATATTATGACAATTTTAAATTACTGTTTTCTATTTTAATATATTTTAAAATGTAATTTATTCCTCAGATGAAAGCTGAATTTTCAACATCATTACTCCAGTCTTCAGTGTCACATAATCCTTCAGAAATCATTTTAATATATGATTTTATGCTCAAAAAACATTCATTATTATTATCAATGTTGAAAACAGTTGAGTACAATTTTTTGTCAAAATTCTTTGATGAATAGAAAGTTCAAAAGAACAGCATTTATTTAAAATATAATATTTTCTAACATTATAAATGTCTTTACTGTAACTTTTGGTCAGTTTAACTCATCCTTGATGAATAAAAGTATTGATTTATTTTATTTCTTTCCCCCAAAAATAAAATTAAAATTCGTATTGACCCCAAACTTTTGAACGGTAGTGTTTAATGTTACAAAAGCTTTAGCCTAGATTTCAGATAAATGCTGTTCTTTTGAACTTTCTATTCATCATAGCATCATGAAATAAAAATGTAAAAAACAGTTTTCAACACTGATAATAATGAATGTTTCTTGAGCATCAAATCATCATATTAGAGTGATTTCTGAAGGATCATGTGACACTGAAGACTGGAGTAATGATGATGAACATTCAGCTTTGATCACAGGAATAAATTACACTTAAATATATATTCACATAGAAAACAGCTGTTTTAAATTGTAATATTATTTCACAATATGACTGTATTTGTTTGTATTTTTAATCAAATAAATGCAGGCTTGGTGAGCAGAAGAGACTTCTTTTAAAAACATTAAAAATCTTACCGATCTAAAACTTTTGACCGGTAGTGTATATTGATTCTCAACTTAGGCAAAACCCTAGAGCACTTCTTTATTTTAACTGTGTATCAGTAAGTTTGGAACTGAGATCATTTGAATAAAGTAAACAAAAGCAGTATCACTAAGTTAAATAAATCACAAATATAAAAATATCCCTAACTCATGACATTTCTCTTTCAAAACATTTTCTCTTTTCTCTGTCAACCCTTTTAGAATGTTTTGGAGCTGATTGTTACCGGGTTATTAGTGTACTTACAAGTATTCTTTATGAACTTCTGTATGTCCCTAAAAATTATATTGAAGGTCCCTACATTAAGATTTCTCAATCTTCTTTAGTATCCTTTCAAGTAATATGTATGATGTAAGTGTACACTTCCTGCACAGTATTTCAGATAGCTTAGTGTACTTACGAGTATATATTTGATTGGCTTGACTGGATGTCTGTTTTATTAGCTCACTGGAGGAAATCTAGGTTCCATTAGGAAAGTGAAAAGAGCAAGGGTTGCATTATTAATTCACCAGCTAAACCAGATTTCATTTATATAAATCACTGTAAGCAGTTGAAATTAAAAACTATTTTGAACTACCCTTACAAAAAATAAGTTAATTTTATAAAGTATACTTCAGTAAAGTTCAAGTATATTTTTAGGTATACTAAATCAATGTACTAGAAGTAAACTTGTAAGTGTACTATTTCAATACTACTTGTGTCACAAGACTGAAGATGATGAAGATGAAGGTACACAGGATCTAATACGAAGTGATTTAATAATACAATAAACTCAGTAACTGAAAGAAAGTGTTACAGAGCGTGAAAGGAAGGTTAACACACATGCAAACATCGACCGTCAACTGAAGACTGAACACAGAGGAACTAAATACACAGAGGTAACAAACTAAATGATGTGCAGCTGTGGTGGAAGATTAGTGGAAGAAAAAGAAAGACAAAGAAACACGTGACTGATGAAAACAAACTGAAAGTCCACGAAAGTGAAACTAAAGATTAATGAGTCTAGATAACTGTGACAGAACGATGACACAGGGAAGACAGGAGATGAGGGGATGGTGCAATACGGACGACAAGACCCCAGTGGCGATGATGAAGGGTGTCCGACGGCACAGACCCAGAGACAACAGCCCACGGTTGAGACGAGGGAGGGAGGAGCCAAGGTGGAGTAATGGCTGACGTCAACTCGGGGACGACCGACGGAGGCAGAGCTGATGGATCCCAGGGTGCAGATGGGAAGCCGATGGAGACGAGTGACATCGCTGGCACAGGAGGCCTTAGGCGATGCCGCGGGGACGATCGTCTGAGGTGGAGTCATACTGGCCGAGGACTGAGGCGATGCCGGTGTGATGGAGGACCGAGGTGTATACAAAGGGAAGGAGGAGCCCGCTGCAGCAGTAGGGGTGGAAAAACAGAGCGCAGCACAAGATCCGCAAGTCCGTGGCGGAGATGGTGTGATGACTGACCAAGGGGGAGCCGGTGGGATGAGGGAACCCGGTAGAGTCGAAAGGGCAAGGGTGTCTGCGGAGCCAGAGGTGGGAGGAGCCAAGGCGGAGCCAACAGTTTGATGGGCCGAGACAGAGCGAGGTAATCTGAGGCAGGAGGCGGAGTCACAGGATCTATCCGCTCAGTAGTGATGCGCGGGTCGGCTTTTTTTCCAACCCGCGGGTCCCGCTTTTATGAAATTATTTGGCCCGCCCCAGCCCGCCCCGCACCACTGTATCTATTTTTACAACCCGCCCCGCCCCGCACCCGCACCCGCGACCATTAAATAGACACATTAGACATTGTAATGTAAATGAAAACAGCCTTTATTTCAGCCTGAAAGTGCTTGGAAACATTGCCAACTGGCAATAACAGACGTTTCTGAATATGAACCATAAATCAGGTCATATTAATAAGATAATGATTTAAACATTTTCAATATTTACAAAGCAGCGTTTGTATTCATCTAATTCATCATTCACCTTTTTTTCTTTAATTATGTAAAATCCCGACCTCAATTTCTCCCGCACCTCATCTTCCATCTTCACTTTTATTTCTCCGTCTTTGTTGTTGTGGCTGGCGGCGGGAGCTGCTTTGCGCGAGCTGTGTCACGTGACGCCAAAGGTTTGGGGAAATCACGCAAGTTGCATTGCTACGGCCTTATCAAAGAACCTACTAAAATATGATTAGATTGATATTCCCAAATATTTAATATAGGGTGGACATTGCATGCAACATATATGGATTTTTATTTTATTTTGTTTTTAATGACCCGCCCCAACCCGCCCCGCAAATAAAGTGACAATTTCTTTACCCGCCCCAACCCGACCCGCGGGCTACCCGCGGGGCCCGCGGGTTATGAGACGACCCGCGCATCACTACCGCTCAGGTGCTAATGGTGGTTAAAGGAACTGAGGCTCGACGTGATTGCTTGGCATTACAGGAGATGGTGAAGGGCTGCAAACCTCCAGCAGAGGCAGGGCTGGGAGACTGGCTGAGCACTGCAGTGAAGGAGGCAGATGGAGACTTCACGGGGTCGAAGGTAACAATACATTGTTCATGCAGGTGTCTGTACTGTCTAGAAACAGCGATGAAAGTTCAGATGAAACAGATAAGGGGCCCTATCTTGCACCCAGCGCAATTGACTTTTTACACCGACGCATATCATTCCTATTTTGCACTTTTCCCTTAATAAGGTAAATTAGGGAATGAACTTGCGCTCCCTGGGCGGTTCAGCGAAAAGAGGAGGCGTGTTCTGGCGCAAACGTTCCCTGGTGCTATTTTGCAGTTTCAGAAAACAATTCCACCACTGACCAGGAGAAACCTAGTCTAAAGTCAGTGGCGCGCTGTGCATGTTATTCATATGCTATTTTAAGGGCGCATGCTTGGCCATAATGTAGCGTGTGCACAACACACATAAACTTTGCTTATCTCATCTACACAGACGCAGCAGTTCTAATTTTTGCAAATCATACATAATTACAAGGAAAAAGATTAACACACGAGGAAAATCATTGTGGTGTCCATGGAGATGAGAAAAAATAGGCATAAATCTAGCTTACACATTTACCCAAATTAATCAGGCTAATTGTAGTAATGACAGATCAAACCTGTTTGCCCAATAATGACAAGACATAGGTATATAAGGACATCTGACAAAGTGGGTTGTCTGTCAAGAACCAGGACAAAAAATTCTGAAGACTGCGAAATAACCTTTACCATCATGTAAGTTCATTAAAAACCTTACTCTTCAACTTACCAGTTAAGTTGCGCTTGCCCATTTTTTTATCACACAGTGAGATGGAGTACGTCTTGGGACAGAGAAATAGACGCCAGAAGGAGAGGGTCTACAGGCCCAGACAGACCTATCTCTCCCTCAGTGAGGAGGAATGTATGCGTAAGCTACGCCTGACCCGTCAGGCTGTGACAGAAAATGCGCTTCAGGTGTTTGGATAGGTCAGGAGGCTAAAGTACAGTACAGTCCTCAAAAAGTCGCAGCATTCTTTGTGGCTTATTGTGTTTTACAAAACATTTCCATTAATCATGGATGTGTTGTTGACATAGATGAGGAAATATTAGAGGACTTAAGGAGACGTGATGGTGAACTGCGTGTGCCGATGCCACTTAACCCAAACAGAAGAGTTGCTGCATCGTCTACAGTGAGGTAAGCAAAGTAATCTCAGTCTAATGTTAGACAACACTGCAAAAATATCACCATGCATTCATAACCTGGTGATTCAGTGAGAGTGAGACCAAAACATTGGAAAGTATACATTTCTTTATTTACATTTTATCAAAAAGAAATCAATAGCAAACTGCAACTGATCAAAAAAAAATAAAAAAATACAAACGGAAAATGAAAAGTTGAAAAGATTTAAACAGAAGAACTATAGTTCTTTTCCCCTCCTCTGATAGGCATGCGACGACGCGCGCCACGGCGGGATTGGACACTTGAGGGTCCGGGAGTGGCAATGCGCGATGTGCTCCTGGTGAAACGGGTGGACGGAGATGGAGAGGGGGGAGGAGGAAGGGGTACAACAGGAGGAGGAAGAGGCACAACAGGAGCAGGTCGTGCGTTTAGAGGCCCTCGCTCCATGGCTGCAGCAATCCTCTCCAGACTTGAGGGGATGCGCCAGAGAGGCCGCAGCAACATCGCCATGTGGTCAAGACGGGCATTTAAACTTTGCCGCATCCCAGACAGCTCCCACTCCAGCATGTCAAACCTGGTTTGCTGGAGCTGCAGGAACGGGTGCTGCCATGGCGTGTAGTGGGTCTGGACCCTCTGCACCTTGGTGGTTGCGCTGCTCCCTCCTCAGCTGGCCCGGACACACTACTCGCGAAGCCAGGGTCTTCCTGCAAAGCTGCGTTACATTGTTTTTATTTATTGTATGGCTGTGTTACATTTTTCATGTCAATAATGAATAAAAATATTTTCATGAGAAATCTTTATGTATGTGAACTTGATTTGTAAGTGTACCTTGGGGTTGGACAGCTATTGTATCGGGTTGGGTGCCGATTTTAAAGCCCCCAAATCCCTCAACGCTTTCAGCGGTTAGGGTGGACGCAGCGATGTCCTCTGCTGGCGTCAGGTCCTGAGCAGGGGCAGATCCACCTCCAGTTATACGCCGTGTCCGATTGTTGCTAGCAAGCTTGGACTTCCCCCATGTTCTGACATCGTTGTAGCACTTGCGGCACTGGTGCGATGTCCTGGGGATGCCTGCTGTGGAAACAATTGTGGCAATTTCCTCCCACGCCTGTTTAACCGAAGCTGATTTGGGTGTGTTTCTCCATCCCCATACAACGTCACTTCTCTGTCTTTCACGGCCCTGATGAGAACGTCGGTCTCCTCGGCTGTGAACCGCTCCTGGCAAATCCGCCAAAATAATAGCAATCCGCCATGGAACAAGCACGCCTGCTCTTAAAGGGAATGTGAGAAGACGCTCTTATTGGTTTATTGCACATTACGCCCAAACCACACCTATGAGTAATGAAGCGACTTCAGACCAACCCATTTTAGATTTGCGTTGGGCGCAAGAGTCATTTATCCCGCCGGTATAATAGCAACAGCGCCCGAGACCCGCCCATAAAGTTACTTGCGTTTCACGCTTGATACTTGCGTTTCAGATCATTAAAATAGGGCCCAAAGAGTCCATTGTGCTGTCTAAAAAAACAATGAAGGTTCAGAGGAAACAGATAAAAAGTTTGTACAGTTCATAGTGCTGTCAAGACATGACAGCGATGATAAAAAAGAAATGGGATGGGACAGGGTGGGAGACGATACCTCTGCGCTGAAGTCCATCAGCCAGTCCTCAGTCTCTATTTCCACCAGTATACCTCGGGCTCTGTCTGACACGTTGCGGCGGTGGTAGCTCTCCGTCTGCGGGAGCTCCGTGGTTTCCTCCGGGTCACGATTCCTCCGTGGCCGATGGTGGTAAAACGGGCTCTGGGTCCGGCTGTGTTCTGGCCTGGGGGTAAACACTCTCCAGACACCAGATGATAGTGAAGGGGTGGATTATGGACTCCACTGCTGCTTCAATGTATATCTAATGAGTGATTATAATCAAGGTATTAATCAATATTTTTCCTTCTAAATATCAAATGAGTTGAATGACTTCTCTAGGCTTGTGAGATTTTACTTTGTTATAGTTAGTGAAATGTTCTTTTCATGTATTCTCTAATGTCTGTATTAAATATCTGAATGCAGTAACAGTGCTTGCTCATTTAGCCCGGCTTCCAGAAATGAAGTATGGACTTGTTTAAACGTGTCAATACATACATCTGTTTTTCAAGGGTACTCTGACAGCTGTGGTCACTGGGGTCATAGGAACCAATAGTTTGAGTGACCATTTTGTAGTTAAAGCTTTACTTTACTGTGACTAAAGTGTCCTCTCCTTGAGAGAAAGAACGTATTATCTTGAGACGACTCTCCTGTTTATAGTTAGAGTCTAGAGTCCAATCCCCTTACAATAGTGTCCCTCCAGTTCAGCCCAGAGGTGTCAATGGGGTGATGGTAAGTCTGGGAGGTCAATGGGGTGATGGTAAATCGCCCCTGATCCAGAACAGTGACTTCAGGGTCTCGTCGTCAAAGGGGCTGGTGACGGCAAGACAGAATTTTCCAGTGAAGGTAAAAAAATTCCAGGCTCTCACAAGCAATTACAGAAAAGCGAGCAGCATAATCTATTTGGTCGGTCGATCTCAAGACAGGAACTGACAGAGAGTGTTACAGAGCGTGAAACTAAGATTAACACACACAACACGCAAACATTGAATGGAGGATGGTATTTTGAAGCCCAAAAAAGGGCATCCATCCATCATAAAGGTAATCCATATGGCTCCATGGGGTTAATAAAGGCCTTCTGAAACGAAGCCATGCGTTTGTGTAAGAAAAATATCCATATTTATAACTTTAATATAACCCCTGATGCGATGTAGGATGTAGGAGTAGCGTAAGCTTTGACGCCTCTCGCAGTTCAAACAAACAGGGCTGGGCAAGCCCCTCAAGCTCCTCCCACATTTCTCTTTCCAAATTCTTCTAGTTTGTGACCGGTGTTTTGTTTTGCTCTATCCTCTATCCGCTTCAATGTTCGTCAATGCTTCATGCGTCAGGTCAAGGGTTACTCTCTTTCGCCGTAAAACGATGCGTTCAGCCAATGAGTGCGCTTCATTTTTGGGTGAGCTAACCCTTTAAATATACTTTAATAATATATTTCTACATTATATTTTTTGTTAGTGTAGGAATGCTGATTCTGAGAAACGACAAGAGTATTTAGAAAAAGAGAGGGAAAGATGGAGGAAGGACAAAGACGCCGGCAAAAAGCAATCTATTAGCGAATTCAATAAAAGAGAGATGAAAGCCAAGCAGAAATACTGGAGAGCAGCACAGGCAAAATCCAGAAGAGCCAAAGCACAATTTACAGCTACCTTAGAGCAGTGCATGACCCCTCCCTTAAGGCCGTGTGTCCACCAAAGCGTTTTTAGCCAGCTGAAAACGCTAGACGCTCTGCTGAAAATGCCTAGCTCTGGGCGCTTGAGAGCGTGTTGGCAGCACAGCGTTTTTTCAGTTGAGACGCTTCGTTGCTATGATACAGAATATCCACAGCATAGTTTACTTGTAACTGGGTTCGCAGATAATTTGTTTCATACTAAAAAATTATTTTTCATCCATTTTGTTCGGTTAGCTCTGCTGGTTGATGTCATTGTACAGAAAAAATGTTGTGACAGTTGGTCGGTGTAGTATTTGTGGTATTAGTCCCGCCCCTCCTCCACTGTGATTGGATGGCTGGGTAAAAAGTGACAGTGATGAGCCCATGATTCCCATTGAAAACAATTGAAAAAACACGCCAGCCGCGTGAAAAAACGCTTTGGTGGACACACGGCCTAAGTCCAGAGCCAGAGCCAGAGCCCTCAAGGTTAGAGCTGAGAGAGAGAGAGAGAGAGAGAGAGAGAGAGAGAGAGAGAGAGAGAGAGAGAGAGAGAGAGAGAGAGAGAGAGAGAGAGAGAGAGAGAGAGAGAGAGAGAGAGAGAGAGAGAGAGAGAGAGAGAGAGAGAGAGAGAGAGATTGGATACATTGATGATAATCATAATTTCATTGTGTTGCAGGCAACGTCGTGAGGGACATTTAAGATCAAAGAAGGAGAGAAAAAGGCTCCGACTTGAACTTGAGGAAGTGGAGCAAAAACTGAAAGAAGAAAGAAAAAATAACAGAGAGGTACAAAAAAGGCTCTTTCATTTAAATAATAAAGAAGCTTCCCCATCTTCTAAAGTCAAGCATCACCTGAGAACACCATCTGAGCGGTCACACGCACAGAGAACCCTCAAATTTCACTCTGCACTTTTGAGGGACTTAAAGAGCAAATATAAAGACTCATGCGATTAAAGAGAGAGACAGATTATCTCCCAAATGGTATCTGGTAGGGCTGTCACTTTATGTTCGAAAATCGATTGCACAATCGATCGGACCAACCAACACAAGTTTCGAAAACGAAAATAGAGAATTGATTTTAACGGTCTTCTCTCGGAGCGCGTCCAGCTAGTTTTTTTTTTTATTATTTTTTTTTTTTTATTGAATACAAAATCTGCATACAACAAAATGGCACAAAACAATTTTTATACAGCGAAAATACAGGCGTGGAAGGCTCAACACAAAGTATTGAAAAAAATATATATTAATAATAATAATTAAAAAAAAAAAAAAAAAAAAAAAATAATAATAATAATAAAAATAAATAAATAAATAAATAAATAAATAAATAAATAAAATTTAAAACAGGTTATACAGTTCTAACAGATTATGCATTTTTATTGCACTTCGATTTTTCATTTTTGAAAGGGCATCTGAGAAGTATTTTAATTAGTTTTTAAATATAATAAACAAAGGAGGGGATTTAAAAAACCTACATTTATGTATAAAGAATTTGGCCAATAATATAATACTATTAATCAAATCAAATAGCCTGCAACAATCCTTGGTTATCCCATACATTATGTTTTGTAAGGTAAATATGAAACTATCAGCCACCACATTTTTTTCTTTCAACCATTCCTGTAGTGTTCTCCAAAAAGATATAGAAAAGTGACATGAAAAAAATATTTGTTCTGTGTCTTCAGAGAGACAATTACACAAATGACAAGGCACATTTTCAAAATTAAATTTTACATTTAGAAACTTGTTGGAAGGATATATGGCATTTAGAATCTTAAAGTGTGTCTCTTTTGCTTTGGGGGGAAGAGGAAATCTTAAATAAGCTGTTCTAAAATATTTTACAGTATCTTTATCATATGTATGGTCTAATTTGTTTCTTAAAATTTGATATGGATAGCTAGATTGGATGATAACTTGTCTTAAGTATTTATTAGTGCAAACTTGTTTATTTTCGAATTCAATATCACCAAAAAATAGCGACGGAAGGACTGCCGTAACTTTAGAATATGATAAGGAACACTTAATTAACATTTTTATACCAGAGGGTATTGCACTAATTACTGTAAAAAACTGTTTTGGATGACAGGCAAATCCATGTTTTAAAGTGAAAGCATTGTAATCCAATATGTTACCACTCTCATCCATTAAGTCCATTATAGACCAGATATTCCTGCTAAACCAATCCTCGTAGAATAGAGACTTGCTTCTATGTAAAATATATCTGTTATTCCACAAAGGAGTATTGTGGGGTGTAAAATTATGCGTGTGTGCCAGTTTCCAAAATAATAAAACTTGTTGGTGGAATGCTGACAGTTTCATTGGGAGCTTGAGTAAATCAAACTTAAGCTTTAACAAAATATTCATACTCTCGAATTCAATTACATTCAGCCCACCCTTTTCATATGATTTGATAATGTCAGATTTTTTTATATAATGGGTTTTGTGCTTCCAAATGAAATCATACATTTTTTTATTACTTGTTTTTATAATAACTGAAGAGGGAGCCAAAGCAGAGGCAGGATAGATCAATCTAGATAAGTACTCAACTTTAGATAGAAAGATTCTTCCAAAAATTGAGAGATCTCTCTGTAACCAGCAATTCAAAATTTTATTGGCTTTTTGTAATTTAGTTTCAAAATTCTCTTTCATACTAGCCTTCAAGTCTCTTGTAATTGAGATACCTAAATACTTCACGGATTCTTTAACCGGAATATTAAACAAAGAATCAATTTGACTGGGGTGTAGTGCCATAAGCTCACATTTGTTCAAATTCAGTTGAAGGCCTGAAGCCTTAGAAAAAGAATTAATTAGAGAAAGAGCCAAAGGTATTTGGTCTTTGTTTTTTAAAAATAACGTCGTGTCATCTGCTAGCTGACTTATTGCTAAAGGTTTTCCGAATACACATAATTTCTTCACTGATAAATCCTGACTTACCAAAGTGGACATCATATCTGTTGCCAAAATGAAAAGAAGAGGGGATAGTGGGCAGCCCTGTCTTATACCACGACTAATCAGAAATCTTTGTGTAGTACCAAATGGAAGAGAAACTGAGCTATTCATGTCTTTATAAATCATTTTTATAACACTAATCAACCGTTCACCAAAACCAAAATGCTGTAGGGAATTAAAGAGAAAACTATGTTCTATCATGTCAAAGGCCTTTTTAAAATCTAAAAATAAGATGAATCCATCATCTTCAATCAAGTGACTGTACTCCACCAAGTCCAACACTAATCTAATATTATTATGAATAGATCTCCCTTTAAGAAAGCCAGATTGAGACTCGTTAATTAAATTATTTAATCCCTCTTTTAATCTGTTAACAAATATATGTGAGAAAATTTTATAATCATTGTTTAGCAATGTAATAGGACGCAAGTTATCCACATATCTCATGTCTTTATCTGGTTTAGGGATTAAGGTAATCAAACCCTGATACATAGTGGGGGCTAAAGACTCTTCTTCTATAGATTCAACAAAAGCGTTAAATAACAATGGTTTAATATCATTCCAAAAAAATTTGTAAAAGTTAGCTGTGAGGCCATCAGGGCCCGGAGACTTATTCGGCTTAAGCTTTTGAACAGCTAAATCTAGTTCTTCAATACGCAAGTTAGCATCACAGCACTCTCTCCAATCATTGTCAATATGAGGAATGAAATTTTTTATTTTATCAAAGAAATTACTGCACTCTATTGGGGAGAAGTTGGAAGAATACAAATCACTGTAAAATTGATGGATTTTCTTACTTATTAGAGTAGGGTCCGTACTTTCATTACCATTAATCATTAAAGATAGAATTGAGTTTCTTGATTGTCGTCTTTTTTCTAATCTACAAAAGTAAGAAGTACTCTTCTCCCCCTCTTCGATCCATTTTGCTTTGGAACGAATATATGCACCTTTGGCTTTATTAATGTAAAGATTATCCAGTTCTAATTGTAGCGAGACCAATCTACTTTTTTCGGCATCACTCAGCATACTTTCACTACAGTATTTGTTAATCTTTTGAATAATCGCATACTCCTGCTGTCTTCTTACTTTGGCAAGTATTTTACTATAATTAATAGAAATGTCACATATTTTAAATTTGAGAAACTCCCATCTGGCTTTATGAGAACTAAAATTACCTTTTTTAATTTCTAAAATTAAGTCTTTTACTTTATCACAAAATCTCTTATTATTAAGTAAATCCGAATTGAATTTCCAATATCCCTTATTTCTTGAAGTGTTACTGTTGGGTTTAACTAGAAGAGAAATGGCACAGTGGTCAGTCAAAGGCGCTGCTGAAATAGCGCAGTCTTTAACAAATAAAAACAAGTTATCTGCAATAAGCCAATAATCAATTCTTGACATGCTGGAAGCATTTGGTCGCGCGTCCAGCTAGTCACGATACGCCCGCAGCGAACGCGCGTCACACAGCGACTGCAGGCTCTGACAAACACACATAACAGCAAATTATACTTATGCATAATGTGTCTCTTTTTACTACAAAAATGTGAATTCTGCCGGTATTCAGACAGTCTCATGCATACAGATACAGATTCAGGCAACGGTCTACAATCGCCTACATAGGTGAAATTTGTTTGACATTTCTAATGGTAAACACAGCCATGTTGAAGCCTGCTGTGATGTTGTTCATTGATGTTATATGGCAGTCCACTCTGCTTATTGTTTTTTGAGAATGTTGCACTCCTGTTTGTCATTGGTCATGAAACTTCACGACAATAAATCATCAGAAATATTGCTGACTTGACTCAAGCGCCCTCTTTATGTTCGTCCTAATGCCTGTTAGTTGTCCGTGGATTTGCCTATATTTGGCATTTAAAATGGAAACGTCTTTAGACATGGAAAATCGATTTTACAATCGATTCAATGAACACTTATCTCTTAAAAATCGAACAGGATTTTTTCACAAAAGTGACAGCCCTAGTATCTGGGAAGATAGTTAAAAAATACTGCTTGCAGAAATACGGACAAAGAGCCACTGGGTTTCCGAGAAGAAGATGCAAGACTTTACAAAGAAATCCACTTAGCTTTACTCGTAAAGAAAAGAGCCGCGTCCCACAGGCACTCAAATCAAATATCAGAGCATTCTACGAGAGAGATGATGTCAGTTGTGCGCCGACTGGAAAAAAAAACAGACTATGACTCGACACGGAGTTAAAAAACAAAAGAGGTTTCTTGTTGATTCACTGCTAAATCTTCACAAGAAGTTTGAATCTGAAAATCCAAAGAGGGCCTTGTCAAGTCAAGTCAAGTCAAGTATATTTGTATAGCGCTTTTCACAATACAGATTGTATCAAAGCAGCTTCACAGTATTAAATTAAAATAATACAACAAGGTTTGCTTCTAGTGGAATTTATTGATTGATAAAATTAAATTAAATATCCCCAAAATATCCCCAACTGAGCAAGCCAAAGGCAACAGTGGCAAGGACATTGTCCTACGCTTTCTTTTGCAGACTCCGTCCCTTTTGGGTTATTCACCCAACCATTCAGGACAGAGATACTTGCATGTGTAAAGTCCATGAGAATCTTGGCTTTGTTGTCGAGCAACTAAATTTGCTGACAGATTCAAACCTTGAGAGGCTCACAGAGGAGGTCGCTTGCAGCACTGACAGTAAGGAGTGTATGTATGGAGAGTGTTCTTCATGCACCCTGAAAAGCTTCCCACTGGCTGCTGATTATGATCCCTCAATGCGTGTAACATACACACAGTGGGGAATGGAAGAGAAAGAGATGACCAGGCCACAAGAAAAGGAGGCCGTGTCATTCAAAGTGACCATTAAAAAACATATCGAAAGCTCTTTAGAGGAGCTCATTGACCATTTCACTCTACTGCTACATAAGTTCAAGAAGCACACATTTAATATCAAGCAGCAGTTCTCATTCTCCGGAGAACTGAAGAGAAGTCTTTCCTCACATGAATGCATTGTACATGTACTGTAGACTTTTCAGAAAATTATGTGTGCAAAATGAGTAGAGAGATCCAAGCGGTGCATTTCTCGCACCAACAGGTGACCATGCATCCCGCCCGGTGTGCTGTATGTTGGTGAAAGTGCAAGCCCTGTCTGCTTTTGTCTCAGAATCCAATACTAAGGTCCACCAGCAACATTTTGACCCAGTATACGACTACATTCAGGCCATCCGTGTCTGTAGTCCATTTCTTTAGTGATGGGCCATGTTCGCAGTACAGACAGAAGGGACATTTCTTCTTGCTCTGTACTGAGTTGTACAGGAGAGGTTTTAAGAGTGGCACGTGGAATTTCTTTGAGGCGAGCCATGGAAAGGGAGCTCCCGATGGGGTGGGAGGAGTGTAAAAGATGGCAGATCAGCTTGTGTGTCAAGGGTGTGACATACCTGACCCTGACACACTCTACCGAGCATTACTGACAACAGCTGTTTTACACGTGGAAGCTGAGAGAATTGAGGAAGCTCACTCTCTCATGGGTGTCGGAACTATTGTATTTGGGTCTGACAAGACCCACCCACTTTTTAAGACCAATGATATTGGACCCACTTACTTTTACCGTCTCTGATTCAGCGCATTTGTCTGTTCGCTTTTCAGAGCGCCGTCAGTCAAATCCATTCCACTTGAGGAATTCCCTAATAAATTAAATTTCCACTGAATCGCTACATTATATTTCTCAACGAGCCGCAACTGACGAAAGTAACCGCCCGTTGTACCCTTCCAGTCAAATATTGCATTGCAAACATCAATAACAGCTTTAAGTTGTCATTGCTGGCAAATGACCATGGTATTAGCTGTGCATTTAATGCATGACGTGGAGGCAAAGAACCGCCCGACGTGAAGTGGAGTTTAGTTTACTTGTTTTAATTAAAAGGCACCAGAATACATGAAATGGTATTTACTCCAGTAACATTTTTCTGGGGGAGGACCCACACACTTTTTTTTTTCTTCTGACGCCCATGCACTCTCTCATGCCAGAAAACACTCCATCGGTCCCAGGGACAATGTGAATACATCAGGTGGTCACTAATGAAAAAGGCCACTTGATCACAAGGGATGTGAACTGTCTAAGGGCGTTTTCACACCTGAAAGTCCGCACCAAGGTCCGAACCAAAATTCATGTTTTGATACATTGTATACATACGGTTAGTTTTGGTTTGGTTACGGCATTACTCCCTGCAGCACCAGCTATACTCGAGGCTAGTTCACATTCGCCAAATGAACGTCCTCGTTGTGCGAACATTTTATCGTCGCTGGCAGGACGCAGGACAAGTGTGTGTGTGTGTGTCGGGTGCTGAAGCACCTGCTAGCCCCTCCCTAGCACCGCCCATGCTTCCGACTCATCCAGCGACTTTCCCATTTACTGTAAGGAGAAACGTATATTTCGTTAGCCTCATAGCATAATTGCCTAAGTCTTTTTTTTTAAATATCACTTGGGCAATTATGCTATGAGGCTAACGATTTGAAACTTGGCTGGATATGAAGAATGTTTTGTACATTATAGAGAAGATGGTGCTCTAGAAAACATCATTGTTATATTGTCCCTTCTCAGCTGTATACGACCAGCGGGCCAGTGCGCGGGTTAACCATCTGTTTACCACAGTATTTGCAGTAAAACCATAGTAACTAACACAGTGAACCATGGTTTTACCACAACAATTATGGTTTATCTATGATTGTTGTTGTAAAACCGTAACTACAAATTTAACCATGGTTTCAAAATGTATGAATACCTTAGATTGGACACTTCACAGTGTGGTGATGTTCATAGTTTGACCAGGTTTGTGCTCTAGCAAGCAAATTAAAAGGTTGTTCAATAAATACTTCAAAGCAGTCTATGATCACAGCAACTCTACATCCAAATGCTTGCCTGAATGCCATTGGCATTGTGGCTTGAAGTGCATGTCGCTCTGGCCACTCATTTAAAAACGTCAATCTCTCATGAAGAATGCCGATTATCTTGTGCCAAATTCTTGAAGCTGTGGAGCAAGAGACATTGAACCTGAAAGCCAAATCTGTCAGAGGAAGGTTTAGTCTCAACCTAAGCAAAACTAAAATTACCTGTTCAAATTGAGAAAGCACAGACAAATGGCCACAGGTGATTTAAGGCTCACACAGTTGAAAAACCTGCATTAAAGCTAAGAAGTTGGGGAGTCCAGTGTAAAACTTTGTCTTGTCTTCATTCTTCTGAAAAGACTCGACTTGGCTAAGCTGTGTGTCCAGTGCTTTATTCCTAAGATCGCCCAGCTCTGTTGTGCTTTGCTTCAGAACATCTTCCATCCTCTCAATGTCATCCATGGTTAGGTCCGTCTGGCATCCGGCATCTGCACACAATATATAGCAGCAGGGAGAGGGATTCGTTATTCACATTACTCTCCAAATTATTAATGACGTGAATTGTTTAGTTGCTTAGTTGTCCACATTCTTATAAAGCGCTAAAGTAATTTGCATTCATATTTTTATACAGTTGTTTAACCAGGGTAGTTCGTAGAGAATTTAGTAATCTATTGTGCAAGCCTAATACAAAGTTTACAATTCAATCTAGCTTTATTGGCATGAACGTAAAACAACAATATTGCCAAAGCTACAAATAAATTACAGAAGAACAATTCATTTTATACCGTTCAAAAAAAATTATAAAAAATATCTATATATTAAAAATAAAGTAAATAAAAATGTAAAAAAGTAAAATAAATAAATATTTAAATTAAAATAAATCAACATGCATTGTTTTAGTTTACATGCATTATTTGTTGTCAGAATCACATGCCTGCCTTATACAACTAGAATACTGGCAACACCCATAGAGCTGGTAAGTCCCGCCCATCTGTAAAACCCCACTGGACCTCTGGGTTGAAAAATCGTCAATGCAAGTGAATGTGAGAAAATAATTATTTTCTGGTCCCGTTTGAATTGTGCCATGAATGTGAACATATGTTGTCTGTGAATTTTTTATATAATTTTTCATGTTACGAGTTTGACAGTATATTGTATGATTCTTTGGCTAGCAGAAAAGACATAACGAGAAAGACTACATGTCGCCTATGTGACGTCACCCCATAACACATTTTCCCTCCACTTGTCAAATCACGGTGCTAATGCTGCGATAATCTATGGAGACAGATCGAGATGCCTGTGTGTTTTGTACCCAAATGTCACCATTCAAACAAAATGGGCTGTTCTTTCTTCAGATTCCCATCTGATGTAAAACCTATGAGTCGCTGGATAAAACGGATCAGGTATGTGAATCTAGCAAAGTTGACTTACCCGCTACTCTGCTAGAAGCTCCTGAAATATTAGCAGGTTAGCCTAATAGCACTAGCACAATAAAAAAGGTGCTGCCTGAATTATTATAATTTCAATAAAACCCCTCAACCAAGTCCTCCTGGCAACAATGAGATATGCACAGTATGATCAATCAGTGCAGCAATTCACAAAATTCAAAAAGGTTTTAATAGGTGCACATGATGGCATACTTTTAATCTAACTGTGTAAAGGTGATTTGGTTTCAGAGTAATGAAGTTAGTGAGAAAAGGTAGCACTAGTGAGCAAAAGGTAATGAAAAAATGTATATTCTTTGAGGTGAAATGATAGGGCTGTCTGTATGTTTACAGCATTGGGTGAGTTTTTATCTTGAGAAAAAATAATGCCTATGTACCTAATTTTTACCAAAATGAGTCAATATTAAATCAAATTACAAAAATTGAATTGAATTGAAATAATAAAAAAGCGTAGCTTACCAGAAATTGTACCATGCACCATAAAATTTACATATTATTTTACCCTTATGCTATAAAGCCTGAAATGGGCACTTTTTGTGACAGCAACCCGATCATTTTTGATTAAAGATATGGCTTAACTTCAGAATTTGAACTAAAATCAGTATTCTTATGATTGCTCTGAACATTTCTGACTAAGTTCAACAAACATTAAATTACTTATTACTTAAAAAAAAATATATATATAGGTGTGACAGGGTTGAGACTAGGGTAACAGGGTTGAAGATGGTTACGGGGTTGAAGAGACAAATACAGCTAAACATATACATAGTTGTTTTTTACTCAAATTCACTGTAAGATTTTCTATAAACGCAAGTTACAAATACCCTGGGGGCTAAGCCCCCCTTGTCTTCCAAACCTAGTGACGTCCCTGTTTACTGAACTTATGACCTTATGCTGTTTCTTTCCAAATGAAAAAATAATTTAAAATACAATTAGTCGCATAATTTTACAGAACACAAGCTGACTTTATTTGCTAAGTCAATAAGTAGTATAGAAAAATATACTAAGTGTAATCGCTATAGATTGAGTCACAAAGTGGGACATTAATTGAAACAACTACAAAAACCGTGTCTTATCCTGTAAAATGTATGCTGACATATCATTAAAGAAGAGAAGGAAGGCTGGAATACACTGCACAACGTTATCTCCAGGCACACCCCCTGATGGGACAATCTCAAAGGTCACGGTGAGGGTCAGGACTTCACAGTCCTGGCAAGGGCCTAAAGGGAGAAGGAATGCACACGCGCACCATAGGAGTAACACCACTCACTAGCAATGATAACTTAAAGTAAACAGCCGCATAGGGCTTCATTTAAGAAACATTAATTCTGTACAGACCATGAAGGGAACATTTCCTTTGGTTATCTCTCATGTCAAAAGTCAGTGCGGATCATGGGCCATGTCTTCATTGATCTGCCTAAATCAAAAGAGAAAAAATAAACAGTGACACACACACACTCACATACATATTAATTCCATAGCACTGCTAATACTTACCGGTGATAATTTCTTATCATTTGGTTTTGCAGACGATCTGACAGAGAGCCGGACAAGAACTCGAGGGTGTGTAGCTGCCATTTCCCTCATGGCAAGGAAAAGGGCCCATCCCTATTTCAGTGGTCAAAAGATGCATCTGGAAGTGGCCCCAGCAACCAGATGGCAGTAGAGGTGGCAGCAGCGGAGATGCTAGAAGAGGTGGCAGAGGATGTGCCAGAGGTTGTGCCAGGGCTCTCCCAGTACCAGGTCCCACACAGTAGCAGGATGCATGCCCTGTATACTCGAGGAGGCCTAAGTGATGCTGAGATGAAAATTGGGACATGGCCATGTTCAGAAGGGTGGTGGGGCTGGTCCAGCGGTTCCAGGGCTCCATCATATATGCAGCTGGCTGGAAGGTAGAGGGGATGACTTTGGAGTCCCAGGTTTTTATGGCCCTGATGATGGTGCATCAAAATTATCCCCATCTGCACCTAGCCAAACTTTTTCTTGCAGTACTGCAACTGTGTCAAATGTTGTAAGAACACTCATTCATGTGTTACACACATTATTATTCAAGAAAATTATGGCAAATGTGCCCAGTCGGCAAAGAAACCCAAAATAGCATGCCCGAGTCATTCCTGCCCTCTGCCAGAAACTGCCGGATAGTTATTGACTGCATCGACATTTAAGTGGCAGCTCCTAAGGACATGGATGTGGCAAAAATGGTGTACTCTGCATACTGTGGAATGTACTCCTTCAAAGTATTGATTGGTGTCGCCCCCAATGGAGTCATCACATTTTGCAGTCAGCTGTTCCCTGGGTCTGTGTCAGACAAGGCCATTACAAAGGACTCCAGCTTGCTGGAGCAGCTTGTACCAGGAGATTTGGTCCTGGCTGACAAGGGGTTCCTGATTTCCGACATTGTTCCAGAAGGCGTCAGTGTTAACATACCACCATTTTTGAATAATGGAAAGTTCTCCAAGAGTGAGGTCAGGGCCACAAGGGAAGTGGCAAGAAACCGTATCCATGTGGAGAGGGCCAATGGACGGTTGAAGGACTTCAAAATACTTCAAATAATCCCGTACCAGCAAAGGAGCTTGGCCAGTGTGCTAGTACAGTTGTGCTATGCTTTAGTAAATTTGTAACAGCCGCTAATCAAAGAGGTAGGCAGCACCCTAATTGTTGACATTCCCTTCTCTTTTCTCCCTCTGCTATCTCACCTTTTAATAAATGAGTTCTTTATTTTGAAATTTGTGACAAAAAAATGAGTCTGGCTGAATCTCTCTAACACACCTCTATCAAGGCCGGTGCCCGGGGGCCTCCGACCTCTAGGGGGCCTCCAAGCCACTGTGTGACCTCATCTTTTTTTTTTTTTATTAATTTATAATAAAATTAATTAATGTGTATGTGTGTGTGTTTGTGTGTATGTGTGTTAACAATTATTTATTTGCACACAAAAAAGTATCAGGGTAAGTTTTTTGGCTGTGTCGGCTGTCTGATGATGACGAGTCAGCATACCACGAAAGCTGTTGATAGCGGTGAAAAAGAGTTGAGGACAGTTGAGGACATCGAAAAAAGAAACAACATGGATAAAAAACGGTGGAGCAGCGGAGCCACAAAACGCAAAGCTAAAAGGGAGAAGGATAGCAGAGATGATTTAATTAGGAGTAATATTCCAATCATCTCCACTTATTTCAAAAGTCGGCTCGACAAAAATAAAGAGCCTGGCAGCGCCGACGCCTGCGGGGATGCTAGCAAAGAGGGGTTTAGCACAACTTCCAGCCTTGCTATTTTAGATAAACCTGAGCATCAGCACCAGCATGACAAGACAGAGAACCCCAGCCCGGCTGGAGTGACAGATAGCAGTACCCGTTCAAGTTTGGTGGTGGGGGGGCACTTGAGTCCACCACAGTCTTCAACTCCGCTTGAGACCGAAACCGAAGCAGGTGCTTCGGAAGTCGCAGAAGGCGGCAGAGACACGGGGGTGACGTACAGTTTGACCGCCTCAAAATGGAGGCATCTTTACTTTTCCCCCTTATTAAAAACCCTGATTATTAGATGCCCGGATCGGCGAAGAAGCCTTCCAAATCTGCGCCCACCGACCCACCTAAATAAAATTTTTTTCTGATTTAGCTAACTTAGAGCCCAGCACCCGCACCACCCCTCTTGTCCACGTATGAAATTGCTTTTTAAATCATGTAACGTTGTTGTATTAATGTTGATGGTTCATTTTTGTGACCAGATACCCGTTCTAGGTTATCAATACATAATATGTGGGACTCATTCTCTAGTTGAGGGTACTTTCATGTAATATTTCACACATTTTAAAAGTAGCCTATTGCCTATATCTTTCGTCTTTTTCCTTCAGTTCACTGCAGAGAAGTACGGAAGCCCTAAACAGCAACGTAATTTAAAAAAAATTGTATTTCGAGAATAAAGTCGAAACATTTCAAGAATACAGTCTTCCGTAGAAGTTGCATGTGTGCAATAACGGTGCGCGTAACCGTAGCCTACTGTCTCCCTTAGTCTTCACCGTAAATACGTTTTGGATACATTTAAGTCTATTAGTCTATTCCGGCGCAGTATATTTTATAACGTTCTATAATGGTAGCCATGTTGGTAGATTGGCACCTGTAGAATTTCCTTTTAAAGCCCAGATAAAAGTAAAAAGCTATTATTTTGTGATCCATGTCCGACGCAGTTCGACTTCACAAGCACATTTCTTTACACACACACACACACACACACACACACACACACACACACACACACACACACAGAGTAGTAAATTACACTCACTCCGCGCCAGTGGACGCGCTGAATGCCTGTGCGGCAATGTGAAACAACGGCAAGCACACACGCAACTTCTACGGAAGACTGTATTTTCGTACTGTTTCGACTTTATTCTCGAAATATTTAGACTTTAATCTCGAAAAGTTATTCAGACCCCTCGCCCCGCTTTACAGTTTTTTGTTTTTTTTTACCCTCAGGTTGTGTTCAAAACCCTATAACACTTTTGATGTTCCCTGTCAAAAATGACCGGCCTATAATATATATTTAATTTAATTTAATTTAATATATTTAATATAATTTGCTTATAAATCACTTGTTATGCTATATCATCACCCAATACTGGATTCAATATTTTTGTCAACTTGTTTTCTTTCAATTAGGATTAGTTTTATATTTCTATTTGCATCTGATTAATCGTAGGCCTCATTTATCTGAGAGTACAGAGATTATACCTGAAAAGGTTTAGGATTTTTTTATCATATGTTAAAAAACAAATATATTGTATAATATGACTTGCTGGTTATCTTTGTTCTGTTTTATTGTATTTATATGATATTTGTGTTTTTGTAATTGAATTTTTGCCATGAAGATTGCTCTGATTGCTGACATGGCATTAAATAAAAAAAGATGATGATGATCTGAGAGTAGGCATCTCATTTCGGTCAAAAATTGCCAGCCATTGAAAGTGAATGGGAGAGATTGAAAATAAGAGAAAAAAATAGTTTTCACAGCATGTTCATTTACACATACATGTGTGCTTGCAAACATCGAGCCCTTGGACCTGTGCATGTGTGGATACATGCATACACACACTACCCAAACACACACACACACACACACACACGTTAAAACACACTAAATCCAGTTTGAGTAATCCAGTTTGAGTGTTTTGAGTATTACACACAAACTTTTTCACAGAGAGAAACCATACCCTGAACTGCATCTAATATCCATTCATCCATCTGACATTCTCTCACGCACACACACACACACACACACACACACACACACATGCTCAAACTGGATTTAGTCCGCGGTGACCCTGTTTCAAAAGAATCTTTCTTTCATGTTCTTTGTTTCATCACAGCTTTCAAACAAACTATTATGACATTTTGTTTTAGGACTAAAATGAAACAGACACATATAAATGCCTCACATTTTTCAATTTCACTTTTTCCACCTCTGCAACTCATTTTAATTATGCACCACTCTGCCACCTTTTCTCACGGTCCTTGCCGTCTCCTAGTACCCAGCTGCTCCGATGAACCTCAGTGCCATCCTCCACCTGAATGGGAGACTTCGCAAAGCGGCTGCTTGAACCTCGAACCTAATCAAATGCAACCAGCACCTAAGCATGGATCATCAATGCAGGACGACTGGTTCAACAATGTTAAAGATCCAGCTTTATGGGGAGACACAAGTAGCGATATTGTTACATCTACAGTATTCTTATCGAAAGGGGTGCAGCGGCTTTTCATAACCGACAATCCAACTATCTAGCTTCTGCCCGGGATAGGACCATTGGTGGTAAAAGGCGTTGCTTCAATAATGAGTTACTTACTTCTCGTCTACCAAATGGACAGACAGTATCTCGAGAATGGGTCATGTTCTCTCCATCAAATGGAAATATTTATTGTTTTGCATGTAAGCTTTTCTCAAAAAAGCATAATCAGTCTGTGGAAGGATTTAGTGACTGGAAACACTCAGAACGCATTGGGGATCATGAGAAGAGTGATGTGCACAGGAGCTGCATGCTATCTTTACATCAGAGATGTAAGGGCACTGCAACCATTGACTCATCTTTACTAAAACAAATGGAAGGAGCAAGACAATACTGGAGAGAGGTCCTCAAAAGAGTTGTGGCGGTGATCAAGTTTCTCGGGGAGAGAGGACTTGCCTTTAGAGGTGATAATGAATTGCTGGGGTCACCTCTAAATGGAAATTACCTTGGGATTCTAGAACTGGTAGCTCAGTTTGACCCATTCTTAGCTAGACATATTGAAAAATTTGGTAAGAAAGGCAGCGGAAATGTTTCTTATTTGTCATCCACAACTTGTGAGGAATTTATTGATGTGATGGGAGAAAAAACGTCTCGGGTTACTGGATGTAACCCTGGTTCCCCGAGAGAGGGGAACGAGACGCTGCGTCGAATACAACGCTACGGGGAATGCCTTCGGCATGCGTTATCTGAAGTCACTATACAACTATTCCAATCTGGATTGGTGTGCGTCATCGTGCGTCATGACGTTGCATGTGACGGTGACCCGGACGCTATATAAGGGTCACAGGAACAAGGAAATGACAGCTTCGAAAAAGGTTCAAAGCAGCTGTTCTCAGGGCGCCCCGAAGGTGGGGAGAGGGGACGCAGCGTCTCGTTCCCCTCTCTCGGGGAACCAGGGTTACATCCAGTAACCCGAGACGTTCCCCTTCGTTACGGGGAACTCCCGCTGCGTCGAATACAACGCTACGGGGAACGAGTACCAGCTAGCCCCCACAGAGAACAAGCGCCCTGGGTGTGAAGCATCTGGCACACTCAAGAGCACTAAAGCAAGGGAGAGTGAAAGATCCAACTGTGCTAAGAATTTTATTCTTTCTTGTTTGGTGTACAAAGGGAAGGTCGCATCAGCAACCTCGATATTAAGGTCCAAGTAGATAGGCCTGATTAATGACAGGCAGAACACTTAACTCCTAACACCCTTTTTAGTGGATAATCTCTGGAAGCCTAAGAGGCTCTCTTGCTTACACCGTACATGCAACGAAGGATGAAGAGCTGAGGAATTTTTAGAATAGCCTCCGGTACCTTGGTCACCGGGGAGAAATATCTCAAAGAAAGCTAACAAACTCCCATTTAATACCCTATATAGATATACTCTGCGGAGCCGAATAAAGGCTCTAAGCAATTTAATATGATAGCCTGCAGAGACAGGGTTCATCCAGATTCTGACGCAGCATACAGAGGCAGAAAGCACTCTGAAGGTGAGGATCATTGCTAAGGACAGGGGAGAATTTATAGAACCCACTATACTAAGAATTTTATTCTTGTCTTTTTTGGTGTAAGAAAAAGGCTGAGTTAACAGCCTCAGAAGTGAGGTCCAATATATACATATGCCTAAAAAGGCAGGACACTGACTCCAAGGCACCATTAATGGATAACCCTAAAAGCCTAGAAGGCTCTCCTGTCACACTTATAGCAACGAAGGATGAAGAGCCAGAGGAAATCATAAGATAGCCTCCGGTACCCTTATTGGTGACCGGGGAAATTTCCTACTAGAAAGCTAACAGATTTCCAAAATATGTAGATTTTCTTTTAATCTGACATATATACACGTATCCCGCAGAACCGACAGGGGCTTTTCTTTCCACAGACCTGTCAGCCTGCAAGGATAACAGGATTCATCCTAGAAGGCTACAGGGAAATATGGAGGTCATGGGACGACCCGGGTGGACCACCCTGAGAGCATACGGAGGCCGTAGGCGCCATAGCGGCTCTGAGCGTGGACGAGAGGTCCCGATTAGAGTATAGAAGAATCCCAGTACTGAAGCCATAGGGCAGTAAAAGGCTGGGTCCAGCTAACTCAATTAAAACTTCCTGAGCCGGGGAGTTCTGGAGGTAGCTGATCTGATGACCTCGGCCACCAGATCACCCTATTCGAGAAGGCCAGTGTGGTTTTTCGAGAATAAGATCTACTCAAAATCCTCTGACCCTCTCCAGAACTCCAGGGAGTAGAGCGACCGGGGGAAAAGGCGTACAGACGTTGCCTCGGCCACGTCTGTACCATGGCCTCCAGACCCAACGGGGCTGGATGCGAGAGAGAGAACCAGAGCGGGCAATGAGAATTCTCATGAGAAGCGAATAAATCTACCTCCGCCTGGCCGAATTTCTCCGATATAAGCTCCACCACCTCGGGGTGGAGCCTCCATTCCCCTGGCCTGGGCCCCTGCCTCGACAGGGTGTCTGCTCCCACATTATCAACCCCAGGTATATACATGGCCCTCACAGAGAGAAATTTGTCCTTAGACCATAATAGAATATGATGGGCCAATTTGCACAGAGGACGAGACCTCAAGCCCCCCTGATGGTTGATGTAGAAGACCACCGATATATTATCAGACCTAACAAGGACCTGATGGCCTCTGAGGTCTGGAAGGAAATGCCTAAGGGCAAAGAATACTGCCAGCATCTCCAGGCAACTGATGTGCCATGCGAGGTGATGGTCCTTCCAGACCCCGCGGGTGTACCGGCCCTCCATGACCACACCCCAGCCCATGCGGGAAGCATCCGTGGTCAGAATTTTTCTGGGACACGAAGCTCCAAGCACCTGGCCTTGGGACAGGAACCGTATGTCTTTCCATATGACTAGAGAACGAGGTTATCTGGACGTAACTCTAATCGTACGGAAGGGGTTGCCCCTTGGGGAAAACCCCCTGGTCCTGAGCCACCACTGTAGGGCCCTCATATGAAGCAAGCCGAGTAGAATCACTTCTGATGCGGTTGCCATAAGGCCCAAAATTCTTTGAAAATGTTTGACAGTGATGGCCTGGCCTAACCTGATAGCTCTAACTGCAGCCACGATACTTTAAATACGTGGCTGGGTCAAGTGAACTTGCATAGATTGCGAGTCCCACTCAGCTCCAAGAAATGTTATTCTTTGAAGAGGAGACAGAGAACTTTTCTTGACATTGAGCCTTAGCCCCAAGCACTGAAGATGACGCAAAACAACATCTCGATGTTGGATTGCTAGCGTCTCTGGTTCTGCCAGAATAAGCCAGTCATCTAATAATTTAGGATGCGGTTCCCCTGAAGTCTCAGTGGAGCAAGGGCAGCATCCATACAGAAAGTGCAAGGGGATAGAGTTAGGCCGAAAGGAAGAACCCTATATTGGTAAGCTTTTCCCCCCAAAAGCGAACCTAAGGAACTTCCTATGATAATGGATGATGAAGTTATGAAAATAAGCATCCATGAGATCTATGTCACAAGCCAGTCTTCAGATCTGATTTGCTGAATGATACTGGGTATAGTGAGCATATTGAAACTAAATCTCCTCAAAGATTTATTCAATACTCTAAGATCTACAATAGGATGAAGTCCACCATCCTTTTTCGGAACAATGAAGTAACGGCAGTAAAAACCTGAATCCCTCTCCTGATTAGGGGCAATTTCTATTGCTTTTGCTAAAAGAGATTCAACTTCATTTTCCATCACCTGGCGCTGATGTGAGAAAACCAGTGTGTGAAATACCCCGTTAAAATCGGGTGGTCTTACTTTAAACTGGATTTTATATCCTTTAACTATACCCAGGGTCCATTTAGATATATTCGGAAGGCCTGACCAGGCGTCTAAACAATCTACAAGAGGAATCAATTTCTCTGGGTTAGTCTCAGGTGATATAATGTGCTTATCGGTGGTCTGAAGCAGTTTACTGGCAGGACGTAACCGATGAATAATCTAATAAGGAGATCAGTCCCTCGAGACTGACCTCAGGTTTTGAGATTCGGTGACCTGAAGCGATAGACCGGCAGGAACTAACCGAAAATAATACTTTTTTTTTTTTTTTTTTTTTATGAGAACGTCTCCTCTGACCCCGAGCCCTGTACAGGGGGAAGGGGAGGGGAAGAGGTGACTTCCCAGAATATGAGGAGCTGGTGACTGTCCTCCATATAAGCCTTCCCTACCAAATTCGAGATAATATTTATATTAGCTCCACTTTAATTTTAGAGGGACGTGTCTGAGTCATCAGAGGTAATACGATATCTGGGAGAAATATTCTTCTACCCCCTGCATCATTAAATTCCCCTTTAATTTTCCTCTTCAATTATTCCACAATCTCAGTACCTCAGTATGGAGATCGTTTGAAAAAGGAAGACTCTGACACAAGGATTTTGACTGGGTTTGCAGGAAGCACTCTTTTTAGACGCTTCCTTCTTATTAAATTACCAAACATTTAATTTCATTACAGCCCCAGTCTTTCTCCAGCAACTCCTCATAATGTGGTGAATATTCGTGATTCAGTGTTGATAGTATCTGACTCCTCAGAATCAAATAAATCAAACACCGGGTCTTTAACACGGTCGGAAGAAGCCACAGTGACGCGGGCTTCCGAACCGTGCGCGAGACCTGTAAACACTGCTCCACGTGCGAACCCAATGCAAACAGACAACGCGCTGCCTCGACAGACGCGAGCTGATGCACTAGGAACGCAAGCCTATTTTATTATTTTTAAACAGGCTCAGGCGGGAGCGGAAGAGTACACTCAGAGTCTACACCCTGCAGACCTGTAATCTACGCGCTGCCTCGGCAAACGCGAGATCCAAGCCACTATAGATTCTGTATTGCAATGCAGACATTAATCTACGCGCTGCCTCGGCAAACGCGAGATTAGTCACAGAATCTTTATTGCAGAGTAGCCGTAATCTACGCGCTGCCTCGGCAAACGCGAGATCCGAGCCACTATAGATTCTGTATTGCAATGCAGACATAAACCTACGCGCTGCCTCGGCAAACGCGAGATCCCAGTCACAGAATCCTTTCAGTTTGCACAAAATAGACAGTGCCCTCGAGAACTGTCCGTTAGGGTGCATCAAAAAACAGAATTCTTGAATTTTGATATGGCTGGGTGCTAAAAATGTTCCAATATATGTAGAAACAACACATGCAAAATATTTGTCCAGTACATGATGATTTAGGGGTGCCACCGCACATCTGTTTTTGTTGGATAAAGTGCTTAACAGTGCTCAATGGTCACAATGGAGATTTGAGGTAAACAATACTACAGCTCAAGAAAACTGAGATGATCTTTCTGTTTGAGGTGATCTTTCTGTGTTGGGTATGTATTATTACATAATTACTATCATATCTGTAATTGTGTCTTTGTATACTTATTTATTATAAGTCATTTAAGTCATATTTATAGGTATTTGGTGCTCATTACATCTAGCTAACGTTAGCTAGCAACAGTTTGCTAACCAGTCAGCTATCTATGTTAGCTAAGCTATTAAACTTAACATCAACAGTATTCTAGAGTGGACACTGTCATATTCAGAGTATACAGTGGGGAGAACAAGTATTTGATACACTGCCGATTTTGCAGGTTTTCCCACTTACAAAGCATGTAGAGGTCTGTATTTTTTATCATAGGTACATTTTAACTGTGAGAGACGGAATCTAAAACAAAAATTCAGAACCTGTATAAAAGACACCCGTCCACACGCTCAATCAAACAGACTCCAACCTCTCCACAATGGCCAAGACCAGAGAGCTGTGTAAATACATAAGGGATAAAATTGTAGACCTGCACAAGGCTGGGATGGGCTACAGGACAATAGGCAAGCAGCTTGGTGAGAAGGCAACAACTTTTGGCGCAATTATTAGAAAATGGAAGAAGTTCTAGGTGACGGTCAATCTCCCTCGGTCTGGGGCACCATGCAAGATCTCACCTTGTGGGGCATCAATGATGATGAGGAAGGTGAGGGATCAGCCCAGAACTACACGGCATGACCTGGTCAATGACCTGAAGAGAGCTGGGACCACAGTCTCAAAGAAAACCATTAGAAACACACTACGCCGTCATGGATTAAAATCCTGCAGCGCACGCAAGGTCCTCCTGCTCAAGCCAGCGCATGTCCAGGGCCGTCTGAAGTTTGCCAATGACCATCTGGATGATCCAGAAGAGGAATGGGAGAAGGTCATGTGGTCTGATGAGACAAAAATAGAGCTTTTTGCTCTAAACTCCACTCCACAAGAAGGATGAGTACAACTCCAAAAACACCATCCCAACCGTGAAGCATGGAGGTGGAAACATAATTTTTTGGGGATGCTTTTCTGCAAAGGGGACAGGACACCTGCACCGTATTGAGGGAGAATGGATGGGGCCATGTATCGCAAGATCTTGGCAAACAACCTCCTTCCCTCAGTAAGAGCATTGAAGATGGGTCGTGGCTGGGTCTTCCAGCATGACAACGACCTGAAACACACAGCCAGGGCAACTAAGGAGTGGCTCCGTAAGAAGCATCTCAAGATCCTGGAGTGGCCTAGCCAGTCTCCAGACCTGAACCCAATAGAAAATCTTCTGAGGGAGCTGAAAGTCCGTATTGCCCACCGACAGCCCCGACATCTGCATGATCTGGAGAAGGTCTGTATGGAGGAGAGGGCCAGAATTCCTGCAGTGTGTGCAAACATGGTCAAGAACTACAGGAAACGTATGATCTCTGTAATTGCAAACAAAGGTTTCTGTACCAAAGTTCTGCTTTTCTGATGTATCAAATACTTATGTCATGCAATAAAATGCAAATTAATTACTTAAAAATCATACAATGTGATTTTCTGGATTTCTGTTTTAGATTCTGTCACTCACAGTTTGTAGAGTCAACTTAAGAGATCAAAATTACAGACTTCTACATGCTTTGTAAGTGGGAAAACCTGAAAAATCTGCAGTGTATCAAATACTTGTTCTCCCCACTGTAGATGTCTCATGTGTATTGAGAGTAGCATTGTAGTTGTTACAGTAAATTAACAGGGTAAGGCCACATGAACATGTCCCATTGACCTCCATTCATTTTGTCTATAGGACAAATGAATGGACAATCTTGAAAGTTGAATTCTGAGAAATGCCCAAGTTGCCCAAAGGGTTCAAACAAACAACTTTTACTTTGATAACCCTATAGAACATGTTACTGTATAAAAGTTCACTGTACTCAACATTTCCAGGTCAACCTTTTGGCAATTAGACTAAAAATTGCACATTTTTCGAAATTTCGCCAAAGTTCATGTGTTAGGTGGCACCCCTAAATCTCAATGGAATCCCTCAAAACTTTGCAAAAGTCATTTTTATGTTAATTGGAACAAAATGCAATGCCAGCCAAATTGATATTTTGAAATTAAAATTTCCCATTCAAATTTGATGCACCCTACTGTCCGTGCAAGCTCCGCTCACAACCCAACACCACAAAGCAATTGTGCGCCATCCTTGCTTCTTTAATTTTTCTTAAATCAAGGAGACGCACACTGCCTTCGCCATAGTAGATTTGACAGACAACACCAAATAAGACGTACAGTTTGACATAGAACGCTGCTGAAGAACAGAAGCTGTCATTTCCTTGTTCCTGTGACCCTTATATAGCGTCCGGGTCACCGTCACATGCAACGTCATGACGCACGATGACGCACACCAATCCAGATTGGAATAGTTGTATAGTGACTTCAGATAACGCATGCCGAAGGCATTCCCCGTAGCGTTGTATTCGACGCAGCGGGAGTTCCCCGTAACGAAGGGGAACTAGGCAGACTGTTGCGGATGAAATTAGGGAAGCCAAATACTTTTCTGTAGTTGTCGACTCAACCCCAGACCTGTCCCACGTTGATCAACTTACTTTTATTTTCAGATTTGTTGACAAGAAAGGGAAAGTTGTTGAGCGTTTTCTTGCTTTTGAGCCGATTGAAAGCCACACAGGTGAAAGTTTGGCGGAATGTGTTGTTGCCATGGTTGAGAGCTTAGGCTTGGAGCTGTCAAATTGCAGAGGCCAGTCATATGACAACGCCAGTAATATGTCTGGAAAGTATAATGGACTTCAAGCGCATCTAAAGAAGAGAAATCCTTTAATGCATTATGTACCCTGCGCAGCTCACTCCCTGAATTTAGTTGGAGTCAACACCATAGAGGCAAGCAGCCCAGAAGTTGGAAATTACTTTAGCATGTTGCAGTCACTAGGGGTGCAACGGTACAGATAGCCCACGGTACGGTCCGTACCTCGGTTTTTGGGCCACGGTCTCGGTTCGGTTTTGGTACAAGTTTTGTGCAGAAAGAGACTGCTATTTCATCCCAAAAATATGTTTTATTTTTCTTATGAGCATAAACAGAATGTCACAGTAGGAAGAACATCAATGTATGGAATAAATTAACACTCTAGTCTGTACTGAACAACACTAAGTAATACACGCTCTTCAACTATCACTTATATGAAATACAAAATGTAAACAAACACACTTCAAAATATTCAATCGGATCCCAATTCCAAACCTTGATAACTGGTATATGAAGTGATCAATGTGAAAGAAAAAGTGCACTTTTACCTTGAACAAACATAAATTAGCTTGTGCTTTGAATAAAAAAAAGCAGAGCAAAATAATATAATAAAAAAATACTGCATTCAGGATACAAAGTGCAATGTTATTTACTCATCCACTATTGAGAGATTCTTGTGCAAAAAGATGAGTCTATCAACACTGTCTGGTGCAAGGCGAGACCGGTTGGCACTAACGATGTCCCCAGCAGTGGAGAAAATTCTCAACTTTTCAGAATGCCGCAAGCGCACCGTAGGTCACGTGACAAGAACCAACCAGAGCGCAGCTGATGGTTGCTTTAGCAACGACAGACGCCTCCGGAGCGCAACCGCCCTAGCGCTTTGGAAAAAGGAGAACGCGGCCAAAGAGTATAGAAGTAACTTCTATACCCTTTTTACGCGGCGCGCCTAGCGTTTTCTACGCGTTTTTAGGCGCGATATGTGAACGGCGCCTAAAGCAAAAACTAAAAGGATCAGCGCGAACTCAAAGTCCCGCGGGACACGAGGGTAGATTGTCCCGTGCAGGGCTGACCGAACGGTCCGGGATTTTACCGTGTACCGTTGCATCCCTAGCAGTCACTGTATACATTTTGTTCCTCCTCTACCAACCGATGGGGGAAAGTTTTCTGCAACACCAACGGGATAAGTTTGACACTGAAATCTCTTTCAGGTACACGATGGAGCTGTCGAGCAGATGCCACCAAAGCTCTATCGAAAAACTATGCAAAGATAAAGGAGGCACTTGCAAATATAGCCAGCTCAGATGAGGAAAAAAGAGACATATCTGAAATATCTAGAAACTGCATTTATGGCCTTTTTCTGGGATACAGTCCTTGACAGATTTCAAGCCACAAGCATAATGCTACAAAAAAGTGACATCAACATTTTGACAGCGGTGAGACTACTCGAGTCATTGCGTGCGTTTGTTTCCACACAACGTGATCAGTTTGAGATGTATGAAAAAGCAGCTCTGAATGTAACAGGTGTGCTCCTCACCTACAAGTGTGACCTACAACGAAGCAGAAAACGGAAAACCTTTGGAGATGAGCCTAAAGAAGATCCAAGCAACCTACATGATGGGAGGAAGAAATTCCAAATAGACACGTTTTATGTTGTCATAGACAAACTAGTTAGCTGTCTTGATCATCGCCTGTCTGCCTACAAGGAATTGACGGATAAATTTGGAGTTTTGTTCATGTCAGAAACAACAAGCAACAGTGAAGTCACAAAACACGCCAATGCACTACTCTGTGCATATCCATCAGACCTAAACAGCAGCTTTTCCAACGAGCTCATACAATTCAGATCATTCATGTGTGAGCAAGACAAGTCGCCATCAAAGATGCTGAACACCGTGTTGGAACTTGGCCTGCAAACTTGCCAGTGACAAACTGTGAAGGGGAGCGCTCGTTTTCCCACATAGCGAGAATTAAAAATGAACTGAGAACAAGGATGAGTCAACAGCGCTTGAACTCTCTGGCAATTCTGGCAATAGAGTCAGATCTCGTCAGAGACCTGGATTTTACTGAAGTCGTGGAGGAGTTTTCTAGGAGAAAGGCCAGAAAAAAGACTGTTGCATAAGCAGGGCTGGACTGGGACAGAAAATCGGCCCTGGCATTTTGACCCAGACTGGCCCACTACATATGACCATAAACACAACCCATTTTCACGCTCTTGAATAGGTTTTTGTTCAACTCCTATTCATTAAAACCACTAATGCCATGTAATGAGTGAGTATAAACGAGTTAACAGATGAAATAAGTACAAAATTGTAACATAGCAATACCAGTGTTTCTCACAGGGATTTTGGTAAAACTGTGGTGGGTGGACCTCTGTCCCTCTAGGGGGGTTGGGGGGCATGCCCCCCTAAATTTTTTTTGTGCATTTTAATGTTAAATTCATCAATCTGGTGCAGTTTGAGAGTTCAAAATGAAAAGCTCCAACCCATATTAAGCGTGCAAATTGAACAAAAAAAACAAACAAAAAAAACTCTTAGTTTCTCTTCTATATTACACTACTACATAATAATAGTTATAATATTAATCTCATGACGCCTAATAGCCATATTCTGTAAAACAAATGCACTGAAAATTAAAGAAAACTTTCATAATTAGTTTTGTACAAATTTCTAAACTTGAAAGAGATAAGCACATGATCTTTTTATTTTGACGGAAACTGCATCAAGCTTTTATTTTGGCGGAAAACATGGATAAAAACGCATTAAACTTCTAGTAAATTTCTGTAATCGTCAACTATGCAGATGTGGAAATAATCTGTAACTGGGTTATGGGTTCCTACACTCATAACCAAAGTGTTTTGAAAGTAGTTCTGCTTACCACGGACTCTACACTTTCTCATCTCTCTCCTGATCCTCACTATCCTCCTCATCAGCCACTGGAGCTGATGAAGGTCCTGCTGCTGCAGAAAACATATATTTTGACATTTTAAAGCGTCTGCTTTAAGGGCCTGTATCTATTTTTCACGCTATTTCTCTGCACATTCCTTGCGTTTCTTCTCCATCTCTCAGACTATTTTGACAGATACACACTTTACACTGCACGCTCACTCAAAGCCCAAAGGGGGAGGTGTTTAAAAAGATGTGATTGGGCCAGCCCAGTGTCAATCAAGAAAACAACCAATGGGCCGCTGATCTACGCGTTTCATGGGCCGGTCTGTCAGTGGAAAAAAAACTAACGCTTTTTTTGGACCAAAGCATTACACCAGCACAAACCCAGCGCCGTCAATTAAACAAAACAAAATGAATGGGCCGCAGATGTACGAGTTTTATGGGCCGTCAAATAAAAAATCAAATAAAAAAAATAAAATAAAAAAAAAACAGTATGAGATGTGTCGGCCCACCGGGCATTTGCCCGGTATGCCAGATTACCAGTCCAGCCCTGTGCATAAGATCCCAGGCAGTAAAGAGTCCCTTGTGCTGTTAAACTGGTGGATTTCCACTTTAACTGTCAGTAAGGAGGGTGGCCAAGAGGGGAGGTGATGCAGCTGTACCTAACTTAGTATATCATTTATCATCTGTTTCTCCGTAAAGAGGAGAGACAGTGAGAGAGAGAAAAAGAGGTGCTCAACAATCAGCTGTTTTTCCAAAGTCAGCTCTTTAGATAAAATTGTAGGAAGCTAGTTCGATTTTGACAGACTGTACACTACAGACATGACTAGTTATTCTTAGTTAAGTTATTAGGATGTATTTTCATAGATTTTAATCTGCTTTATTCCAATAAATTCTGTTAATTTTGTTCTTTGATAGTTTCCATTTTGTCTTTTGTTTTATAGATATTTATAGATCCCCTTTGCTGTCACAGTTAACATCATAAGAAATGGAGTTGGAGAAAGTGTGTTTTTTTCTAAACTAAAGAAAAACCCACAGCTTCCTTTTACTGTTTCTAAAAATTAAGATGCTGTGTTAGTTTGGGCCACAAGCCTACGAGGGAGGAGGGGGGCCTCCAAGATTTTGTGCCCAGGGGCCTCTGATTTCTAAATCCGTGCCTGACCTCTATGACCAAAAATGTAACTAACTTACAGTAATGTAATGGTAAATAGTACCCTGTTAACATAATACAACAGATTTTAGTTTACAAGAACTGTAGTAGTACAGTCTGTAGCTGGATCATTGGCTTCGCTGATTACAGGTACTGACAGGAGACGCGACGGGAACGCTGATCCACGGTCTCCCAAAATGTTTGGAACATGAACAAAAGAACTGATTGAATATATATAAAAAAAAATATTTACATATTATTTACAGATTCAGTCCTCTCTACTGACCAAGACTGGGAGAACGCGAGGAGGTGTTGTCCCCACGCAGGGTCTTTGGCGATGGGGACGATCAGTGTTGGGAAAGTTCACTTTCTACATGAACTAGTTCAAAGTTCAGTTCACAAATTTTAAAATGAACTAGTTCAGTTCATAGTTCATACTCAAAATTTTTAACTAAGTTCACAGTTCCAAAAATGAACTAGTTCATAGTTCTTTTTTTCCATGTTGCTGCGAGATATTATTTTTCAAAATGATTGCCACAGCCCATACAGAACCACAGACAATTATTTTATCAGTTTTAACACTGAAGCTGTGCGTCAGATTTTTCCCATCCTCACCGACCTTGTCATAAAACTCGTTTAAATGATCATACGACGCCTCCTTGCTGCTTTTTGTTTAGATGTGTAACGTAAGTGATGAGTCGTTCATGAACGATCCATTCATTGCGTCTGTCACGTGACAAATGAATGAAAGACTCGGAAGGTAAAGTAATTAATTATGTTCCCTGTAAACGATTTTTGACTGCATAATAATGATTTCTTAATTCAGAATATGATCAAGATTGCGTAGGTGGATGTGTTCGGGGAATTTGCCAGTTAATAGTATAACATTTAAAGCCCCTTAAATGAACGAAATGACTCGAAAAAAGATTTGTTCATTTTGATGAACGAGATCGAATAAGAGAGTCAGTACAGTAGACACTGGTGGCTGGTGTTGCCAGATTGGGTGTTTTTCCGCTACATATTAAGGCCGGTTTACGGTGTGTTTTAGCCGGGTTTTCGCCTGGAAGACTCTATAGATTCTGGCACTCTACTGAACAAAGTTAAACTGTGAGAGCGTGGCGTTCACAGACACCAGAATGAAGGAGTTCACAGTAACGTTCATCAGGCAGTAATACAGTACGTTCAGTTCACGTTCGCCCAAAATATGAACGAGTTCATGAACTATCGTTCAATGAACGCGTTCAGGCACAACACTGGGGATGATGACTGCCTCCTTCGTGGTCCACACTACAAAATAGCATAAATCCTGGCCAGCTAGGTAAAGCTGACCCTGGACCTGGTGCCAGTATGGGTGGGTCTTTTTGAGGGCATACCCTGCCCCTCCACACACAGGCAAAACGATGGGACCTCTGTGACAGCCTCTGTGATGGTGTTGTTTCGCTGGCTGTAAGGGCACTTGGCGGATGGCCCAACCAGCCCATCAGGTGACGCTCCCAGGATGCCTGATCGGCTCACAAAGAGTCCACTATCAAGCACCTCCACCTGATGAGCCATTTTAAAGGCTTTCACCCCCTCTGGCTCATTCATTACGCCCCAGTTGACAGCGAGGACACCATCCAAATTCTGTCCCCCAAGCAGCCGCTTCATGAGGGATGGACAGGGAGCAGAAGACCGGCGCGAAAGCACAGCGCCAAAATTACTGGTGGTCAACCGGCCCTGCCTGTGCTGCTGCCACTGGGGATTTGCCAGTTGCCCCACGCTGGCTGTTAGGATGGCCAGGCGCTGATCCTCAGAAAGCACCAAGGAGGCAAGGACTGCCTCTAGCCCCCGACCCATTTCTTTTTTATTTATTTATTGCAGACAGAACAAGTAAGAAACATAGCATAGCATACAATATTACAAAACAAAGAGTGACATTAATTGGTAGCAGGGTCAATATCACTATAAAGTGCCTTTGTCCTCATCAGAATCGCTCAGTCATCATGAACATAATGCAAAATAATGAAATTCTGAGGTTGTATTATAAATGGCCAAACACTTACACACATACAAGAACAATGATACGTCTCTTGAAATGTGTTTTTCTGATTTTATACCATTTTCTTTGATTGGATGTGTGCGATTTTGGCATGTCCCACACGCTGCTCAGCTAAATTCAGTGGGTGTAAAAAGTGGTTAAATTACATAAAATTAAAATACTTTTTTAATGTACTTATTGTCCTCAGCAAGTTATTTAATAAAACAAGTCATTTTGATTATTTATATTTTATGTTCATAATAATATTAAGCAGTTTGCATGTGTCCCTGAAATTGCTGTCCACCCTGTCATTATGGGGTAAACGCCCATTTAAGAAACCAACTGATGTACTCAGTGACATCCCCTCCCCCATTTGGTCTTTCTTCAGTGGAGGTTAAAACATCTGCAACACACACAGTAAGAATCTACACTTGTATTTCCTAATTTTCATCATATTGTGTTTGTAGTTGCGTGTTGTCAAGCTTAACATGTCCACCCTGTCATTGTGAAATATTAGTTAATATAAAAACTTTTCATAAATTCTAAATATACATTTTAAACAGTGCACAGTCAGCTTCAACAGTGAATCACTTTGCTAACTGCTGTACACCTAACTTTAGCCAAAAAATGTCCAACATGGTTCATGACAGGGTGGACATGGTTCATGACAGGGTGGACATGGTTCATGACAGGGTGGACATTTGCAACTCCTGAAAATCAGTCTGAGCCAGGCCCCTCCTTCTTCTATATTGGTTAAGGGTTTCTTGAAGTTCCTGTTGTTTTTAAAATGTTCCCCCGTTCTATTTCACCCATTAAAGCATTTGTCCACCCTGTCACGCCAAGTTCCACCCTGTCACTTTGTTGTCCACCCTGTCATTTTCAACTTTTATGATGAAAATTATCTAATTATTTTAACAAGTTAACAAAACCTTGTGTGTGGTTTCTTAATAAACAAATGCGGGCAGGTTAGTATTGTTTTAAAGTTTGACTAAATATCTTTGTTGTTAGATTTTATTTAGAATAGAATGTGCAACTATCGCATATTTTATTGGGCAATACATATTTAAGCAGTAACTTCATTATTATCAAAATACTTTTAATATTAACTAAAATGTTTCGTTGGGAAAGGGACACACTATCTTTCCACAGATCTACATTTTATAATCACTATGCAATGAAAATTTATTTATTCTACTATGAATTTGTCCATGACAGGGTGGACATATTTTATGGTTTGCTCTTATATTGTCAGCTTGCAGTTAATTTATAAAAAGTGCTGAAGCTTGACCAATATGCATTTCTAACAGCCTAATGTCTCCTTAATACAACACATATAAAGTTAAATGGAAATTCTCAGATTTTTTTGGGGGAAATTGTGAAGTCTCAAAGGCACTTTATGGTGATTTTGACCCAGCAGGGGATCCAAAAATAATATCAAAATATTTTAAACACGTTAATGACTTTTTGTTTTTTAACAATTTCAGTGAAGACATGAAACAATCAAATTCTAATTTAAACACCTTAAATACTGGAGAAGAATTTAAACATTTTTGTTTATGAATATAAAATTTTGCCAACAGTATAATTAAATTAAAGATATACTCCACTTTTTTTGGAAATAGGCTCATTTTACAACTCCCCCAGAGTTAAACAGTTGAGTTTTACCGTTTTCAAATCCATTCAGCCGATCTCCGGGTCTGGCGGTACCACTTGTACCACTCCGTCGGTCTTAGTACACGATGTAACTACAGAAGAGTCAAGTTTTAAATAGGAAAAATATCGAAACTCTTTGGTCATTTTTTTGAGAGAGATGCTAATGGACTTGTCAGATTCAATGATCTATGCTAAGCTATGCTTAAAGTGGTACCGCCAGACTCAGAGTTGTAAAATGAGCCTATTTCCAAAAAAAGTGGAGTATCCCTTTAACAAGGTATTCAAGACCTTTGTTTTCATAATACACAATAATATCTTTTAATGTAAAATAGTATTTAATTTTTGCAAAATTAAAGATAAATTCTGCCAATTCCTTCCAGACATTTTGGATAATTTTACATTCGAAAAACAAATGCGTCAACTCCTCTTTCCCACTTTTACAAAAAGAACATAAATCGTCAATATCAGAGTATCTTGCAATTAATGATTCAACACGGTAAATGGTATGCAACATTTTAAAATGTATTTCTTTGGTTTTATTATTAATGCAATATTTAAAGGGGATTAACCAAGCATTCTTCCAATTAATAGTATCAATAATAGTTAAAAAAAAAAACATTTTATTTTGTATTGAACGTTTATTATTGCATTTTTTTTATCAATCAATTCAATGCCGTTTAATATTAATTTAGGATTTGTCATTAATGTGGAGTTATATTGAATATGACTTTTGATAAGATGAATCAGAGTAAGGGAAAAAGCTTTAATGACAGAATTCAAATCCTTAAAATGCACAGGGAAACTATGATTCGCATGAATTGTTCGTATGTTAAAAGATTTCTATAATTACCAAACATATTCATAAGATGATTAATATCCCTGTTAAACCAAATTCCTTAAAAATAAGGATTTATTGGCAACCAGTATATTGGCATTATTCCAAATAAAGGAAGTGTGAGGACATGAGGAGAGAAATTGTGCGAGTAGCAAATTTTCCAGGCTAAAATAACTTGCTGGTGGAATTTGGACAATTTAAGAGGGAGTTTAGAAATATTAAAGTCACAAGTTAACAGAAATACAACTAGACTTGGTGAAAGATACGATGTGGGATATGGAGAGAGAGTTACCACTGGTCGAACATCTTCTCCATCTGACTTTCGCGCCGCCATGGCAACGCACGCAGTGACGTGACGTCATATGTAAACAAGCTGTTCAGGTCAGCAGCGATTATCAGACTAACGGACGAAAGAGTTAAAAACGCAGTCTACATCATTAAAAAACAGGCAAGTAGAGTCTACACAGCTCGTTGAGATTCAGGATATGACAGAATACGGCGTCATTTAATATATATACAATATAACTTGAGTTACTTTTACGGAATCTTCCGCTCAGGTGATCATAAGAGTAAGTTAGTTCAGTAACATTAGAGTCGCCAGCGGACGAAGTGTATAAACGCAGTCTAACTTACAACTGTAAACGACAGCCAGAGACAGTGTCAATCAGATATCATCTCTGCAAACTTCCCACTGTAGCAGGAGAGCTTGTCCGAGGACGCTCGGCCGCTGAGAGGCGCTCGTATGTCCTCTAGGAGAAAGCCGAAACGCGGCAGGACAACTGAGGCGACTGACCCGAGAGTCGCTTGGGAGAACCACACAACAGGTACTGAGTTAAAACACACCAGAACTGACACATAATTAATCCGACATAAATGGACTTGTATGTAGAACAGCATAACTTATATCAGCAGAACTGTGATTGTAATGGGCTCTCGGTGCACAAGATGGCGCCAGTGAGCTTTGGCGAACTCATCCAGCGATTTTCCCATTTACTGTAAGGAGAAACTTATATTTGAAACTTGTCTGGATATGAAGAATGTTTTGTACATTATAGAGAAGATGGTGCTCTAGAAAAAAACATTGTTATATTGTCCCTTCCCAGCTGTATACGACCAGCGGGCCAATGCGCGGGTTAACCATCTGTTTACCACAGTATTTGCAGTAAAACCATAGTAACTAACACAGTGAACCATGGTTTTACCACAACAGTTATGGTTTATCTATGATTGTTGTAGTAAAACTGTAACTACAAATTGAACTATGGTTCCAAAATGTATGGTTACTGTAGTTATAAATACCTTAGATTCCTTTTACTTTAGGTTTACTGCAATATATAAAACGTTAACTAACTAACTATAGTTGAACCATGGTTTGAACAAAAAATAACTTGGATACAGTTTTACCATAGTAAAACCATAGATCTAGTGCTTTTTACAATACATAAGCTATCGTTTCAAAGGCAGCTTTACAGAAAATACATGTATCACAAACAAATCGCAAATATCCTGCCAGGAATAACTGTGACTCAAAGTGTGACACAACAAAGAAATGTCCATATGGAAATAGCTCTAAGATAATACAAGTCAGGACTTTAAAGTCATGTTCAGTTAAATAGACAAAATGATGCTGTCCTTCAACATTTTTAAAGGACAAGTTCACAGATTTTTTGCGCCTGCACAAACTCGCTAGATCGGAAATCCAACATGGCGGCCATATGCAACTAGCCCATTTCTCTAGTGTTCTTGGAACATGAACTAGTGAATCATTGAGCTGTAATCTGTGCTAATAAGACAGATGTTTCTAATCAATATTTGTTGTTTGCAGAAAAACTGACAAAAGTGAAGAACATCTTCAGGAAAGAACTGAAGGCTGTGAAACAGTCCATCCAAACCCTCAAAGACAAACTGTGTCCTCTTGTGGCTGAGCAGGAATCACAGGTTCATCCAGGCACATCCAGCGCAGAGCCGCCAGCCGGCACAGATGCAGATGGTGAGTCTTCAGTTATTACCACCCTGATTCATGGCCATTTCAGCCTGATGTTTCTGGTGTTAGTCTTCATTTTTCCTTCTCTACTCCTGTTGGCTCCTCAAATATGCAGAAAAACATATTTATGTAGTGAAGTCTGATATTTGAGAAGCATCACTAACTTGGTCAATTCTTTCTCTGTTTAAAAAAACAAACATTTTTACTGAACTGTACTGTAAATGTGTCTTATGGTGTGACATAACAAAAAACTAAGAAAAACAATACTCCTAATAATATACAAATAGCATGAGAGAGATTTATCTTCATTGTTAGACACTTATTTTCATATAGTGTTTATGTAGTGTAGGAATGGATTATGACACATGGTTGTGCCCTGGGCATGGATGTGTCTAAAGGGTTCCTGTCATAGTTTGAACAAATATGCCTTGCATAATTTGTAGAACATTTTTTTTATTAAAACATGATAACATTTTTATTATAATTATAACAAAATATATTAAAATATCTTCCACTTAAAACAATAATACTACATGTTAGGCCTAGAAGAAAGTTAGGCCTGCTCCCTGAATCGTCACGCTTATTCATTTGTGGATGTTAACTGAATCTATAAGTCACCTGTTTACTTCTGTATATTAGGCCTATATCTATCTATAAATTACGGGAATGTCTTTCTGTCTGTGTGTGTGTGTGTGTGTGTGTGTGTGTGTGTGTGTGTGTGTGTGTGTGTGTGTGTTATTCGCATATCTCTCGAACCGTTATTCCTATGGATTTCAGACTTGACAGGTGTCTCGCTACGGGCATGAGTAAGTGCAGTGCCAAGTTTGATGTTTTTTGGATTAGAAATGCAAAAAATATCAGTAAATATATATTGGTAAAAAAAGCACACACTGGCTTTTGACCCTCACAGAGAGGGTCGAAGAAAGCAGCGGAGCAGTTCCCTGTGTATCCTGCTCCCTGAATCGTGTAGTTTAAAGGGGCATTTCACCCATTTCAACATCGTTTTTTATTTAAAGTGGGTCATATATGTAGTCAAAATGCAAATTAAAATTTGAATTTGGTGCCTTCGTGACCGAGGAAAGACAAAAAATAACTTCAGGACGCATTTGTATGAAAGACAACGACTCCCACAATGCACCACATTGCACAGCTCCGCAAGCCACTCCCACTAATCCAGAAAGCGCATATCTGCCTATAAGAGAAATCACTCTTCCGTCTACAAGGCTAGCTACCACCAGAGCTTGAAATTCATTTCACATTCACACAAAATGTCTAGTTAGTTGGCGAACTCATTAGTGCATTACTCCTCGTTTGTATTTCTTTCGAAAAGGTGAATTATTGCATGGTACCTGGATGTTCAGTCAGAACATATGCGGTGCGAAACTAGGATAGTTCTCAACACAAACGTCCGTGTCCTCGTCTGATTCAGAGATTTCGTCCAGAAAAAATTGTCATCGTTGAAATTCTTTGCCGCAGACGGACTCTATCTCTGTGTTCGTAGCGGTTCGTAGTTGCATAGTGAGATACCCGGCGCCACCAGTCTGCCCTAACTCGAGCCAGTCCGGGCTCCTCGTCCGCGGCAGGCAGGTCTTCTGCCTCGGCTGCTCTTCGCTATAATGCGGCTTGTAAAGGTAGCCACAAACACCTGATTCAAGCATCAGACTTCCGAAATCCTCTTCTTCTATATCATATTGAGCACTCTCCTCCGCTATTGTCATAACTTTACATCTGTCTCCACAGCGCCTGTTAGCTTAGCTTCAAACAAGATGGAGGATATTGCTTTCAGTTTCAGAGAGTAAAGTCCCACCCACTGATCTGTAATAGGTCTGTAGCGTGAGCGGGTCCCGCCCCCTGGGAAAGATGAGGATCTAGTGCTTGTAGTCTCAACAGAAATCCCCCCTCTTACACTTCCTCCTACAGTGACGCAAAATGACGATTTTTGCGTCAGTGTGGGAGGAAGTGTAAGAGGTAAATAACGGATTTCTCCCGTCTCAGGGGAAAATGAGAGAGTGTTGCACGACCATTCAATAGTATGACTGGGTTTCTAACAATGCAAAGCTTAGTGCAAATGGGTGAAGTGTCCCTTTAATGTTCCACATTTATTGTATGTCATTATGTCAGTATCTGTATTTGCTTTCTACCATGTACAAATAAAAATATCACTGAAAGTTTGCTGTGCAATTGTAACAATGAGCACTCAAACACACCAAACCAACAATTACTAAAAACACACACAAAAACTGATTTTGCACGGGCATTTTGCAGTAGTTGTTTAAAGGTGCATTAAGCAACTTTTCATGTTAAAAATACCCGTTTTTCTAACCCATACATGCTTAAACAATTGCCTGATGGGCTGAATGAGCCCTTCTATGATCTCTGCGATTGCCTCTATAATCCTGTACAGTAAAATAAATAAGAGGGATTCGGGACGGAATCGACTGGGCGTGACGTCATGCGCGTTCACGCTCACCTAGCTATGTCTGGCAGGTTTGTGTATTCGCCGCCATTATCCGCATCACTGAAGACAACTCAAGCGACTTTGGCAAAAGTAGAAGATGGATTCAAAGAGACCGGCTTCTAGTAAAAAAAAAAAAAAAAGATCATTCTCTGGTTTCTCCGGCTCTCTGCACTGGCGCCTGCACAAACTCGCTAGATCGGAAATCCAACATGGCGGCCATATGCAACTAGCCCATTTCTCTAGTGTTCTTGGAACATGAACTAGTGAATCATGGAGCTGTAATCTGTGCTAATAAAACAGATGTTTCTAATCAATATTTGTTGTTTGCAGAAAAACTGACAAAAGTGAAGAACATCTTCAGGAAAGAACTGAAGGCTGTGAAACAGTCCATCCAAACCCTCAAAGACAAACTGTGTCCTCTTGTGGCTGAGCAGGAATCACAGGTTCATCCAGGCACATCCAGCGAAGAGCCGCCAGCTGGCACAGATGCAGATGGTGAGTCTCACACACACACTGAGTGAGCACAGCTGGCCACTCCCCCTCTCACACACACACTGAGTGAGCACAGCTGGCCACTCCCCCTCTCACACACACACTGAGTGAGCACAGCTGGCCACTCCCCCTCTCACACTGCGCACTGAGTGAGCACAGCTGGCCACTCCCCCTCTCACACACACACTGAGTGAGCACAGCTGGCCACTCCCCCTCTCACACACACACTGAGTGAGCACAGCTGGCCACTCCCCCTCTCACACACACACACTGAGTGAGCACAGCTGGCCACTCCCCCTCTCACACACACACTGAGTGAGCACAGCTGGCCACTCCCCCTCTCACACACACACACTGAGTGAGCACAGCTGGCCACTCCCCCTCTCACACACACACTGAGTGAGCACAGCTGGCCACTCCCCCTCTCACACACACACACTGAGTGAGCACAGCTGGCCACTCCCCCTCTCACACACACACTGAGTGAGCACAGCTGGCCACTCCCCCTCTCACACACACACACTGAGTGAGCACAGCTGGCCACTCCCCCTCTCACACACACACTGAGTGAGCACAGCTGGCCACTCCCCCTCTCACACACACACACTGAGTGAGCACAGCTGGCCACTCCCCCTCTCACACACACACTGAGTGAGCACAGCTGGCCACTCCCCCTCTCACACACACACACACTGAGTGAGCACAGCTGGCCACTCCCCCTCTCACACACACACTGAGTGAGCACAGCTGGCCACTCCCCCTCTCACACACACACTGAGTGAGCACAGCTGGCCACTCCCCCTCTCACACACACACTGAGTGAGCACAGCTGGCCACTCCCCCTCTCACACACACACTGAGTGAGCACAGCTGGCCACTCCCCCTCTCACACACACACTGAGTGAGCACAGCTGGCCACTCCCCCTCTCACACTGCGCACTGAGTGAGCACAGCTGGCCACTCCCCCTCTCACACACACACTGAGTGAGCACAGCTGGCCACTCCCCCTCTCACACACACACTGAGTGAGCACAGCTGGCCACTCCCCCTCTCACACACACACACTGAGTGAGCACAGCTGGCCACTCCCCCTCTCACACACACACTGAGTGAGCACAGCTGGCCACTCCCCCTCTCACACACACACTGAGTGAGCACAGCTGGCCACTCCCCCTCTCACACACACACTGAGTGAGCACAGCTGGCCACTCCCCCTCTCACACACACACTGAGTGAGCACAGCTGGCCACTCCCCCTCTCACACACACACACTGAGTGAGCACAGCTGGCCACTCCCCCTCTCACACACACACTGAGTGAGCACAGCTGGCCACTCCCCCTCTCACACACACACACACACTGAGTGAGCACAGCTGGCCACTCCCCCTCTCACACACACACTGAGTGAGCACAGCTGGCCACTCCCCCTCTCACACACACACACTGAGTGAGCACAGCTGGCCACTCCCCCTCTCACACTGCGCACTGAGTGAGCACAGCTGGCCACTCCCCCTCTCACACACACACTGAGTGAGCACAGCTGGCCACTCCCCCTCTCACACACACACTGAGTGAGCACAGCTGGCCACTCCCCCTCTCACACTGACACTGAAGGCTTGTTCGACTTCATGCAGCTCTGCGCAGACCGATCGGCGGCTGACTTAAAGCAGTGCATGCCGGTTAGAAATTTTGTCCGACTTGATACAGCGCCGACGCCACGTGACTGTGACGTATGCCATCAAAGTACCGCGAGAGCGATTCGAGAGTAGCCGGAGAACTCAGCCAGCGCAGCTTCTCAAGAGCGGCTGCACTGGGCTGCAGGAGGGCTGATGACGACACAGCTGTTCCACCATTGGCCGGATTCACTGCATGACAACGATCACGTGTGTTTCGTGTTTATTCGAAAACCTTTAGTTCCTCTAAAGCTCTCAAATCAGTTTATTATAACAGTGAACACTCTTTTCATGTTGTTGTCATGTTATATTGTGTCATGTTTATCAAATTAAAACTGCTTAAAAAACGTAGACTCCACTTCATTGATAGTAGCTTATGTTGAACTTTATTCTTGTTCAAACAGACGCTGGATGAAGCAGTAGGCTACATAAAGTATTGAATTAAAATGTCTCTGAAACATCTGTGCATTATTTGGCAAATATTGCATTTATTTCACTGCAGCTGTGGTAAAGTATGCAAACACCACGTGAGCGGTCACTACGGGAACCAGAAAGTGTCCGACTTCACGTCTCCGTTTGCAGCTCCTCCCCGCCTGCACGCGGCTACTCTCGCCGATCGGGTGCATCCAGCCGCAGCCGATGTCGAACACACCTTTTGTGAGCACAGCTGGCCACTCCCCCTCTCACACACACACTGAGTGAGCACAGCTGGCCACTCCCCCTCTCACACACACACTGAGTGAGCACAGCTGGCCACTCCCCCTCTCACACACACACTTAGTGAGCACAGCTGGCCACTCCCCCTCTCACACTGACACTGAGTGAGCACAGCTGGCCACTCCCCCTCTCACACACACACACACTGAGTGAGCACAGCTGGCCACTCCCCCTCTCACACACACACTTAGTGAGCACAGCTGGCCACTCCCCCTCTCACACACACACTTAGTGAGCACAGCTGGCCACTCCCCCTCTCACACACACACTGAGTGAGCACAGCTGGCCACTCCCCCTCTCACACTGACACTGAGTGAGCACATCTGGCCACTCCCCCTCTCACACACACACTGAGTGAGCACAGCTGGCCACTCCCCCTCTCACACACACACTGAGTGAGCACAGCTGGCCACTCCTCCTCTCACACACACACTGAGTGAGCACAGCTGGCCACTCCTCCTCTCACACACACACTGAGTGAGCACAGCTGGCCACTCCCCCTCTCACACACACACTGAGTGAGCACAGCTGGCCACTCCCCCTCTCACACACACACTGAGTGAGCACAGCTGGCCACTCCCCCTCTCACACACACACTGAGTGAGCACAGCCCAGGACCAGAGACAGAGAGGGTCGACGAGAGCAGAGGAGCTTAACCCTCTGGAGTCTGAGCGGTTTTCTGGGCCCTTGAGATGTTCTGACATGCCCTGACATTTGTGCTTTTTTCAGTTGCTTATAAACATATTAATGGCAAAGGTGTAAATTCACTCTATAAAGCACAAACAGGGCTACCATAATATGTGAGCCACGTGTATGTACATGTTTTAATTTTTGAGAGAATAATGTTTATGCGTGGATATTGAAAAAACTAAAAACTAAAATTTCTGAAATAAGGCCACAAAACACATAGTAAATATGTGTCAATAAGACTTTTGACCAATGGATGTCGTCGCCTATAGTTTTTTCTTCAAAATTATGTGAAAATAGTCTTGCTTTATCGTTCAAATAAAACCATACATTGATTTAAATTGATGTAAAACAGGTTTTGCTTGGAAAGCCAATATGCGAGGGGGCGTGAACAAGGAGTGGTTTTCACCTGAATTACCACCCACTCTGCATAATGATGAGCCATTCACACAGGTGTGAAACTGGCTGAGCCACAATGCTTGGACAAAAGATATTTAGAAGAAGACTTATATTGACCATTTAAGATTTTGCTTACATCTATCTTGTACATATGTTGTGCTATTTTATTAAAAAGGTAATAAAAAACAATAATTACAATTTCAACAATATTTCAAGTGTACTCTTTCTTTGTAAAAAAAGAGAAAGATTATAGGCCTACATTTTATCTATGTATTCATTACTTTGAAAATAGCCAACATTGGAACAGCTAACATCTTAGTTGATGACTTTATTTTTGACAAAAATATTAGGCTATTTTATATATAGAAATTGCTAAACAAAAGCTTATTTGACGAGGCAGTATATTCTACAGTAAAAACTGTACCCAAATCTACTAAACAAAATGTTGTCTTTCATATTTCGCCTGACTGTAAAGTTGTTTTCATGAAATATTAGGGCATATAAATGTTAATTTGCAGTTTACGTTGCTTATACAAATAGCCAACATTTTATTTCAACATATTTCAGTCGATTTTTACTCATCTCAGTATAGCAATACAGTTTGCTAAAACATCATCATTCGTTGACGATAGGCTTATTTACTTTAAATCCAGGAAAGTTGTTAATGAAAAAATTATTAAAATTAAGATACAATTGATACAAAACGAAATTCGTTTTAAAGAAAGGATTTGTACTTTCTGTTTTGAGGTCTCTGTGAAAGTTTGAAAGTCTTTTAGTGTTTTTTTTTTTTAGAGCTCGCGTCCATAATGGAGAAAAAACAGAGCGCATGCCGTTCATTCGTCAATAAACAGAAACCCGAGAAGGAAAAACTTACTAGTATTCCTCAGCTCCTATTCCTCGTATTCCTCATTATTCCTCACAGCGCTGCAAGACGGTGTAAGCAAGTAATGTTCTGAATAAACTTGTGTTTTGGTTTTCTCGAGCTGATGGGGGCGTTCACAGGATTGCGCGGATTACCTCAGCCATTTGCGTTTGAATAGCGCACGCTCTCCGTGGGCGGAGTCACATTACATTTGAATTAGCTCTAATTAGGTCGACTGGAATCGCTCTCTTTTAATACAGATTTCACAAGATGAGAATATTTGTTTTTTATATAAATTACTTCATTTAAAAGAAGAGATTTCAAGCTGCATAAAGACATATATCACGTGTATGTGTGAGAAGTATTCACTGAGTTATGGTTCATTTTCGGACGCGTTTCAGAATGGACTACACGAACAGAGAGAAGGCAGAACTCGCTTCGTGTTTATTTTTCTTTATTTGTCGAAAAGCACAACACTATGTTTTTATTGTGAGTATACACAAAAATAATACACATTTAACAGAATCGATTGATGTATAGAACTCCTATGGAAAATCAAAGTCAACAGAGTATTCATGAGTTTCTTTTACACTGATAAAAAAAAAGCGAGCTGGTATCGCCGGCGATACCGTCGACCTCAGGGGGTTAAGTAGCGTTTTCTCTGAGTTCCCTGTGTATCCTGCTCCCTGAAGCGTATAGTTTAATGTTCCACATGTATTTTATGTCATTATGTCAGTATCAGTATTTGCTTTCTACCATGTACAAATAAAAATGTCACTGAACTTTTGCTGTGCAATTGTAACAATGAGCACTCAAACACACCAAACCAACAATTACTAAAAACACACACAAAAACTTTTGCACGGGCATTTTGCAGTAGTTGTTTAAAACAACTATTAAAGATCATTCTCTGGTTTCTCCGGCTCTCTGCACTGGCGCCTGCACAAACTCGCTAGATCGGAAATCCAACATGGCGGCCATATGCAACTAGCCCATTTCTCTAGTGTTCTTGGAACATGAACTAGTGAATCATTGAGCTGTAATCTGTGCTAATAAGACAGATGTTTCTAATCAATATTTGTTGTTTGCAGAAAAACTGACAAAAGTGAAGAACATCTTCAGGAAAGAACTGAAGGCTGTGAAACAGTCCATCCAAACCCTCAAAGACAAACTGTGTCCTCTTGTGGCTGAGCAGGAATCACAGGTTCATCCAGGCACATCCAGCGCAGAGCCGCCAGCCGGCACAGATGCAGATGGTGAGTCTTCAGTTATTACCACCCTGATTCATGGCCATTTCAGCCTGATGTTTCTGGTGTTAGTCTTCATTTTTCCTTCTCTACTCCTGTTGGCTCCTCAAATATGCAGTAAAAAAAATGTAAACACACATAAAAAAAACATATTTATGTAGTGAAGTCTGATATTTGAGAAGCATCACTAACTTGGTCAATTCTTTCTCTGCTTAAAAAAACAAACATTTTTACTGAACTGTACTGTAATTGTGTCTTATGGTGTGACATAACAAAAAACTAAGAAAAACAATACTCCTAATAATATACAAATAACTGGCCACTCCCCCTCTCACACACACACTGAGTGAGCACAGCTGGCCACTCCCCCTCTCACACACACACTGAGTGAGCACAGCTGGCCACTCCCCCTCTCACACTGCGCACTGAGTGAGCACAGCTGGCCACTCCCCCTCTCACACACACACTGAGTGAGCACAGCTGGCCACTCCCCCTCTCACACACACACTGAGTGAGCACAGCTGGCCACTCCCCCTCTCACACACACACACTGAGTGAGCACAGCTGGCCACTCCCCCTCTCACACACACACTGAGTGAGCACAGCTGGCCACTCCCCCTCTCACACACACACACTGAGTGAGCACAGCTGGCCACTCCCCCTCTCACACACACACTGAGTGAGCACAGCTGGCCACTCCCCCTCTCACACACACACACTGAGTGAGCACAGCTGGCCACTCCCCCTCTCACACACACACTGAGTGAGCACAGCTGGCCACTCCCCCTCTCACACACACACACTGAGTGAGCACAGCTGGCCACTCCCCCTCTCACACACACACTGAGTGAGCACAGCTGGCCACTCCCCCTCTCACACACACACACTGAGTGAGCACAGCTGGCCACTCCCCCTCTCACACACACACTGAGTGAGCACAGCTGGCCACTCCCCCTCTCACACACACACACACACTGAGTGAGCACAGCTGGCCACTCCCCCTCTCACACACACACTGAGTGAGCACAGCTGGCCACTCCCCCTCTCACACACACACTGAGTGAGCACAGCTGGCCACTCCCCCTCTCACACACACACTGAGTGAGCACAGCTGGCCACTCCCCCTCTCACACACACACTGAGTGAGCACAGCTGGCCACTCCCCCTCTCACACACACACTGAGTGAGCACAGCTGGCCACTCCCCCTCTCACACTGCGCACTGAGTGAGCACAGCTGGCCACTCCCCCTCTCACACACACACTGAGTGAGCACAGCTGGCCACTCCCCCTCTCACACACACACTGAGTGAGCACAGCTGGCCACTCCCCCTCTCACACACACACACTGAGTGAGCACAGCTGGCCACTCCCCCTCTCACACACACACTGAGTGAGCACAGCTGGCCACTCCCCCTCTCACACACACACTGAGTGAGCACAGCTGGCCACTCCCCCTCTCACACACACACTGAGTGAGCACAGCTGGCCACTCCCCCTCTCACACACACACTGAGTGAGCACAGCTGGCCACTCCCCCTCTCACACACACACACTGAGTGAGCACAGCTGGCCACTCCCCCTCTCACACACACACTGAGTGAGCACAGCTGGCCACTCCCCCTCTCACACACACACACTGAGTGAGCACAGCTGGCCACTCCCCCTCTCACACACACACTGAGTGAGCACAGCTGGCCACTCCCCCTCTCACACACACACACTGAGTGAGCACAGCTGGCCACTCCCCCTCTCACACTGCGCACTGAGTGAGCACAGCTGGCCACTCCCCCTCTCACACACACACTGAGTGAGCACAGCTGGCCACTCCCCCTCTCACACACACACTGAGTGAGCACAGCTGGCCACTCCCCCTCTCACACACACACTGAGTGAGCACAGCTGGCCACTCCCCCTCTCACACTGACACTGAAGGCTTGTTCGACTTCATGCAGCTCTGCGCAGACCGATCGGCGGCTGACTTAAAGCAGTGCATGCCGGTTAGAAATTTTGTCCGACTTGATACAGCGCCGACGCCACGTGACTGTGACGTATGCCATCAAAGTACCGCGAGAGCGATTCGAGAGTAGCCGGAGAACTCAGCCAGCGCAGCTTCTCAAGAGCGGCTGCACTGGGCTGCAGGAGGGCTGATGACGACACAGCTGTTCCACCATTGGCCGGATTCACTGCATGACAACGATCACGTGTGTTTCGTGTTTATTCGAAAACCTTTAGTTCCTCTAAAGCTCTCAAATCAGTTTATTATAACAGTGAACACTCTTTTCATGTTGTTGTCATGTTATATTGTGTCATGTTTATCAAATTAAAACTGCTTAAAAAACGTAGACTCCACTTCATTGATAGTAGCTTATGTTGAACTTTATTCTTGTTCAAACAGACGCTGGATGAAGCAGTAGGCTACATAAAGTATTGAATTAAAATGTCTTTGAAACATCTGTGCATTATTTGGCAAATATTGCATTTATTTCACTGCAGCTGTGGTAAAGTATGCAAACACCACGTGAGCGGTCACTACGGGAACCAGAAAGTGTCCGACTTCACGTCTCCGTTTGCAGCTCCTCCCCGCCTGCACGCGGCTACTCTCGCCGATCGGGTGCATCCAGCCGCAGCCGATGTCGAACACACCTTTTGTGAGCACAGCTGGCCACTCCCCCTCTCACACACACACTGAGTGAGCACAGCTGGCCACTCCCCCTCTCACACACACACTGAGTGAGCACAGCTGGCCACTCCCCCTCTCACACACACACTTAGTGAGCACAGCTGGCCACTCCCCCTCTCACACTGACACTGAGTGAGCACAGCTGGCCACTCCCCCTCTCACACACACACACACTGAGTGAGCACAGCTGGCCACTCCCCCTCTCACACACACACTTAGTGAGCACAGCTGGCCACTCCCCCTCTCACACACACACTTAGTGAGCACAGCTGGCCACTCCCCCTCTCACACACACACTGAGTGAGCACAGCTGGCCACTCCCCCTCTCACACTGACACTGAGTGAGCACATCTGGCCACTCCCCCTCTCACACACACACTGAGTGAGCACAGCTGGCCACTCCCCCTCTCACACACACACTGAGTGAGCACAGCTGGCCACTCCTCCTCTCACACACACACTGAGTGAGCACAGCTGGCCACTCCTCCTCTCACACACACACTGAGTGAGCACAGCTGGCCACTCCCCCTCTCACACACACACTGAGTGAGCACAGCTGGCCACTCCCCCTCTCACACACACACTGAGTGAGCACAGCCCAGGACCAGAGACAGAGAGGGTCGACGAGAGCAGAGGAGCTTAAGTAGCGTTTTCTCTGAGTTCCCTGTGTATCCTGCTCCCTGAAGCGTATAGTTTAATGTTCCACATGTATTTTATGTCATTATGTCAGTATCAGTATTTGCTTTCTACCATGTACAAATAAAAATGTCACTGAACTTTTGCTGTGCAATTGTAACAATGAGCACTCAAACACACCAAACCAACAATTACTAAAAACACACACAAAAACTTTTGCACGGGCATTTTGCAGTAGTTGTTTAAAACAACTATTAAAGATCATTCTCTGGTTTCTCCGGCTCTCTGCACTGGCGCCTGCACAAACTCGCTAGATCGGAAATCCAACATGGCGGCCATATGCAACTATCCCATTTCTCTAGTGTTCTTGGAACATGAACTAGTGAATCATTGAGCTGTAATCTGTGCTAATAAGACAGATGTTTCTAATCAATATTTGTTGTTTGCAGAAAAACTGACAAAAGTGAAGAACATCTTCAGGAAAGAACTGAAGGCTGTGAAACAGTCCATCCAAACCCTCAAAGACAAACTGTGTCCTCTTGTGGCTGAGCAGGAATCACAGGTTCATCCAGGCACATCCAGCGCAGAGCCGCCAGCCGGCACAGATGCAGATGGTGAGTCTTCAGTTATTACCACCCTGATTCATGGCCATTTCAGCCTGATGTTTCTGGTGTTAGTCTTCATTTTTCCTTCTCTACTCCTGTTGGCTCCTCAAATATGCAGTAAAAAAAATGTAAACACACATAAAAAAAACATATTTATGTAGTGAAGTCTGATATTTGAGAAGCATCACTAACTTGGTCAATTCTTTCTCTGCTTAAAAAAACAAACATTTTTACTGAACTGTACTGTAATTGTGTCTTATGGTGTGACATAACAAAAAACTAAGAAAAACAATACTCCTAATAATATACAAATAACTGGCCACTCCCCCTCTCACACACACACTGAGTGAGCACAGCTGGCCACTCCCCCTCTCACACACACACTGAGTGAGCACAGCTGGCCACTCCCCCTCTCACACACACACTTAGTGAGCACAGCTGGCCACTCCCCCTCTCACACACACACTGAGTGAGCACAGCTGGCCACTCCCCCTCTCACACACACACACTGAGTGAGCACAGCTGGCCACTCCCCCTCTCACACACACACTGAGTGAGCACAGCTGGCCACTCCCCCTCTCACACACACACTGAGTGAGCACAGCTGGCCACTCCCCCTCTCACACACACACTTAGTGAGCACAGCTGGCCACTCCCCCTCTCACACACACACTGAGTGAGCACATCTGGCCCCTCCCCCTCTCACACACACACTGAGTGAGCACATCTGGCCCCTCCCCCTCTCACACACACACTGAGTGAGCACAGCTGGCCACTCCCCCTCTCACACACACACTTAGTGAGCACAGCTGGCCACTCCCCCTCTCACACACACACTGAGTGAGCACATCTGGCCACTCCCCCTCTCACACACACACTGAGTGAGCACAGCTGGCCACTCCCCCTCTCACACACACACTGAGTGAGCACAGCTGACCACTCCCCCTCTCACACACACACTGAGTGAGCACAGCTGGCCACTCCCCCTCTCACACACACACTGAGTGAGCACAGCTGGCCACTCCCCCTCTCACACACACACTTAGTGAGCACAGCTGGCCACTCCCCCTCTCACACACACACTGAGTGAGCACAGCTGGCCACTCCCCCTCTCACACACACACACTGAGTGAGCACAGCTGGCCACTCCCCCTCTCACACACACACTGAGTGAGCACAGCTGGCCACTCCCCCTCTCACACACACACTGAGTGAGCACAGCTGGCCACTCCCCCTCTCACACACACACTGAGTGAGCACAGCTGGCCACTCCCCCTCTCACACACACACTTGGTGAGCACAGCTGGCCACTCCCCCTCTCACACACACACTGAGTGAGCACAGCTGGCCACTCCCCCTCTCACACACACACTGAGTGAGCACAGCTGACCACTCCCCCTCTCACACACACACTGAGTGAGCACAGCTGGCCACTCCCCCTCTCACACACACACTGAGTGAGCACAGCTGGCCACTCCCCCTCTCACACACACACTGAGTGAGCACAGCTGGCCACTCCCCCTCTCACACACACACTGAGTGAGCACAGCTGACCACTCCCCCTCTCACACACACACTGAGTGAGCACAGCTGGCCACTCCCCCTCTCACACACACACTGAGTGAGCACAGCTGGCCACTCCCCCTCTCACACACACACTGAGTGAGCACAGCTGGCCACTCCCCCTCTCACACACACACTTGGTGAGCACAGCTGGCCACTCCCCCTCTCACACACACACTGAGTGAGCACAGCTGGCCACTCCCCCTCTCACACACACACTGAGTGAGCACAGCTGGCCACTCCCCCTCTCACACACACACTGAGTGAGCACAGCTGGCCACTCCCCCTCTCACACACACACTGAGTGAGCACAGCTGACCACTCCCCCTCTCACACACACACTGAGTGAGCACAGCTGACCACTCCCCCTCTCACACACACACTGAGTGAGCACAGCTGGCCACTCCCCCTCTCACACACACACTGAGTGAGCACAGCTGGCCACTCCCCCTCTCACACACACACTGAGTGAGCACAGCTGGCCACTCCCCCTCTCACACACACACTGAGTGAGCACAGCCCAGGACCAGAGACAGAGAGGGTCGAAGAGAGCAGAGGAGCTTAAGGGCCAATCTCATTTCTCTGTCTTACCCCTTCCCCTACCCCTTTGTCTGCGTCTTCCCCTTGCCCTTCGATACCGAGTGAAGGGGGGTAGGGGGAAGAACGTTTCTCTAAGAAATGAGACACCACTCGATTACCGTTTGCGTCATCTTCCCTTTCCGCTAGCTGGCTGCTGCTAACGTTACGTCAACAGAGGCGATACGCGTTGACATAAACAAACGAAGATGCCGTCGTCTCGGGTTGTGATATCGATTGCCTGGTCTCTCTTTATCTTTGCACGCTTGTGTGCCATCAGTCAAAGACATTGTTTAATTGTATTTAACAGCGACGCCGGCGACACCATAAGCAAAACATTAGCAAACGGCAAATAGCGCATAGCTGCTAGCTAGCGGTTAACTAGTGATTCAAAACAAAAACATTACAATTAAAACCGCTTGAACGTTTTATTAAAGGTATCATAAAACACGAGTGTCATTAAACTGCTGAAAATACATACATTTGTGCGACTCACTTCTGAGAAATTCCTACCCCTCTCTTTCAAGTGTGGTCCTCCGCAGACTTCGTTTCAAGGGCTATGTAGCCCTACGCCTTGGCCCTAGCCCTTAGTCAAAATGAGAATTGGGACACCACTTCCACTCACATGAACGCGCAAAACCGAGGGGAAGGGGTAAGAGTAAGGGTTAAGACAGAGAAATGAGACGCAGCCTTAGTAGCGTTTTCTCTGAGTTCCCTGTGTATCCTGCTCCCTGAAGCGTATAGTTTAATGTTCCACATGTATTTTATGTCATTATGTCAGTATCAGTATTTGCTTTCTACCATGTACAAATAAAAATGTCACTGAACTTTTGCTGTGCAATTGTAACAATGAGCACTCAAACACACCAAACCAACAATTACTAAAAACACACACAAAAACTGATTTTGCACACAAAAACTTTTGCACGGGCATTTTGCAGTAGTTGTTTAAAACAACTATTAAAGATCATTCTCTGGTTTCTCCGGCTCTCTGCACTAGCGTCTGCACAAACTCGCTAGATCGGAAATCCAACATGGCGGCCATATGCAACTAGCCCATTTCTCTAGTGCTCTTGAAACATGAACTAGTGAATCATTGAGCTGTAATCTGTGCTAATAAGACAGATGTTTCTAATCAATATTTGTTGTTTGCAGAAAAACTGACAAAAGTGAAGAACATCTTCAGGAAAGAACTGAAGGCTGTGAAACAGTCCGTCCAAACCCTCAAAGACAAACTGTGTCCTCTTGTGGCTGAGCAGGAATCACAGGTTCATCCAGGCACATCCAGCGCAGAGCCGCCAGCCGGCACAGATGCAGATGGTGAGTCTTCAGTTATTACCACCCTGATTCATGGCCATTTCAGCCTGATGTTTCTGGTGTTAGTCTTCATTTTTCCTTCTCTACTCCTGTTGGCTCCTCAAATATGCAGTAAAAAAAATGTAAACACACGTAAAAAAACATATTTATGTAGTGAAGTCTGATATTTGAGAAGCATCACTAACTTGGTCAATTCTTTCTCTGTTTAAAAAAACAAACATTTTTACTGAACTGTACTGTAAATGTGTCTTATGGTGTGACATAACAAAAAACTAAGAAAAACAATACTCCTAATAATATACAAATAGCATGAGAGAGATTTATCTTCATTGTTAGACACTTATTTTCATATAGTGTTTATGTAGTGTAGGAATGGATTATGACACATGGTTGTGCCCTGGGCATGGATGTGTCTAAAGGGTTCCTGTCATAGTTTTAACAAATATGCCTTGCATAATTTGTAGAACATTTTTTTTATTAAAACATGATAACATTTTTATTATAATTATAACAAAATATATTAAAATATCTTCCACTTAAAAAAATAATAGCACCACGTTACATAAAACAACAAATTATAACGAATAGGCCGTAACGTTTGCCAGCTCTGGGAGAGACTGCGACATCAAACATATATTATCATCTATCTATAAATTACAGAAACGTCAGTCTGTCTGTGTGTCTGTATGTCTGTGTGTCTGTCAGTCTGTCTGTCTGTCTGTCTGTATGTCTGTGTGTCTGTGTGTGTGTGTGTCTGTCTGTTATTCGCATATCTCTCGAACCGTTAGTCCGATGGATTTCAGACTTGACAGGTGTCTCGCTACGGGCACGAGTAAGTGCAGTGCCAAGTTTGACTTTGTTTGGATGAGAAATGCAAAAGATATCGTTAAAAATACCAGTAAAAGTCAAGTCAAGTCAATTCAAGTTTATTTATAGCGCTTTTCACAACATAGGTTGTATCAAAGCAGCTTCACGGTAATAAATAAAAAAACAATACATCAATGTTTGTTTATAGTGGAACGTCCACGTTTGGTAATGCTGATCAATGGTATCGTTGATTGATTAATTAAATTAAATATCCCCAAATATTAAAAGAAGCCCCAAGAAGTAGGGCTGCACGATTAATCGAAAAAAAATCACGATCTCGATTCAAACATAAATGCGATCTCATTTCTTAATGATGGCGATTCACTTCCGTGTATTTCTTTTTCCATGTATTATTTTATTTTATTTTATGATAATAATAATAATATTCAAGTTGTACCGCAAAAGTGTGTGTTCAGTGCTGTTCGCGAGTGTCACGAGTCACCCCAGCAATCAACTACCGTCTACGTTTCTGTGGTAAATTGTAACCTACAGCTCCGGCACTGGGATTCAAGCAGCTTGTTTAAGGTAATGGCGAAAATCATTTTAGAACAGCAGCGAAAATGTAAAAGTAGGCTATATAAACTTTAATATATCCTTTTATTGAAACGGGTGCTTTGCTGTGCTTTTACTTTCACTTTTGCCACAGAGACCCTTTTATGTCCTATAAATGTGTCGTATGTTTGATAATCCGCGCAGATTTCAGTTGATGATTCTGTTTAAAGTTATTAATAACAAATCATGAATGAAAGATAAAGAAAAGAGCAGAATGTGCATTATATTGAAAAGAAATATTAAAAGCCCGATAAGTCGCGAAAGAGAACTGAATTATACTGACTGGATGCTGTGCGCGCACTCCGAGCGCAACGCGGACAAGCATAGTAGCCTTTGTCCTCGGTTGCGTGCCTAAATGGCCAAATAAACACAAATGTATAAAACTGCCAAGTCGAGTATTCCCGTACACACAGTAGATAAGTACTATGTACATCAAACCCCCCGCAAGGTAACACCACTAATCTCTACAATCACCTCAAACGTCACCACAAAATACAGTATGAGTTAGCCATGAAAGACAAGGGAGCCACACCTCAAAATACCACTAGTGTTCTTGGCCAAGAACCTTTAAGGTTCTGTGCCAATTGGAGCAAAAAGCACAGGTTCTTTATTATTGTAATGTTCTCTTATGTTCAACAACATAAAGCTATTAAAATTATTCACTTTAAGGGGTCTAAAATAAAGAAAAGAGACAATTTTTTGTTACTCCTGCACTTTATTATACCTGATGTCCTTTGTTTTTTTTTTTGTTTGTTTTTTTGTACTTGAGTGCAATACATTTTGGTTAAAAAAAAAGAGAATCGTGTAAGAGAATCGTGATCTCAATTCCCATGGAGAAAAATCGTGATTCACATTTTACCAAGAATCGTGCAGCCCTACCAAGAAGGTTGTGGTTTAAAAATAAACATTCTGACATAAACACTCAGTCAGCTACACTGTTTACTTCTGCATATTATAGTTTGGTTCCAAACCGTGATAAATCCATTTTGATTAATTTGAGTAAAAATGTGCTTTCTTTACCAAGAAAGTGGCAAGATGAAAACCACTATTTTCTGTTTCAAACTTTCACATAGCATCTTTAGGTTAAAATAACAGAAAATAATTTAAATCCAGATTTTGATTTTCAAAGATCTATTATAAAACCGGATTATTTCCCCCCAAAAATGCTATAAATTCATGACACTTTTTTTTTTCAAAATGCAATTAATCCATTGAATCAATATAAAAGTATAAAAGTTATTTTTTATTTTTGATATTTTTTGACGGCGATCAGCTCACAAAAACTGATTTTGCACGGGCACTTTGCACTGCTCCCTGAATCGACGCGCTTATTCATTTGTGGATGTAAACTGAATCTGTAAGTCAGCTATGCTGTTTACTTCTGTATATTATATATCATTCTGGTGCGCTTAACGTTATCGCTACTGCGTAATAGTAGCCTATGCTATTCACCAACTAAACATATCCTATTCAGTGCGTTCACGGGCATCATTTGTAGTAGCCTATTCACTTTGTGAGTTCACTGTGTGCTTTCTTCCATGCACAAATAAAAATGTCACTGAACTTTTGCTGTGTAATTGTAACAATGAGCACTCAAACACACCAAACCAACAATTACTAAAAACACACACAAAAACTGATTTTGCACGAGCATTCGCATATCTCTCGAACCGTTAGTCCGATGGATTTCAAACTTGACAGGTGTCTCGCTACGGGCACGAGTAAGTGCAGTGCCAAGTTTGATGTTTTTTGGATGAGAAATGCAAAAGATATTGTTAAAAATATCAGTAAAAGAAGCACTTAGAAGGTTGTGGTTTAAAAATAAACATTCTGACATAAACACTCTGTCAGCTACACTGTTTACTTCTGAATATTATATTTTATTCACGGCCATCATTTGTGGTAACCTATTTACAAACTGTTTGCTCAAGCGTAGCATTTTTTCGGAGTTCACTGTGTAGCCTCTGTAAGTCACCTGCGCCGTTTACTTCTGTATATTATATCTATCTATAAATTACGGGAACGTCTTTCTGTCTGTGTGTGAGTGTGTGTTATTCGCATTTATACCATGGGCTGTTTAAATACTCGATTCTGATTGGCTGGAAGGTGTGCAGTAAAACCGTTTAATGCACAGGTAGTTCCAGTCAGTTTGATTACAGTTTCGAATTTAATCCGCTACATTGGTAACCATAGTAACACAGATACACTTGCAAGCAGAGTGAGAGACGCATATGAAAACGTTTAGGTAGGCTAAATGGATGATTTTTGCATATCGTTTAATTTGTATGGTGAATATGGCAACTCTGAGAAATGGGCCCAGGCACAAGACGAAATAGAAGACTTGGAGAAGACGTTGAATGACAAAAAGCGGCACAAAGAATTAACAATAAATAAATGACATGATTAGTTCAAATAAAGATTGCCTTGTCACTGTCAGTGTTGCCTGTCATTCATAAATAATTGTAATAAATCCATTAAAGAATCATTAAGTTAGCTATATGCTTAAGCAACGAGGGGACTGTAGCTGCTAGACTTTAAAGAAGAGATCGACACACACAGGTAACGTTAACTCGCGCACGCATCTCTCTCTCTCTCTCTCTCTCTCTCTCTCTCTCTCTCTCTCTCTCTGTTCCTTCTCCTTCAGTTCTCTGTCTCTCTCTTTTAATAATGAATTTAAATAAATGTGAATTCATTCAAATAAAAGCAATCCGATGGCTCTACTTTATTTAAAGCGGACGGAGTGCAAGAACTGACGAGCCTAAACTTAAGAAATAACCGTCATTTCTACACGTCTGTTAAAAAATTACACTGTAAACATCAGTTACAGCTTTAACTTATTTTTAACTTGGCAAATAACCAAGGTATAAGCGGGATAATCCACGGCTAGCCATGCATTAAAGGATTTTAATGCACGACGTAGAGGCGAAGAATCACCCGACGCGAAGCGGAGGGTGGTTGCCTCTACGAAGTGCATTAAAATCCTTGGGATTATCCCTTACATCTCTCGAACCATTCATGAGTAAGTGCAGTGCCAAGTTTGATGTTGTTTGGATTAGAAATGCAAAATATATTGTTAAATATATCGCTAAAAGAAGCACACACTGGCTTTTGCCGCTGTAACGAGGTTTGTTGGTACGGGAAGAAGGAGGCGGGAACCGGCGAACATTCAACATATTTTAATAAATAAATCCACAAATACAAAAATGAAAGTAAAAGCCAGCAGCCCCTCACGGACGACTGCTGGCAACACAAACAGAAACAAAACATGAACTAAAACACAGGCCTGTCCTCTCTCGCTCTTCACTGTCGTCGCTCCTCCTTTATGCCTCCGCTCCTCCGTGAGAGATGCGAGACCGGTGCGTCTCACAGGTGTAGCTCATCACAATTACGCCACCGATCTCGCGCCGTCCTCCCACGGCCCTCGACCTCGTCCTGCTCGCCACATACCCCCATCGCCCCTCGCAGGCCGGGGGGTACCACCGAGGCTGCGCCTACTCCCCCTCCCCCCCTCCCCGGGGGGACCGATCACGGCGGCTGCGGTACCTGGGGGTATGGACAGACGAGGCGAGAGTACAGGAGACGGAAGCATGAGGAGCGACAGAGACGAGAGAGGGGAGAGAGGAAAAAAAAAAATTCTTGATCCGGTTCCCGGACACACTGCCGCTCGGTCCTCAACCAGCTGAGAGTCACTCGCGGTGCCATGCGATGGTACTGGACATTCGTTGGGGGACGGCTCGACGCCCTTCCGCCTCCTGGCGGCCGGCGGTGACTCCTCTCGAGGGCAGCCGGCAGCGAGTTTCCCGTTCCCTGCTCCGCCCCCATCATGGCCGACGGCAACAGGCTCCGGCCCACGGCGAACGGGAGCGACTCCTCCGCTCCCTCTTGACGGCAGCCACCCCTCCTCGATCCAGGAGCACGGTGTCGAGCTCTCTGTCCCACCAGATCTTCCATCGCTCCAGCACCATCGCCTCGGGCAGCAATCGGCGGCCGACGCTCCCTCGTGCTGCCCGACCTCCTCAGCACCGCGATTCCTCCCAGCAGCGAGGGCTCTCCGACAGCGTGTCCCTCCCTCTTCCCGGGTTTCGGCACCAGTGTAACGAGGTTTGTTGGTACGGGAAGAAGGAGGCGGGAACCGGCGAACATTCAACATATTTTAATAAATAAATCCACAAATACAAAAATGAAAGTAAAAGCCAGCAGCCCCTCACGGACGACTGCTGGCAACACAAACAGAAACAAAACATGAACTAAAACACAGGCCTGTCCTCTCTCGCTCTTCACTGTCGTCGCTCCTCCTTTATGCCTCCGCTCCTCCGTGAGAGATGCGAGACCGGTGCGTCTCACAGGTGTAGCTCATCACAATTACGCCACCGATCTCGCGCCGTCCTCCCACGGCCCTCGACCTCGTCCTGCTCGCCACAGCCGCTCTAGCCGCTAGCCGCTCCCCCTCTCACACACACACTGAGTGAGCACAGCTGGCCACTCCCCCTCTCACACACACACTGAGTGAGCACAGCTGGCCACTCCACCTCTCACACACACACTGAGTGAGCACCGCTGGCCACTCCCCCTCTCACACTGACACTGAGTGAGCACAGCTGGCCACTCCCCCTCTCACACACACACTGAGTGAGCACAGCTGGCCACTCCCCCTCTCACACTGCACACTGAGTGAGCACAGCTGGCCACTCCCCCTCTCACACACACACTGAGTGAGCACAGCTGGCCACTCCCCCTCTCACACTGCACACTGAGTGAGCACAGCTGGCCACTCCCCCTCTCACACTGCACACTGAGTGAGCACAGCTGGCCACTCCCCCTCTCACACACACACTGAGTGAGCACAGCTGGCCACTCCCCCTCTCACACTGCACACTGAGTGAGCACAGCTGGCCACTCCCCCTCTCACACACACACACTGAGTGAGCACAGCTGGCCACTCCCCCTCTCACACTGACACTGAGTGAGCACAGCTGGCCACTCCCCCTCTCACACACACACTGAGTGAGCACAGAGTGAGCACAGCTGGCCACTCCCCCTCTCACACACACACTGAGTGAGCACAGCTGGCCACTCCCCCTCTCACACACACACTGAGTGAGCACAGCTGGCCACTCCCCCTCTCACACACACACTGAGTGAGCACAGCTGGCCACTCCCCCTCTCACACTGACACTGAGTGAGCACAGCTGGCCACTCCCCCTCTCACACACACACTGAGTGAGCACAGCTGGCCACTCCCCCTCTCACACTGACACTGAGTGAGCACAGCTGGCCACTCCCCCTCTCACACTGACACTGAGTGAGCACAGCTGGCCACTCCCCCTCTCACACACACACTGAGTGAGCACAGCTGGCCACTCCTCCTCTCACACACACACTGAGTGAGCACAGCTGGCCACTCCCCCTCTCACACACACACTGAGTGAGCACAGCTGGCCACTCCCCCTCTCACACTGACACTGAGTGAGCACAGCTGGCCACTCCCCCTCTCACACACACACTGAGTGAGCACAGCTGGCCACTCCCCCTCTCACACTGACACTGAGTGAGCACAGCTGGCCACTCCCCCTCTCACACACACACTGAGTGAGCACAGCTGGCCACTCCCCCTCTCACACACACACTGAGTGAGCACAGCTGGCCACTCCCCCTCTCACACTGACACTGAGTGAGCACAGCTGGCCACTCCCCCTCTCACACACACACTGAGTGAGCACAGCTGGCCACTCCCCCTCTCACACACACACTGAGTGAGCACAGCTGGCCACTCCCCCTCTCACACACACACTGAGTGAGCACAGCTGGCCACTCCCCCTCTCACACACACACTGAGTGAGCACAGCTGGCCACTCCCCCTCTCACACTGACACTGAGTGAGCACAGCTGGCCACTCCCCCTCTCACACACACACTGAGTGAGCACAGCTGGCCACTCCCCCTCTCACACTGACACTGAGTGAGCACAGCTGGCCACTCCCCCTCTCACACACACACTGAGTGAGCACAGCTGGCCACTCCCCCTCTCACACACACACTGAGTGAGCACAGCTGGCCACTCCCCCTCTCCCCCTCTCACACTGACACTGAGTGAGCACAGCTGGCCACTCCCCTAGGGGTGTGACGATAACCGCATCACCGCAATATCGCGTTGATGAGATGCCTACTGCGGTGTGAGGTCATCACCGCAGGTTGTTTTTTTTTTTTTTTTGCTGAAAGTTACAGGAGTGCATATGGTGTGTGATATGAACTATAAACACATTAATATTTTGCTTTATAATTTACTGTATTCTGCGAGTCCCATTTTCAAGGGTTTCTGGAGAAAAAAAAACGCTTCCTGTGCAAGGGAGGGAGTCGAGGGACAGTCCGTTAAACATAGCCTAAGGGGGATTTATTTTTTTGTGTGTGTCTGATTATTATTAATTAACTGCATGGTTTTGTGATGTTTACAGATAATGTTCAATTAAATACAAACAAACACAGGAATAAAAGACAAGCATAACGTAAACAGTTGGAGTTAGATTTTAATTGCAAGTAGCGATCTCTCTTATATGGTATAGGAAATAACAGTTGACGGCGCTAGCCGAATGATTAAAAAAATAGCCACGAATCTATGTCTAAGCCAAATACTGTGTCGCCTTTGAGGCAGGTGACAATTAAGGGGAAGCCGGTGAATTTGGACAAGGCGCACAAAAGTATCCGTCTCGTGAGGAAATACCACATCTTAGAAAAATTAACCATCCTGTGGCGTTTGCAGGACTTAAGTGCAGCACACCTACCTTAGGTCGGCGACACACTGGCTGCGTGGTGTGTCCGTTTTTATTTCAGCTCCCGTTGTTAACAGGTTAGAGCTTGAGAGCGTGAGACGCGCTTCTCAGTTGCGGCACGAGCCGGGCGGAAAACGCGTGCATGCCAGAAATAGAACCAACGCCTATTTTTCACGCGACACGCAAGCCTGTTGGAAGCGTTTCCTGGCAAAATATAATAGGAAAAGATGTTTGTATGTCATTTTGACATATTAATAAATAACATTTTGATGTTTGAAAGTTAAGGTTTTGACATAAATGTAGATATAAATGTAATTAAAAAAAATTATCGATTTTCAAATATTGCACCTGTCAATACAGAACGAAATATCCTGTAGCCTATTTTGCCGTCAATACTGCCGAGTGCCGACGCTGTCTTTGCTGCTATATATTTATGTTTAACATTAAGTAGCCTAGGCCTTCCACAACTCTCTCCCCATATGTCGAATATATCACCAATGAGGCGTATATGTCACCTAGCAGCAGCAGCGCTGTTTCTGGTGTGCAAAGACATAGAAAAAGACACGCAACAGAAACGCCACACTCACACCACACAGCCAGTGTGTCGCCGGCCTTAAGACTACCTAATTAATAGTTAATTATTAATATTTACAATTTAATATAAATGTTAATTTGTTTATTTTTTAAATAAAGAATACTGCTTTATGATTATTCATTTCCATTGTCATTTACAAGCTACATGCGGTCTTGATCGCGTCTGCAGTGTGTGATGCGGCCGCGGGTGGTTTTTTTTTTGGGGGGGGGGGGGGGGGGTTGGGGGGTCGGTTAACCGCCAAACCGCGATATTTGTTGCTTCTTCACCGCGGTAAGAAAAAATCCCATACCGTCACAGCCCTACACTCCCCCTCTCACACACACACTGAGTGAGCACAGCTGACCACTCCCCCTCTCACACACACACTGAGTGAGCACAGCTGGCCACTCCCCCTCTCACACACACACTGAGTGAGCACAGCTGGCCACTCCCCCTCTCACACACACACTGAGTGAGCACAGCTGGCCACTCCCCCTCTCACACTGACACTGAGTGAGCACAGCTGGCCACTCCCCCTCTCACACACACACTGAGTGAGCACAGCTGGCCACTCCCCCTCTCACACACACACTGAGTGAGCACAGCTGGCCACTCCCCCTCTCACACACACACTGAGTGAGCACAGCCCAGGACCAGAGACAGAGAGGGTCGAAGAGAGCAGAGGAGCTTAAGTAGCGTTTTCTCTGAGTTCCCTGTGTATCCTGCTCCCTGAAGCGTATAGTTTAATGTTCCACATGTATTTTATGTCATTATGTCAGTATCAGTATTTGCTTTCTACCATGTACAAATAAAAATGTCACTGAACTTTTGCTGTGCAATTGTAACAATGAGCACTCAAACACACCAAACCAACAATTACTAAAAACACACACAAAAACTTTTGCACACAAAAACTTTTGCACGGGCATTTTGCAGTAGTTGTTTAAAACAACTATTAAAGATCATTCTCTGGTTTCTCCGGCTCTCTGCACTGGCGCCTGCACAAACTCGCTAGATCGGAAATCCAACATGGCGGCCATATGCAACTAGCCCATTTCTCTAGTATTCTTGGAACATGAACTAGTGAATCATTTAGCTGTAATCTGTGCTAATAAGACAGATGTTTCTAATCAATATTTGTTGTTTGCAGAAAAACTGACAAAAGTGAAGAACATCTTCAGGAAAGAATTGAAGGCTGTGAAACAGTCCGTCCAAACCCTCAAAGACAAACTGTGTCCTCTTGTGGCTGAGCAGGATTCACAGGTTCATCCAGGCACATCCAGCGCAGAGCCGCCAGCCGGCACAGATGCAGATGGTGAGTCTTCAGTTATTACCACCCTGATTCATGGCCATTTCAGCCTGGGGCCGGTTTCACAAAGCTATTTTAGACCGGTCTATAGTCTTAGACAAGTCTAAAATGTGCTCATAGACTAGTCTAATGCAAGTTAGACTGTTTCACAAAAATAAAGACTGACTTAATTTATACCAAAAACATCAGACACCTTACCCCCAGGCTAACTTAGGTCTAAAGGCCCGTTCACACCAAGGACGATAACTATAAAGATAACGATCGGATGTTGGTGTGGACGCATATATAGTTATCTTTATCGTTATCTTTATAGTTATCGTGCTTGGTGTGAACGGGCCTTAAGACTCTATGTTACCTTGGCAACCAACAGTAACAATCAGTTACATTACAAACAGCCAAAAGACAAGGGAAAATGGCTCATAATTTAAACATTTCTTCTTGTTACTACATTCTCCGCTAAATTTCCCAAGTAAAATGTCCTTGTAACTGTTATACTCCTCCAACAAACATATATTTTCCACTGGGGTAAACGTACTCGGTTACTAACGTTACCTCGGTTCTCTCAAGAAGAGGGAACGAGTACTGCGTAATATCTTACGCAAGGGGAAAAACTCTTTTCCACGAGATATTGAAGCCAAAAATTATCCTTAATTTTGTAATATTGTAAAACGCGTTGCGGCAGCATGCAGACATAGGCGAGACATCTTGCGCACCCATTGGCTGCTCTGCAGCAACAAAGCGGGAACCTCTAGGTTATAAAACCTTATAAATGTAGACGGGGAGGCCCAGCCTGCCGCCATACAGATATCTTGCAAGGTAATCCCACTAGACCAAGCCCATGACGAGGCCATGCCTCTTGTGGAGTGCGCTCTGACACCTAACGGGCACCAAGCCTTTAGAGGCGTAAGCCAGCGCTATAGACGAATCCGGCGAAACTACCGGAAGTAAGCGGGCGCCATTACTGAGCTGTTGCTGGGTAGCGTTGCGCCATTGCCTCCTATTGGTTTGGTTGCGTCCACTGGAATAAACAGCCCGCGATTTACGACTGTCACTAACGTTACATCTACAACTTTACTACTCTTCCTCTGCAGAGTTATTTGAACAGTATAAGTGTTGTTAATGGTCTGTGAAAATCGGACCGGTCCTTTAAGAACTATGTATTTATCATCTGGTAGAGTGTGCATTATTTGACCAACCCATACGGAGCTCAGATAATTTTTATCCCTCTATCAGTGGCATTTTGTTGATCATCGGATGCCAGGCGAAGGAGAAAATACTCTTGAATACCTTTAAAACAACCGAAGGGGCGCGTTGGGGCAGTAGTGACATTACTGTATTTGCTTGACTGTGACTCTCACTCTGAGAACCAACAACGCTAGCAGTTAGCTGTACCTTACCCTTTCCTTTTGAAATGTGAAAATTAGATAAATAATGGTCACAAATGAAAAACATGAATTCGTTTATTTGATATCATTTATTTATTGTTGCCAAATGGACAGATCTTTTAATAGTTTCCTCGTTAGCTTGCCTAGCTAGCATAGTTATTGCCAAGCTATTTTCATAAATAATCTGTAAGATCGTTTGTACCTTCGTCTGTGACTGGAGGCCACTGTCTAACATCATCAACCCAACAAGTCATACTGCCTGGCTGTAGCTGTCATCGAGGGTGCGTTTGCGTTATCACGGAGGTTTGTTTACATACTAGTAACAGCTCAGTAATGGCGTCGCCACAAGATGGCAGCCTACACAGAACGCTCGCCGGATTCGTCTATAGCATCAACTATCCATCTGGATAGACTCTGTTTCGACACGGCTAGTCCCTTAGAACGTCCGTTGAACGAGACAAAGAGCTGCTCTGTCTGTCTGAAGACAGACGAGCGTGACACATAAGCCCTTAATGCCCTGACCGGGCAAAGGAGGCTGGCGTCCTTCTCCTCGTTAGAGACCGGCAGGGCAGACAGGGAAATCACCTGAGCCCTGAACGGTGTGTTGAGGGATTTAGGAACGTACCCGTGCCTCGGTTTGAGTATGACCTTTGAGTCATTTGGCCCAAACTCCATACATGTCGCGCTCACTGAGAGCGCTTGTAAGTCCCCTTTACGCTTTACTGAAGCGAAAGCCAGGAGAAACACTGTCTTGCAAGACAAGTGTTTGATATCTATTGATTGGATCGGCTCGAATGGGGCACCTTTCATGGCCCTCAAGACCATAGAAAGGTCCCAAACGGGAACTGAGGGGGGTCTGGGAGGATTTAACCTCTTAGCTCCCCTAAGGAAGCGAATGACCAGATCGTTCCTTCCAAGTGACTGGCCAAGCGTCGATTTAGTAAACGCTGCTATGGCCACCACGTAAACCTTGAGCGTGGATGGGGTTCTGCCCTTATCCAGTAGCTCTTGCAGGAAGGACAAACCTCCGTCACCCCACAGTCTGGGGTGATATGCCACTGGCTGTGTACCAGCTAGAGAACACATACCATTTTGAGGAATAGAGCCGTCTCATAGAGGGGGCCCTAGCCTGCATGATCGTGTTTAACACTCCCTCTGGGAGGTTAGCAGGTACCCGTTGATGGCCCACGCATTTAGGGACCAAAAGCTCCGGGCAAGGATGCCAGATCGAGCCCTTTGTCCTAGAGAGGAGGTTTTCCTGAGACGCAAACAGGTCTACCTTCGCTCTGCCGAATGTTTTCCACAGCAGTTGGACTGTCTGCGGGTGTAAAGACCATTCCCCTGCCGGAATATTGTTCCTGGACAGTCTGTCTGGTCCCATATTCAGGTGACCCGGCATGTGCGCTGCTCTCAGCGAGCGCAGATTGTGCTGAGCCCAGACCAGGAGGTGTTCCATCAGCCTGTAAAGGGTTCGGGACCTGATACCTCCTTGGTGATTTATATAGGCCACCACTGACATGTTGTCCGAACGGACCAGGACGTGGTGTCCTTTTATTTGGGTAAAAAAACGCCTCAACGCGTTGTCGACTGCCATCATTTCTTGGCAGTTTATGTGTAGAAGCCTTTCCCGTTCTGACCACTGGCCGAAGAACGGTCTGCCCTTTAGCAGCGCTCCCCATCCCGAGGTGGAGGCATCCGTAGACACTACCTTCGCACTCGAGGAAGTCCCCAGGTTTACACCTGACCGGTACCAATCGGTCGCTGTCCAAAGTTTCAGAGCTGAGATGCATTTCTGATCGACCTTGAGGCGTAAGAGACCGGAGGTCCACGCTCGACTCCGGTACTTGCGTTTTTAGCTAGAACTGCAGCGGGCGCATGCGAAGCAGACCCAGCTGAAGCACCAGAGATGCTGAAGCCATAAGACCCAGCATCTTCTGAAACTTTTTGACCGTGACTAAATTGCCGTAGCGAAAAGTTTTCGTCATGCGCTGAATACTCAGTCTGTGCTGTGGCGACAGCTGTGCTGTCATGGACAGCGAGTCCAGTTCTGTGCCCAGAAAGAATATTTTCTGACTGGGAGACAGCGAACTCTTCGCCCAATTGACTTTGAGACCTAGATTCTCGAGATGATCGTGTAATATGGTCCTGTGTTTTATGAGCTCTGAGTGTGATCGAGCTAGAACCAGCCAATCGCCAAATGGCAGGACTGTGTATTGATATGCCTGGCCCTCGAAGGATTTTGAATCTCAAAATCGCCTGTGACGTGACGCTATTTGTATTTGAAAATACGTGTCCTTCAGATCTATTGACATAAACCAGTCCCCTGGGCGAATTTGCGAGAGGATTTTCCTGGTTGTGAGCATTCTGAACCGTCGTTTCAGAAGTGCTTTGTTCAGCTGTCTTAGATCTAAAATGGGTCTGAGACCCCCATCTTTTTTCAGTACCAGAAAATATCTGCTGTACATGCCCCCTTCGTTCTGAGCTTGTGATAAGGGTTCTATGGCCCCTTTTCTCAATAGCTTCGCTATTTCAGCTCGAAGTAGGTGTGCTACCTCCTTTTTCACCGTAGTTTCGGTTCGCGCCGCGTACGTCGTGCGAACTGTAGTGAATAGCCTCTTTTTATAATGTTCAGCACCCATTCTGATACCCCGGGAAGCTTTGCCCATGCGTTCGCATGAATAGCTAGGGGTAGAATGATATCTGGGCTCTGGCCGCGACCAGGGTTTCCGTTGTCCAGTAATTGCCGGACATTGGCCGGAAAAAAAATGAAATGTCCGACAAAATTAAATCTCTCCGGTCAAATTGTCTGATTAAAATTGCCTAATAATCCCGCCCCCTTAACACAATCTGAATTTGAGAATAAGCCTAAAATGTATAAAGCAAAAATACACCGACCTTTGGCTATGTTATAAAGGAAAAGGCTCTACCGTTTGAAAGCTATAGCGGCGCCAGGATTTTGATTGTAGGTGGGCCTCCAGAAAACTGGATAAGCCAAAAATAAAAATAAAAACGGGTTCCATCTCCATTTCAGCGCTTTTCTGGACACTGAGGACAGTTATTCTATAGTTATTCTATAACTAAAATTATAGGCCTATTAGTTTATTAACAGCAACAACAGCTGTAAAGATGAAGTTGACGATCGCCATCTCCGTAGTGAACGCGCCTATAGAGAGAAATGCACATCATGGATTAGGCTACATAATCAGAGAGTAGCCTATTTATTTTCGTTTTAAATTTAAAAAGACATTTCAAGCTTTCTTAAGATATATTTCATGTATGTAAGGCCTACGCTGAGTTTCGTTAAATTAGGATGAGATGCGCTCCTGTTCACGAGCAATGCAAGTGGGCGCCGTCATGTAGGCCTATCGTCTGCTATATTAAAAATTATTATTATTATATTAAATTTAGGCAATTGGTTGATAAAAAAATATTAAAATTAAGATACAATTTATACAAAACGAAATTCACTTCAAAAAAGGCTTTCTACAAAACAAAAAACTTAATTAAGTGGTCAAGATCATGTCTGACCCGCTCCATGTCTCTCGATATTGCGCATACTATCTTACTCGTGCGGTTCACTTTTCATAATCCACATAAATTAAAAAATAACATTATAATATTTTAACAAATATTAAACTAAACTAAATGAGCTTATTTAATGGCTACAACACATATAGTAGACCTAGACTCTCTATTTGTACAAATTGCTGCACATTAATTTTATTCTGAATTTTGCACACATAAGTTGAAAGGCATTTGTTTGTGCATGCATAGCAAAACATATCTGCAACATTTATCAAGTTCACTGATAATTACGCGTGCCATTATTAATTATTATCTTAATGAATAATGAAACAAGGACAAAGTTGTTTGTTTAGAATGGAATGGATCGCAAATAGATCCGAATGAAGAAATGTACAAAACCATAGTAGAAAATGGGTCTCAAGTGTTCCTGCAGAGAGGGGGTTCTCGCTGCAGAATCGGATCAAGACGAAGCAGCGAAGTCGCCTTGCGGAAAACAAGGTTACGCGGTTTATGCGCATTGCAAGTTGTGGAGAGACACTGGGAAGTTCGCTTGAGTAAAAACAATAGGCTTCAGATGTATGTGGTATGATGTACCACATACATCTGTAAATGTAAATGTATGTGGGGAAGGGGGATTGCTTTGTTAAACTATGAATGTGAAACCATAGTAAAAACAATTGGTGTTGATTGACACCAATCGGACGTTCATTTTTTTTTACGTCTATTTAAAAGTTAGGCTAATAAACATGTTGCATTCGGCCTGATTATGTCATTTTTTAAGTTACTTAGCCTGCCTCCAGTTTTCCTCAACTTGACTAATTAAGAGGCGATATTTGACCGGCATATTATCAAGATGTCCGGAAAACAAAACCTCTGCCGGTCACTTTGAACGGCACCATTTTTTCCTAGCGGAAACTCTGGCCGCGACATAGTGGCGAACGGGGAGCACCGGTATGCTGTAACATAAACGCTGTGCTTGCAGTGTGTGAGGCCGCTCTGCTCTCCTAAAGCGGTTCGCTGAGAGAGCGCGAGCGGGGCGAACCCCATAGGGCTTGTCATGTCTGTGAGTGAATAGGGGCGCGGGACAGCGGGCACATTCATAACACTGAAAACACTGTCTGTTTGGGCAGACTATATGTGTGTTGGTTTCGTTTTTACAGAAACCGTGAGACATGCAGTGTGTAGTGTTTGTGGGCACGGGGTCGTGGGCACATTCACTACATCTGGTGCACAATCGACATGGGTCAATTTTATTTGTGCGAGCCGCGTGTGGCGGTCTGTGCTTGTGTGTAGGAATGAGCACTGGGTTGTGGTCATTTTTACTACACTCATAACACCATCGGCTGTGGCCGGAATACCAGAAAATATACTCTTATGGGATTTATCTGGGTTGCCGTAAAAACGGCGTTTGTGTGCAGGCAAGCGGGCTGCGTTACCGACTTGTTTACTGCAGAATACACTGGAGCAGTCGCATTTACTGGAACTGAACGAGCGAGAAGTTTTGGTGGAAGTCCGGCCGCAGCGGGACTTGAACACCATCGTTTCCCTAGACTGGCTAGGAAGACTTTGTGTTGCCATAGAAACAGTGTTTGGGTGCAGGCGAGCGGGTTGTACAACACGCTCGTTGGCTGCAAAATACACATCTGCAGTCGCCTTTTTAAGGGAACTGACAGAACGAAAGCATTGACTTGTCTATCTGCCGGTAGACCCGGGATTCGAACACGGGTCTCTCGTGCGTAAGCCTAAGATTCCACCACTGAGCCACAGGGGGAGGGAACACATAAGCTTTCAGTTAGCACGAGCATATAAGAGAGCGTCAATATGTTTGCTTCGCCGTTTGTTTGCAGACGTGCGTGTATTATAACAGGCTCGTTTGCTGCAATATTGATATTTCCAGTCGCCTGAGCTTAAGAGGGGACTGACAAATATCAAGTCAAGTCAAGTATATTTGTATAGCGCTTTTCACAATACAGATTGTATCAAAGCAGCTTCACGGTATTAAATTAAAATAATACAACAAGGTTCGTTTCTAGTGGAATTTATTGATTGATAAAATAAAATTAAATATCCCCAAAATATCCCCTCATAATGTGTGAGAAATGGAGGTTAGTCCGGCCTCGGCATTAGGCATTAGCTCGCTGAGGGCAGCCGCACGAGAGCTGCGTGATCCTCACCAGGAAAAGGGGTGTCTTGAAAAAGACGGCTCTTTTAGTGCAATGAGAGTACACAACACACATACCCAAAGACACAGTAGCAAAGAAAAGGATATAATGCCGGAAAGCGTTAGCAGGAACGGCGACTGAAGGCTGCGAGTTGTCGACCAGCGGCTTCAGGTGCAAAGGCTCGTCCTGCAGAAGGCTTATCAGACGGCGCGGCTTCTTCCTCTCAGGATCCAGCGATGCGTGAGCTTCGCTTAAAGAGATGAAAAATCAGTGGAATCAGCCTGTCGAGCTATGTTTATAGGTTCACGCCACGTGAGTTTCGGCAGGACGTGATGCAGTGGCGCGAAGGCCCCCATTGGATCACGTCACGGGGGCCTCTCTCGATAGGCTGCTGCAGTTGCCGCAGAGCAGCCAATGGGTGCGTGAGCCGTCTCGCCTATGTCTGCATGCTGCCGCAATGCATTTTACAATATTACAAAATTAAGGATAATTTTTGGCTTCAATATCTCGTGGAAAAGAGTTTTTCCCCTAGCATAAGATATTACACAGTACGAGAGAACCTCTCGTAAGAGAACTGCACTGAGCAGTTGAATGTGCTTACTCGATCCGCCATGTTTTTTGTTTTGAAAAGTGTCTTATTTTACCCAGAATGCATTGCAGTGTAGTCCTACTTAAGATAGTCAGTCTTTAGTGCTTTGTGCAATGGTCTGATTTAGATGTCTATCTGAAGTCTGACTATCTACTATATCTAAGCCATAGTCAAAGTCTATCTTTGTGAAACCGGCCCCTGATGTTTCTGGTGTTAGTCTTCATTTTTCCTTCTCTACTCCTGTTGGCTCCTCAAATATGCAGTAAAAAAAAAAATTTAAACACCATTTAACCATTTAAAAAAAAAACAAAAAAAAAAACAACAAAATATATTTATGTAGTGAAGTCTGATGTTTTAGAAACATCACTAACTTTTGAATTCAATTCAATCAGCACACCCATAGACACAGAAATGGGTCTAAATGCATTTGCTATTTAAACAACGTGGCACAGGACCTGAAAATGATAACTGCGTCGGGCTGAAACTAACAAAAAACACTTGCGCCGCGTCTGGCGCTGTGTTGCGCCGGGTGTATGATAGGGCCCTTGAGCTTAAGCTAATCTTAGACTAAAATTCATGTTTGAGCTGTTTTAACTGAAAGCATATCTTAAAATATTTATTTGGTCTCAAGACACACACCAGTTATGTTTCTAAAGCATCAATACTCAATACTTCAGTGTCACTTGATCCTTCAGAAATCGTTTTAATATGATGATTTGATGCTCAAGGAACATATATGATTATTATCAATGTTGAGAACATTGCGTTTTGCTGATAAGTATTTTTGTGTAAAGCGCTTTAACAGTTTAAACAGTTTTCTTTTTCCAGGATTCATTGTTAAACAGACCCCAGACCTATAAACGGTAGTAAATGGGGTCAGTAAGAATTTTCTTTTGAGAAATTAATATTTTTATTCAGCAAGGAGGCATTAAATTGACCATTAGTTTGAGTAAAGATTTCTGTTTCAATCAAATGCAGTTTTTTTTTTTTTTTTTTTTTTACTTTGTTCATCAAAGAATCCTGGAAATAAAACAGCAGCACAACTGTTTTCAACATTGATAATAATCATTTATGTTTCTTGAGCATCAGCTCATCATATTAGAATGATTTCTGAAGGATCATGTGACACTGAAGACTGGAGTAATGATGCTGGAAATTCAGCTTTGATAACTGGAATAAATTACAGTTTACAATATATTCACACAGAAAACAGGTTTTTTTTTATATTATTTCACAATTGTATTGTTTTTACTGTATTTTTTATCAAATACGTGCAGTCTTGGTGAGCATTTATTGAAGAGGCTTCTTTCAAAACATAAAAAATTACAGCAACACCAAACCTTTGAATATTAGTGTATGTTTAAGGCTTTACTTAACCTGTTAACTGTCACGGGCCCACCGGTGGGCCCAAATTCATTACATATTTAAAACAGTAATATCCTATACTAAACCTAAACTAATCTTGACATACTATATATCATTTGAAAGCTTACAATCTCTAGTTTTCATATTTGGTGACTGATTTTCAAAATAAATTACAGAGGAGCCGTAATTTATCAATTTGCAACAAGACAATTTTCATATTCCTAAGGCGTGTTCAGACCTTTATTTTGAAATAGCAAGGAACATTTTTATGTGATTCTTAGAGGTTGAATTCATATCAAAATCTGCCAAACTTCCCATATTACTTCTGAATAGAATGTCTACTTCATAAATTGTATGAAAATTGTGGAAATAATGGTTCAGATGATCACTCAAACCACATATGGAAATAGAGGCGTCCTTATATGGGCAGTAATGGAGTCTAGTTGTCACCTAGTGAAAATGTTTGGTACTGCGCCCAAACAAAATCTTACTGAAAGCTCATTTTTTGAGATATCAACCTAAATTTTGAAACACAACTTGTTCAGATTTTTTACTTTGATTTCTTTGCAGTTTTAGAGTCATCCAGGTTTTAAAAATATATATTTTATATAAAATATGAATAATTATTTTTTTTACATTTTACATTTCCATAAACTCAAACTGCTATAACTTTTTTCTGTTTCACTTTCTTAATTTATTTCACTTCTACAAAAATCTGCCAAATGTCTTCTTTAAAACAAGGCCAATTGTATGTCTATACTCCAAAGCATTCTTTAATTACAACCATTTAAGTTCGAAATGTGCATTTTCATGTCTTCTCAAAAAAAGGGGGGTGACAGTTAACAGGTGTTCTCCGACAGGAGATCCGCTCCAACTCTGCTCCGCTTTAGTTTTTAAATGCGACTCGACTGTTAAAACAAGCACACCCATTAAAACACGTCACAGTCACGCAGCATTTACAAACATAAACAACTAGAATTAGAACATTACAAGAATAAAAATCTCATTAATATTAAATCTTGAATTTAAAACTCATTTTGTAGTTCTTCATTTGACCCGTTCATACAGTTGGTACTCAACCAGAATAATACTTTTTACCGCTAAAAGGCGCTACAATCACAGACTTTGAAAAGTCTTCATTTAATCTATTGCGTAATCTGAAGCGGTTCATTGAGAACTTGTAGCAGATCAATTCAAGTGAAACATTGCAGTTAAATAAATTCTTAATCCCAAAGCTGAAATTACAGTACAAATTTAGAACTGAAACAAATGTAGGCCTCTATTATCGCATCAAATTTAAGCAAAGTAGGCTAAACGTTAACATTGTGTGCCCAGTTTTTCTATAGCTAGAAAGGCAATGCATAGAAAGGTTGCTTACTTTGCTTAATACTGGACAGTATTTGCGGCGAGTTTTTCAAATCCTTGCATTCAAATACAGTTTTAATGATGATTAAAATATTAAACTGTAACACTAAACATCGCAAATTGCATCATGGTTTATCGTCAAACTGGTGACACCCTCAAACAAGAGTGAGCATGGAAACCCCTTGTAAATCTTTAGCAACCCCAAGTGGGGGTCGTGAACCCCAGGTTGGAAAAAACACTGTGCTAGCCCGGCATGCGCGTTCATTAATCAGTCCCTGCTTGTTGGACATTTTCAATAAACACGAGACAAGCTTTGTTGTCATCCTTTCAAAACTGCTGAAAACCACACCATTTTAAGATGAGTGATGATTATATCTCCCTTATTGCAATACTCAACTGTTCTTTAAGATATTTTGAGATAAAAACACATATTCTTTTATGCCAGGTCCCTCCAAGATGGAGCAAAGGCCCGACACAAATCCTGTGGATCATGAGATGATAATGTGCCTGCCAGGACAGGTCTGTGAAGATCTGTGTGTGCCAGGTCCATCCAAGATTGAGGAAACACAGCATGCAGATCCTGTCGATCCTGAGCTGCCGCCTGTGCTAGAGTCCTCCAGTTGTGATCTGGATGACAGTGAGTCATTATTACCTTTGTTTCATGATATTTCTGCCATCTGTTATTTTGTACTTTTCTGCTAGGCTATAATTCTGATCCTCTGACATCACGTAAAGTAACTTCTTGTAGCTGATTTGCAGCAGATCAGAAATCAAAAGATTGAAGTCTTTTAAGATGGATATTTTATTTTTATTTGATATATTTCTGTGCTATATTTTATTTTTAATTTTAGTTATATTTAGATATTTGTAAATTTACAGTAGGCTTAATTGGTCAGGAAAAAAGACATTGTTATGTTCATGCACCATGAGTCCGAGTAATTTACTCTTCATGGACAGTGTATTTATTGAAAGTGTGTGTCATTCACCTGATTTAAACATGCATGCATTTTTAAAGTAATTTACTCATGGAATAGTAATATAGATCTTAGTATTATTTTAAGTGATGTATCATTTTCTTTAAAAAACTATTAAAGATCATTCTCTGGTTTCTCCGGCTCTCTGCACTAGCGTCTGCACAAACTCGCTAGATCGGAAATCCAACATGGCGGCCATATGCAACTAGCCCATTTCTCTAGTGCTCTTGAAACATGAACTAGTGAATCATTGAGTTGTAATCTGTGCTAATAAAACAGATGTTTCTAATCAATATTTGTTGTTTGCAGAAAAACTGACAAAAGTGATGAACATCTTCAGGAGAGAATTGAAGGCTGTGAAACAGTCCATCCAAACCCTCAAAAAGTCTTGGTTACGTATGTAAACCTCGTTCCCTGAAGGAGGGAATGGAGATGTAGTCGACTGATTGGGATTACGCTAAGGGAGCCTGTCATCATTGGCGTGTGAGCTTTGCATCCACGCTCAACCTGCAGCACGGGTATAAATACGGAAGTGGATGCACGCAGCACTTGTCTTTCTCTTCTGAGCCGATCGGTCTTCATGACGGTGTCTCTGAAGAGTGTCGATTCATTCGACGAGTGAGTGTGTCGGTGCTTCTTCTGGAAGTCTCTCCCGGTGCTGGTGGTTCTACAGCGTGAGTGCAGCAGGTCGCAAGCCTTCTGAGCTCTCAACTGCTGTCAGCAGCACTCCTGTTTGTGTTTGGGGATCTCTTATTCCGGTATGGAGATGGATTCGGTCAAACACATCTCCTGAGAAGAGCATGCTTTGGTCGGTGTTGTCAAGAAGTGAGAAAGGGTCCCACTGAAACCTTTCAGAGGCTCCTGGGGCGTATGGCAGACGAGGTCAGTGGCACCTCACTGCAGTACACAAGATCCAGGGGGCGGAATTGGATCCAGATATAAGGGGTGGAGATTGGTAGGTTTAGGGGTGGGTTTAGGGATCAGGGGGTGGAGATGGGTAGGTTTAGGGGTGGGTTTAGGGATCAGGGGGTGGAGATGGGTAGGTTTAGGGATGGGTTTAGGGATCAGGGGGTGGAGATGGGTAGGTTTAGGGGTGGGTTTAGGGATCAGGGGGTGGAGATGGGTAGGTTTAGGGATGGGTTTAGGGATCAGGGGGTGGAGATGGGTAGGTTTAGGTATATGTAAGGTGGGAGGAGTTGGATCTGGATCCAACTCCTCCCCCTGGATTTCGTGTTCTGCAGTGAGGACCATCTCGACGCAGCTGCAATAGAACGGCTTCCTCCACATGAAGACCGCTTCAGCACTGGCTTCATGGCCGAGTCCCGAGGTGGCCGTGGACGAGCGGCTGAGGGGCCATGTACAACGGGCATGCAGTAACGGGGGTCTGGGCGGGCCTCCGACTGCATTGGTATCAACTGCCTCGAGTTGCTAGCATTACACCTTGCTTTGAGACACCGCAAAATGCCGCTGTTCAGCAAGCATGTACTGGTCTGTACAGACAACATTACGACCGTTGCGCTACGCTTCCCTTGCATGTTGCAACTCACCCGCCACCTCCTCCTATGAAGTCAGAGGCTTCTGAGGTCGCTTCATCCCCTTTAAGTTTCGGTCTGCTAAATCATGCCACCAACGAGGCTTAAAGTGGATGAAGCGACCTCAGAAGCTTCTTACTCCATAGGAGGAGGTGGCGGGCGAGTTGCGATGTGAGGGAAGCGTAGCGCAATGGTCGCAATGTTGTTAGCGGCCCCTAAGTATATAACTATTGATCGTTTAACTTTTAACTATTGAACATTTAACTATCAAACTAACTTTAATTGGACAATAACTGTATTCTAGAGCTGCTATAAAGCCAAATCAATCTCTGTTACTTTAATTTCCTATTATCAATGTAAAGCCGCTTTGGAACAATCTACATTGTTAAAAGCGCTAAATAAATTAAGATGTCTTGACTTGACTGAGCAGCGGCATTTTGCGGCGTCTCAAAGCAGTTGATGCCAATGTAGTCGGAGGCCCGCCCAGACCCCCGTTACTGCATGGCCGTTGTACGTGGCCCCTTAGCCGGTGTTGGTGGACACTTGTTCTCGGGGCGGCTGGTCCAGAGAAACAAAAGGTCTGATCACGGGCTGAGGGTTTGGCGGCAGGCCAAGGTGATTGTCACTCGGAGCGTGCCACTCGGCCACGGACACCTCGGGACTCGGCCATGAAGCCAGTGCTGAAGCGGTCTTCATGTGGAGGAAGCCGTTCTATTGCGTCTGCATCTGCCATACGCCCCAGGAGCTTCTGAAAGGTTTCAGTGGGACCCTTTCTCACTTCTTAACGGCACCGACCAAAGCATGCTCTTCTCAGGAGATGTGTTGGACCGAATCCATCTCTATACCGGAATAAGAGATCCCCAAACACAAACAGGAATGCTGTTAACAGCAGTTAAGAGCTCAGAAGGCTTGCGACCACCGCTGCACTTACGCTGCAGAACCACCAGCACCGGGAGAGACTTCCAGAAGAAGCACCGACACACTCATTCGTCGAATGAATCGACACTCTTCAGAGACACCGTCATGAAGACTGATCGGCTCCAAAGAGAAAGACAAGTGGTGCGTGCATCCACTTCCGTATTTATACCCGCGCTGCAGGGCAGAGCGTGGATGCAAAGGTCGCACGCCAATGTGTGCATTGGCTCGTTTTATCAATACTCGAAGATGACAGACTCCCTAAGCGTGAGCAGGAATCACAGGTTCATCCAGACACATCCAGCATAGAGCCGCCAGCTGGCACAGATGCGCTCGAGTCCGAGCCGACAGATGGTGAGTCTTCAGTTATTACCACCCTGATTTATGGCCATTTCAGCCTGGGGCCAGTTTCACAAAGCTATTTTAGACCGGTCTGTAGTCTTTGACAAGTCTAAAATGTGCTCATAACTAGTCTAATGCAAGTTAGACTGTTTCACAAAAATAAAGACGGGCTTAATTTAGACCTAAAAAATTTGACACCTTACCCCCAGGCTAACTTAGGTCTAAGACTCTATGTTACTTTGGCAACCAGCAGTAACAATCAGTTACATTACAAACAGCCAAAAGACAAGGGAAAATGGCTCATAATTTAAACATTTCTTCTTGTTAATACATTCTCCGCTAAATTTCCCAAGTAAAATGTCCTTGTAACTGTTATACTCCTCCAACAAACACATATTTTCCACTGGGGTAAACTGCACTGAGCGGTTGAATGTGCTTACTCGATCCGCCATGTTTTTTGTTTTGAAAAGTGTCTTATTTTACCCAGAATGCATTGCAGTGTAGTCCTACTTAAGATAGTCAGAGTCTTAAGTGCTTTGTGCAGCGGTCTGATTTAGATGTCTATCTGAAGTCTGACTATCTACTATATCTAAGCCATAGTCAAAGTCTATCTTTGTGAAACCGGCCCCTGATGTTTCTGGTGTTAGTCTTCATTTTTCCTTCTCTACTCCTGTTGGCTCCTCAAATATGCAGTAAAAAAAAATTTTTTAAACATCATTTAAAAAAAAAACAACAACAACATAATATTTATGTAGTGAAGTCTGATGTTTTAGAAACATCACTAACTTTCTGAATTCAATTCAATCAGCACACCCATAGACACAGAAATGGGTCCAAATGCATTTGCTATTTAAACAACGTGGCACAGGACGTGAAAATGATAACTGCGTCGGGCTGAAACTAACAAAAAACACTCGCGCCGTGCCGCGCCTGGTGTTGTGTTGCGCTGAGTGGTATGATAGGGCCCTTGAGCTTAAGCTAATCTTAGACTAAAATTCATGTTTGAGCTGTTTTAACTGAAAGCATATCTTAAAATATTTCAGTGGCATTTTTTTGTCTCAAAATACGCACCAGTAAAGCTACTTAAATGTCCTAATTGAATTAAGGCCTAATCCTGGCTTAAACTATGCCCTGTCTGTGAAACCGGGCCAATGATTACAATATAAGGAAAATATCTGGCAGTTTTGTATATGTCCATCCATAGTTGTCTCTAGGCATCACGGTATCAACGGACAGGGAACTCCATTGATTTCATTTGTTTGCCTTATGCATCAGATCAAGACGCATTTAATTCTCTGCATTTGCATAATAAATTATATATACTTCTATATTTTGGAGCAAGTAACCCCACTCCTACCCTAAATCTACCCACTTCTCAACAATATAAATCGCGCAACAGGCAAATAAAAATACAGTTACATGTATTTATTGCAAAAACTGACCAAAAACACTAAGGGCCCTATTTTAACGATCTGAAATGCAAGTGTCAAAGCGCAAAGCACAAGTAACTTTGTGGGCGGGTCTTGGCGCTGTTGCTATTTTCCCAGAGGGATAAATGACTCTTGCAAATCTAAAATTGGTTGGTCTGAAGTAGCTTCATTATTCATAGGTGTGGTTTGGGCGTAACGTGAAATAAACCAATCAGAGCATCATCTCACATTCCCTTTAAGAGCAGACGCGCTTTTTCTAAAGCGGATTCCTATTATAACGGCGGATTTGCCAGGCGCGCGCCAGGAGCGGTTCGACAGCCAAGGAGAGCAACGCTCTCGTCAGGGACGTTGGGGATGGAGAAACCCACCCAAATTAACTTCGGCTAAAAAGGTGTATGATAATTTGGGTAAATGTGTAAGCTAGATGTATGCTTTTATAATAAATTGTCTATCTATCTATCTATCTATCTATCTATCTATCTATCTATCTATCTATCTATCTATCTATCTATCTATCTATCTATCTATCTATCGTAATAATGTATGATTTGCAAAAATGAAAACTGCTGCTTCTGTGTAGATGAGAGAATCAAAGTGTATGCACTTTGTGCACACGCTACATTGATTATGGCCAAGCATGTGCCCTTAAAATAGCATATGAATAACATGCGCAATGCGCCACTGACTTTAAACTATTTTTTCCTGGTTAGTGGTGCAATTGTTTTCTAAACCTGCAAAATAGCATGAAGGAACGTTTGCACCAGAACACGCCTCCTTTTTTGCGCTGAACCGCCCAGGGAGCGCAAGTTCATTCCCTAGTTTAGCGACGTGCTTCTGTGGAGGGAAAAGCGCGCTTTGCGCAAGTGCAAAATAGGAATGATACATGCGTCGGTGTACAAAGTCAATTGCGCTGGGTGCAAGATAGGGCCCTATATTTAAACATGCATGCATTTAAATGTCATTTACTCATGGAATAGTAATATAGATCTTAGTATTATTTTAACCCTCTGGAGTCTGAGCGGTTTTCTGGGCCCTTGAGATGTTCTGACATGCTCTTACATTTGTGCTTTTTTCAGTTGCTTATAAACATATTAATGGCAAAGGTGTAAATTCACTCTATAAAGCACAAACAGGGCTACCATAATATGTGAGCCACGTGTATGTACATGTTTTAATTTTTGAGAGAATAATGTTTATGCGTGGATATTGAAAAAACTAAAAACTAAAATTTCTGAAATAAGGCCACAAAACACATAGTAAATATGTGTCAATAAGACTTTTGACCAATGGATGTCGTCGCCTATAGTTTTTTCTTCAAAATTATGTGAAAATAGTCTTGCTTTATCGTTCAAATAAAACCATACATTGATTTAAATTGATGTAAAACAGGTTTTGCTTGGAAAGCCAATATGCGAGGGGGCGTGAACGAGGAGTGGTTTTCACCTGAATTACCACCCACTCTGCATAATGATGAGCCATTCACACAGGTGTGAAACTGGCTGAGCCACAATGCTTGGACAAAAGATATTTAGAAGAAGACTTATATTGACCATTTAAGATTTTGCTTACATCTATCTTGTACATATGTTGTGCTATTTTATTAAAAAGGTTACAATTACAACAATAATTACAATTTCAACAATATTTCAAGTGTACGCTTTCTTTGTAAAAAAAGAGAAAGATTATAGGCCTACATTTTATCTATGTATTCATTACTTTGAATATAGCCAACATTGGAACAGCTAACATCTTAGTTGATGACTTTATTTTTGACAAAAATATTAGGCTATTTTATATATAGAAATTGCTAAACAAAAGCTTATTTGACGAGGCAGTATATTCTACAGTAAAAACTGTACCCAAATCTACTAAACAAAATGTTGTCTTTCATATTTCGCCTGACTGTAAAGTTGTTTTCATGAAATATTAGGGCATATAAATGTTAATTTGCAGTTTACGTTGCTTATACAAATAGCCAACATTTTATTTCAACATATTTCAGTCGATTTTTACTCATCTCAGTATAGCAATACAGTTTGCTAAAACATCATCATTCGTTGACGATAGGCTTATTTACTTTAAATCCAGGAAAGTTGTTAATGAAAAAATTATTAAAATTAAGATACAATTGATACAAAACGAAATTCGTTTTAAAGAAAGGATTTGTACTTTCTGTTTTGAGGTCTCTGTGAAAGTTTGAAAGTCTTTTAGTGTTTTTTTTTTTAGAGCTCGCGTCCATAATGGAGAAAAAACAGAGCGCATGCCGTTCATTCGTCAATAAACAGAAACCCGAGAAGGAAAAACTTACTAGTATTCCTCAGCTCGTATTCCTCGTATTCCTCATTATTCCTCACAGCGCTGCAAGACGGTGTAAGCAAGTAATGTTCTGAATAAACTTGTGTTTTGGTTTTCTCGAGCTGATGGGGGCGTTCACAGGATTGCGCGGATTACCTCAGCCATTTGCGTTTGAATAGCGCACGCTCTCCGTGGGCGGAGTCACATTACATTTGAATTAGCTCTAATTAGGTCGACTGGAATCGCTCTCTTTTAATACAGATTTCACAAGATGAGAATATTTGTTTTTTATATAAATTACTTCATTTAAAAGAAGAGATTTCAAGCTTCATAAAGACATATATCACTTGTATGTGTGAGAAGTATTCACTGAGTTATGGTTCATTTTCGGACGCGTTTCAGAATGGACTACACGGACAGAGAGAAGGCAGAACTCGCTTCGTGTTAATTTTTCTTTATTTGTCGAAAAGCACAACACTATGTTTTTATTGTGAGTATACACAAAAATAATACACATTTAACAGAATCGATTGATGTATGGAACTCCTATGGAAAATCAAAGTCAACAGAGTATTCATAAGTTTCTTTTACACTGATAAAAAAAAAGCGAGCTGGTATCGCCGGCGATACCGTCGACCTCAGGGGGTTAAGTGATGTATCATTTTCTTTAAACAACTATTAAAGATCATTCTCTGGTTTCTCCGGCTCTCTGCACTAGCGTCTGCACAAACTCGCTAGATCGGAAATCCAACATGGCGGCCATATCCAACTAGCCCATTTCTCTAGTGTTCTTGAAACATGAACTAGTGAATCATTGAGTTGTAATCTGTGCTAATAAGACAGATGTTTCTAATCAATATTTGTTGTTTGCAGAAAAACTGACAAATGGGAGGAACATCTTCAGGAAAGAATTGAAGGCTCGGAAACAGTCCATCCAAACCCTCAAAACGTATGTAAACCTCGTTCCCTGAAGGAGGGAATGGAGATGTAGTCGACTGATTGGGATCACGCTTAGGGAGCCTGTCATCATTGGCGTGTGAGCTTTGCATCCACGCTCGCCCTGCAGCGCGGGTATAAATACGGAAGTGGATGCACGCAGCACTTGTCTTTCTCTTCTGAGCCGATCGGTCTTCATGACGGTGTCTCTGAAGAGTGTTGATTCATTCGACGAGTGAGTGTGTCGGTGCTTCTTCTGGAAGTCTCTCCCGGTGCTGGTGGTTCTACAGCGTGAGTGCAGCAGGTCGCAGGCCTTCTGAGCTCTCAACTGCTGTCAGCAGCACTCCTGTTTGTGTTTGGGGATCTCTTATTCCGGTATGGAGATGGATTCGGTCAAACACATCTCCTGAGAAGAGCATGCTTTGGTCGGTGTCGTCAAGAAGTGAGAAAGGGTCCCACTGAAACCTTTTTTAGAGGCTCCTGGGGCGTATGGCAGACGCAGCCAGTAGCACCTCACTGCAGTACACGAGATCCAGGGGGCGGAATTGGATCCAGATATAAGGGGTGGAGATTGGTAGGTTTAGGGGTGGGTTTAGGGATCAGGGGGTGGAGATGGGTAGGTTTAGGGATGGGTTTAGGGATCAGGGGGTGGAGATGGGTAGGTTTAGGGATGGGTTTAGGGATCAGGGGGTGGAGATGGGTAGGTTTAGGGATGGGTTTAGGGATCAGGGGGTGGAGATGGGTAGGTTTAGGGGTGGGTTTAGGGATCAGGGGGTGGAGATGGGTAGGTTTAGGGATGGGTTTAGGGATCAGGGGGTGGAGATGGGTAGGTTTAGGTATATGTAAGGTGGGAGGAGTTGGATCTGGATCCAACTCCCCCCCCCTGGATTTCGTGTTCTGCAGTGAGGACCATCTCGACGCAGCTGCAATAGAACGGCTTCCTCCACATGAAGACCGCTTCAGCACTGGCTTCATGGCCGAGTCCCGAGGTGGCCGTGGACGAGCGGCTGAGGGGCCACGTACAACGGGCATGCAGTAACGGGGGTCTGGGCGGGCCTCCGACTGCATTGGTATCAACTGCCTCGAGTTGCTAGCATTACACCTTGCTTTGAGACACCGCAAAATGCCGCTGCTCAGCAAGCATGTACTGGTCTGTATAGACAACATTACGACCGTTGCGCTACGCTTCCCTTGCATGTTGCAACTCACCCGCCACCTCCTCCTATGAAGTCAGAGGGTTCTGAGGTCGCTTCATCCCCTTTAAGTTTCGGTCTGCTAAATCGTGCCACCAACGAGGCTTAAAGTGGATGAAGCGACCTCAGAAGCTTCTTACTCCATAGGAGGAGGTGGCGGGCGAGTTGCGATGTGAGGGAAGCGTAGCGCAATGGTCGCAATGTTGTTAGCGGCCCCTAAGTATATAACTATTGATCGTTTAACTTTTAACTATTGAACATTTAACTATCAAACTAACTTTAATTGGACAATAACTGTATTCTAGAGCTGCTATAAAGCCAAAACAATCTCTGTTACTTTAATTTCCTATTATCAATGTAAAGCTGCTTTGGAACAATCTACATTGTTAAAAGCGCTATATAAATTAAGATGTCTTGACTTGACTGAGCAGCGGCATTTTGCGGCGTCTCAAAGCAGTTGATGCCAATGCAGTCAAAGGCCCGCCCAGACCCCCGTTACTGCATGGCCGTTGTACGTGGCCCCTTAGCCGGTGTTGGTGGACACTTGTTCTCGGGGCGGCTGGTCCAGAGAAACAAAAGGTCTGGTCACGGGCTGAGGGTTTGGCGGCAGGCCAAGGTGATTGTCACTCGGAGCGTGCCACTCGGCCACGGACACCTCGGGACTCGGCCATGAAGCCAGTGCTGAAGCGGTCTTCATGTGGAGGAAGCCGTTCTATTGCGTCTGCGTCTGCCATACGCCCCAGGAGCTTCTGAAAGGTTTCAGTGGGACCCTTTCTCACTTCTTAACGGCACCGACCAAAGCATGCTCTTCTCAGGAGATGTGTTGGACCGAATCCATCTCTATACCGGAATAAGAGATCCCCAAACACAAACAGGAATGCTGTTAACAGCAGTTAAGAGCTCAGAAGGCTTGCGACCACCGCTGCACTTACGCTGCAGAACCACCAGCACCGGGAGAGACTTCCAGAAGAAGCACCGACACACTCATTCGTCGAATGAATCGACACTCTTCAGAGACACCGTCATGAAGACTGATCGGCTCCAAAGAGAAAGACAAGTGGTGCGTGCATCCACTTCCGTATTTATACCCGCGCTGCAGGGCAGAGCGTGGATGCAAAGGTCGCACGCCAATGTGTGCATTGGCTCGTTTTATCAATACTCGAAGATGACAGACTCCCTAAGCGTGAGCAGGAATCACAGGTTCATCCAGACACATCCAGCATAGAGCCGCCAGCTGGCACAGATGCGCTCGAGTCCGAGCCGACAGATGGTGAGTCTTCAGTTATTACCACCCTGATTTATGGCCATTTCAGCCTGGGGCCAGTTTCACAAAGCTATTTTAGACCGGTCTGTAGTCTTTGACAAGTCTAAAATGTGCTCATAACTAGTCTAATGCAAGTTAGACTGTTTCACAAAAATAAAGACGGGCTTAATTTAGACCTAAAAAATTTGACACCTTACCCCCAGGCTAACTTAGGTCTAAGACTCTATGTTACTTTGGCAACCAGCAGTAACAATCAGTTACATTACAAACAGCCAAAAGACAAGGGAAAATGGCTCATAATTTAAACATTTCTTCTTGTTAATACATTCTCCGCTAAATTTCCCAAGTAAAATGTCCTTGTAACTGTTATACTCCTCCAACAAACACATATTTTCCACTGGGGTAAACTGCACTGAGCGGTTGAATGTGCTTACTCGATCCGCCATGTTTTTTGTTTTGAAAAGTGTCTTATTTTACCCAGAATGCATTGCAGTGTAGTCCTACTTAAGATAGTCAGAGTCTTAAGTGCTTTGTGCAGCGGTCTGATTTAGATGTCTATCTGAAGTCTGACTATCTACTATATCTAAGCCATAGTCAAAGTCTATCTTTGTGAAACCGGCCCCTGATGTTTCTGGTGTTAGTCTTCATTTTTCCTTCTCTACTCCTGTTGGCTCCTCAAATATGCAGTAAAAAAAAATTTTTTAAACATCATTTAAAAAAAAAACAACAACAACATAATATTTATGTAGTGAAGTCTGATGTTTTAGAAACATCACTAACTTTCTGAATTCAATTCAATCAGCACACCCATAGACACAGAAATGGGTCCAAATGCATTTGCTATTTAAACAACGTGGCACAGGACGTGAAAATGATAACTGCGTCGGGCTGAAACTAACAAAAAACACTCGCGCCGTGCCGCGCCTGGTGTTGTGTTGCGCCGAGTGGTATGATAGGGCCCTTGAGCTTAAGCTAATCTTAGACTAAAATTCATGTTTGAGCTGTTTTAACTGAAAGCATATCTTAAAATATTTCAGTGGCATTTTTTTGTCTCAAAATACGCACCAGTAAAGCTACTTAAATGTCCTAATTGAATTAAGGCCTAATCCTGGCTTAAACTATGCCCTGTCTGTGAAACCGGGCCAATGATTACAATATAAGGAAAATATCTGGCAGTTTTGTATATGTCCATCCATAGTTGTCTCTAGGCATCACGGTATCAACGGACAGGGAACTCCATTGATTTCATTTGTTTGCCTTATGCATCAGATCAAGACGCATTTAATTCTCTGCATTTGCATAATAAATTATTTATACTTCTATATTTTGGAGCAAGTAACCCCACTCCTACCCTAAATCTACCCACTTCTCAACAATATAAATCGCGCAACAGGCAAATAAAAATACAGTTACATGTATTTATTGCAAAAACTGACCAAAAACACTAAGGGCCCTATTTTAACGATCTGAAATGCAAGTGTCAAAGCGCAAAGCACAAGTAACTTTGTGGGCGGGTCTTGGCGCTGTTGCTATTTTCCCAGAGGGATAAATGACTCTTGCAAATCTAAAATTGGTTGGTCTGAAGTAGCTTCATTATTCATAGGTGTGGTTTGGGCGTAACGTGAAATAAACCAATCAGAGCATCATCTCACATTCCCTTTAAGAGCAGACGCGCTTTTTCTAAAGCGGATTCCTATTATAACGGCGGATTTGCCAGGCGCGCGCCAGGAGCGGTTCGACAGCCAAGGAGAGCAACGCTCTCGTCAGGGACGTTGGGGATGGAGAAACCCACCCAAATTAACTTCGGCTAAAAAGGTGTATGATAATTTGGGTAAATGTGTAAGCTAGATGTATGCTTTTATAATAAATTGTCTATCTATCTATCTATCTATCTATCTATCTATCTATCTATCTATCTATCTATCTATCTATCTATCGTAATAATGTATGATTTGCAAAAATGAAAACTGCTGCTTCTGTGTAGATGAGAGAATCAAAGTGTATGCGCTTTGTGCACACGCTACATTGATTATGGCCAAGCATGTGCCCTTAAAATAGCATATGAATAACATGCGCAACGCGCCACTGACTTTAAACTATTTTTTCCTGGTTAGTGGTGCAATTGTTTTCTAAACCTGCAAAATAGCATGAAGGAACGTTTGCACCAGAACACGCCTCCTTTTTTGCGCTGAACCGCCCAGGGAGCGCAAGTTCATTCCCTAGTTTAGCGACGTGCTTCTGTGGAGGGAAAAGCGCGCTTTGCGCAAGTGCAAAATAGGAATGATACATGCGTCGGTGTACAAAGTCAATTGCGCTGGGTGCAAGATAGGGCCCTATATTTAAACATGCATGCATTTAAATGTCATTTACTCATGGAATAGTAATATAGATCTTAGTATTATTTTAACCCTCTGGAGTCTGAGCGGTTTTCTGGGCCCTTGAGATGTTCTGACATGCTCTTACATTTGTGCTTTTTTCAGTTGCTTATAAACATATTAATGGCAAAGGTGTAAATTCACTCTATAAAGCACAAACAGGGCTACCATAATATGTGAGCCACGTGTATGTACGTTTTAATTTTTGAGAGAATAATGTTTATGCGTGGATATTGAAAAAACTAAAAACTAAAATTTCTGAAATAAGGCCACAAAACACATAGTAAATATGTGTCAATAAGACTTTTGACCAATGGATGTCGTCGCCTATAGTTTTTTCTTCAAAATTATGTGAAAATAGTCTTGCTTTATCGTTCAAATAAAACCATACATTGATTTAAATTGATGTAAAACAGGTTTTGCTTGGAAAGCCAATATGCGAGGGGGCGTGAACGAGGAGTGGTTTTCACCTGAATTACCACCCACTCTGCATAATGATGAGCCATTCACACAGGTGTGAAACTGGCTGAGCCACAATGCTTGGACAAAAGATATTTAGAAGAAGACTTATATTGACCATTTAAGATTTTGCTTACATCTATCTTGTACATATGTTGTGCTATTTTATTAAAAAGGTTACAATTACAACAATAATTACAATTTCAACAATATTTCAAGTGTACGCTTTCTTTGTAAAAAAAGAGAAAGATTATAGGCCTACATTTTATCTATGTATTCATTACTTTGAATATAGCCAACATTGGAACAGCTAACATCTTAGTTGATGACTTTATTTTTGACAAAAATATTAGGCTATTTTATATATAGAAATTGCTAAACAAAAGCTTATTTGACGAGGCAGTATATTCTACAGTAAAAACTGTACCCAAATCTACTAAACAAAATGTTGTCTTTCATATTTCGCCTGACTGTAAAGTTGTTTTCATGAAATATTAGGGCATATAAATGTTAATTTGCAGTTTACGTTGCTTATACAAATAGCCAACATTTTATTTCAACATATTTCAGTCGATTTTTACTCATCTCAGTATAGCAATACAGTTTGCTAAAACATCATCATTCGTTGACGATAGGCTTATTTACTTTAAATCCAGGAAAGTTGTTAATGAAAAAATTATTAAAATTAAGATACAATTGATACAAAACGAAATTCGTTTTAAAGAAAGGATTTGTACTTTCTGTTTTGAGGTCTCTGTGAAAGTTTGAAAGTCTTTTAGTGTTTTTTTTTTTAGAGCTCGCGTCCATAATGGAGAAAAAAACAGAGCGCATGCCGTTCATTCGTCAATAAACAGAAACCCGAGAAGGAAAAACTTACTAGTATTCCTCAGCTCGTATTCCTCGTATTCCTCATTATTCCTCACAGCGCTGCAAGACGGTGTAAGCAAGTAATGTTCTGAATAAACTTGTGTTTTGGTTTTCTCGAGCTGATGGGGGCGTTCACAGGATTGCGCGGATTACCTCAGCCATTTGCGTTTGAATAGCGCACGCTCTCCGTGGGCGGAGTCACATTACATTTGAATTAGCTCTAATTAGGTCGACTGGAATCGCTCTCTTTTAATACAGATTTCACAAGATGAGAATATTTGTTTTTTATATAAATTACTTCATTTAAAAGAAGAGATTTCAAGCTTCATAAAGACATATATCACTTGTATGTGTGAGAAGTATTCACTGAGTTATGGTTCATTTTCGGACGCGTTTCAGAATGGACTACACGGACAGAGAGAAGGCAGAACTCGCTTCGTGTTAATTTTTCTTTATTTGTCGAAAAGCACAACACTATGTTTTTATTGTGAGTATACACAAAAATAATACACATTTAACAGAATCGATTGATGTATGGAACTCCTATGGAAAATCAAAGTCAACAGAGTATTCATGAGTTTCTTTTACACTGTTAAAAAAAAAGCGAGCTGGTATCGCCGGCGATACCGTCGACCTCAGGGGGTTAAGTGATGTATCATTTTCTTTAAACAACTATTAAAGATCATTCTCTGGTTTCTCCGGCTCTCTGCACTAGCGTCTGCACAAACTCGCTAGATCGGAAATCCAACATGGCGGCCATATCCAACTAGCCCATTTCTCTAGTGTTCTTGAAACATGAACTAGTGAATCATTGAGTTGTAATCTGTGCTAATAAAACAGATGTTTCTAATCAATATTTGTTGTTTGCAGAAAAACAGGCAAATGGGAGGAACATCTTCAGGAAAGAATTGAAGGCTCGGAAACAGTCCATCCAAACCCTCAAAACGTATGTAAACCTCGTTCCCTGAAGGAGGGAATGGAGATGTAGTCGACTGATTGGGATCACGCTTAGGGAGCCTGTCATCATTGGCGTGTGAGCTTTGCATCCACGCTCGCCCTGCAGCGCGGGTATAAATACGGAAGTGGATGCACGCAGCACTTGTCTTTCTCTTCTGAGCCGATCGGTCTTCATGACGGTGTCTCTGAAGAGTGTTGATCATTCGACGAGTGAGTGTGTCGGTGCTTCTTCTGGAAGTCTCTCCCGGTGCTGGTGGTTCTACAGCGTGAGTGCAGCAGGTCGCAGGCCTTCTGAGCTCTCAACTGCTGTCAGCAGCACTCCTGTTTGTGTTTGGGGATCTCTTATTCCGGTATGGAGATGGATTCGGTCAAACACATCTCCTGAGAAGAGCATGCTTTGGTCGGTGTCGTCAAGAAGTGAGAAAGGGTCCCACTGAAACCTTTTTTAGAGGCTCCTGGGGCGTATGGCAGACGCAGCCAGTAGCACCTCACTGCAGTACACTAGATCCAGGGGGCGGAATTGGATCCAGATATAAGGGGTGGAGATTGGTAGGTTTAGGGGTGGGTTTAGGGATCAGGGGGTGGAGATGGGTAGGTTTAGGGATGGGTTTAGGGATCAGGGGGTGGAGATGGGTAGGTTTAGGGATGGGTTTAGGGATCAGGGGGTGGAGATGGGTAGGTTTAGGGATGGGTTTAGGGATCAGGGGGTGGAGATGGGTAGGTTTAGGGGTGGGTTTAGGGATCAGGGGGTGGAGATGGGTAGGTTTAGGGATGGGTTTAGGGATCAGGGGGTGGAGATGGGTAGGTTTAGGTATATGTAAGGTGGGAGGAGTTGGATCTGGATCCAACTCCCCCCCCCTGGATTTCGTGTTCTGCAGTGAGGACCATCTCGACGCAGCTGCAATAGAACGGCTTCCTCCACATGAAGACCGCTTCAGCACTGGCTTCATGGCCGAGTCCCGAGGTGGCCGTGGACGAGCGGCTGAGGGGCCACGTACAACGGGCATGCAGTAACGGGGGTCTGGGCGGGCCTCCGACTGCATTGGTATCAACTGCCTCGAGTTGCTAGCATTACACCTTGCTTTGAGACACCGCAAAATGCCGCTGCTCAGCAAGCATGTACTGGTCTGTATAGACAACATTACGACCGTTGCGCTACGCTTCCCTTGCATGTTGCAACTCACCCGCCACCTCCTCCTATGAAGTCAGAGGGTTCTGAGGTCGCTTCATCCCCTTTAAGTTTCGGTCTGCTAAATCGTGCCACCAACGAGGCTTAAAGTGGATGAAGCGACCTCAGAAGCTTCTTACTCCATAGGAGGAGGTGGCGGGCGAGTTGCGATGTGAGGGAAGCGTAGCGCAATGGTCGCAATGTTGTTAGCGGCCCCTAAGTATATAACTATTGATCGTTTAACTTTTAACTATTGAACATTTAACTATCAAACTAACTTTAATTGGACAATAACTGTATTCTAGAGCTGCTATAAAGCCAAAACAATCTCTGTTACTTTAATTTCCTATTATCAATGTAAAGCTGCTTTGGAACAATCTACATTGTTAAAAGCGCTATATAAATTAAGATGTCTTGACTTGACTGAGCAGCGGCATTTTGCGGCGTCTCAAAGCAGTTGATGCCAATGCAGTCAAAGGCCCGCCCAGACCCCCGTTACTGCATGGCCGTTGTACGTGGCCCCTTAGCCGGTGTTGGTGGACACTTGTTCTCGGGGCGGCTGGTCCAGAGAAACAAAAGGTCTGGTCACGGGCTGAGGGTTTGGCGGCAGGCCAAGGTGATTGTCACTCGGAGCGTGCCACTCGGCCACGGACACCTCGGGACTCGGCCATGAAGCCAGTGCTGAAGCGGTCTTCATGTGGAGGAAGCCGTTCTATTGCGTCTGCGTCTGCCATACGCCCCAGGAGCTTCTGAAAGGTTTCAGTGGGACCCTTTCTCACTTCTTAACGGCACCGACCAAAGCATGCTCTTCTCAGGAGATGTGTTGGACCGAATCCATCTCTATACCGGAATAAGAGATCCCCAAACACAAACAGGAATGCTGTTAACAGCAGTTAAGAGCTCAGAAGGCTTGCGACCACCGCTGCACTTACGCTGCAGAACCACCAGCACCGGGAGAGACTTCCAGAAGAAGCACCGACACACTCACTCGTCGAATGAATCGACACTCTTCAGAGACACCGTCATGAAGACTGATCGGCTCCAAAGAGAAAGACAAGTGGTGCGTGCATCCACTTCCGTGTTTATACCCGCGCTGCAGGACGGAGCGTGGATGCAAAGGTCGCACGCCAATGTGTGCATTGGCTCGTTTTATCAATACTCGAAGATGACAGACTCCCTAAGCGTGAGCAGGAATCACAGGTTCATCCAGACACATCCAGCATAGAGCCGCCTGCTGGCACAGATGCGCTCGAGTCCGAGCCGACAGATGGTGAGTCTTTAGTTATTACCACCCTGATTTATGGCCATTTCAGCCTGGGGCCAGTTTCACAAAGCTATTTTAGACCGGTCTGTAGTCTTTGACAAGTCTAAAATGTGCTCATAGACTAGTCTAATGCAAGTTAGACTGTTTCACAAAAATAAAGACTGGCTTAATTTAGACCTAAAAAAATTGACACCTTACCCCCAGGCTAACTTAGGTCTAAGACTCTATGTTACCTTGGCAACCAGCTGTAACAATCAGTTACATTACAAACAGCCAAAAGACAAGGGAAAATGGCTCATAATTTAAACATTTCTTCTTGTTACTACATTCTCCGCTAAATTTCCCAAGTAAAATGTCCTTGTAACTGTTATATTCCTCCAACAAACACATATTTTCCACTGGGGTAAACTGCACTGAGCGGTTGAATGTGCTTACTCGATCCGCCATGTTTTTTGTTTTGAAAAGTGTCTTATTTTACCCAGAATGCATTGCAGTGTAGTCCTACTTAAGATAGTCAGAGTCTTAAGTGCTTTGTGCAGCGGTCTGATTTAGATGTCTATCTGAAGTCTGACTATCTACTATATCTAAGCCATAGTCAAAGTCTATCTTTGTGAAACCGGCCCCTGATGTTTCTGGTGTTAGTCTTCATTTTTCCTTCTCTACTCCTGTTGGCTCCTCAAATATGCAGTAAAAAAAAATTTTTTAAACATCATTTAAAAAAAAAACAACAACAACATAATATTTATGTAGTGAAGTCTGATGTTTTAGAAACATCACTAACTTTCTGAATTCAATTCAATCAGCACACCCATAGACACAGAAATGGGTCCAAATGCATTTGCTAAACAACGTGGCACAGGACGTGAAAATGATAACTGCGTCGGGCTGAAACTAACAAAAAACACTCGCGCCGTGCCGCGCCTGGTGTTGTGTTGCGCCGAGTGGTATGATAGGGCCCTTGAGCTTAAGCTAATCTTAGACTAAAATTCATGTTTGAGCTGTTTTAACTGAAAGCATATCTTAAAATATTTCAGTGGCATTTTTTTGTCTCAAAATACGCACCAGTAAAGCTTCTTAAATGTCCTAATTGAATTAAGGCCTAATTCTGGCTTAAACTATGCCCTGTCTGTGAAACCGGGCCAATGATTACAATATAAGGAAAATATCTGGCAGTTTTGTATATGTCCATCCATAGTTGTCTCTAGGCATCACGGTATCAACGGACAGGGAACTCCATTGATTTCATTTGTTTGCCTTATGCATCAGATCAAGACGCATTTAATTCTCTGCATTTGCATAATAAATTATTTATACTTCTATATTTTGGAGCAAGTAACCCCACTCCTACCCTAAATCTACCCACTTCTCAACAATATAAATCGCGCAACAGGCAAATAAAAATACAGTTACATGTATTTATTGCAAAAACTGACCAAAAACACTAAGGGCCCTATTTTAACGATCTGAAATGCAAGTGTCAAAGCGCAAAGCACAAGTAACTTTGTGGGCGGGTCTTGGCGCTGTTGCTATTTTCCCAGAGGGATAAATGACTCTTGCGCCAGGCGAAAATCTAAAATTGGTTGGTCTGAAGTAGCTTCATTATTCATAGGTGTGGTTTGGGCGTAAGGTGAAATAAACCAATCAGAGCATCATCTCACATTCCCTTTAAGAGCAGACGCGCTTTTTCTAAAGCGGATTCCTATTATAACGGCGGATTTGCCAGGCGCGCGCCAGGAGCGGTTCGACAGCCAAGGAGAGCAACGCTCTCGTCAGGGACGTTGGGGATGGAGAAACCCACCCAAATTAACTTCGGCTAAAAAGGTGTATGATAATTTGGGTAAATGTGTAAGCTAGATGTATGCTTTTATAATAAATTGTCTATCTATCTATCTATCTATCTATCGTAATAATGTATGATTTGCAAAAATGAAAACTGCTGCTTCTGTGTAGATGAGAGAATCAAAGTGTATGCGCTTTGTGCACACGCTACATTGATTATGGCCAAGCATGTGCCCTTAAAATAGCATATGAATAACATGCGCAACGCGCCACTGACTTTAAACTATTTTTTCCTGGTTAGTGGTGCAATTGTTTTCTAAACCTGCAAAATAGCATGAAGGAACGTTTGCACCAGAACACGCCTCCTTTTTTGCGCTGAACCGCCCAGGGAGCGCAAGTTCATTCCCTAGTTTAGCGACGTGCTTCTGTGGAGGGAAAAGCGCGCTTTGCGCAAGTGCAAAATAGGAATGATACATGCGTCGGTGTACAAAGTCAATTGCGCTGGGTGCAAGATAGGGCCCTATATTTAAACATGCATGCATTTAACCCTCTGGAGTCTGAGCGGTTTTCTGGGCCCTTGAGATGTTCTGACATGCCCTGACATTTGTGCTTTTTTCAGTTGCTTATAAACATATTAATGGCAAAGGTGTAAATTCACTCTATAAAGCACAAACAGGGCTACCATAATATGTGAGCCACGTGTATGTACATGTTTTAATTTTTGAGAGAATAATGTTTATGCGTGGATATTGAAAAAACTAAAAACTAAAATTTCTGAAATAAGGCCACAAAACACATAGTAAATATGTGTCAATAAGACTTTTGACCAATGGATGTCGTCGCCTATAGTTTTTTCTTCAAAATTATGTGAAAATAGTCTTGCTTTATCGTTCAAATAAAACCATACATTGATTTAAATTGATGTAAAACAGGTTTTGCTTGGAAAGCCAATATGCGAGGGGGCGTGAACGAGGAGTGGTTTTCACCTGAATTACCACCCACTCTGCATAATGATGAGCCATTCACACAGGTGTGAAACTGGCTGAGCCACAATGCTTGGACAAAAGATATTTAGAAGAAGACTTATATTGACCATTTAAGATTTTGCTTACATCTATCTTGTACATATGTTGTGCTATTTTATTAAAAAGGTTACAATTACAACAATAATTACAATTTCAACAATATTTCAAGTGTACGCTTTCTTTGTAAAAAAAGAGAAAGATTATAGGCCTACATTTTATCTATGTATTCATTACTTTGAATATAGCCAACATTGGAACAGCTAACATCTTAGTTGATGACTTTATTTTTGACAAAAATATTAGGCTATTTTATATATAGAAATTGCTAAACAAAAGCTTATTTGACGAGGCAGTATATTCTACAGTAAAAACTGTACCCAAATCTACTAAACAAAATGTTGTCTTTCATATTTCGCCTGACTGTAAAGTTGTTTTCATGAAATATTAGGGCATATAAATGTTAATTTGCAGTTTACGTTGCTTATACAAATAGCCAACATTTTATTTCAACATATTTCAGTCGATTTTTACTCATCTCAGTATAGCAATACAGTTTGCTAAAACATCATCATTCGTTGACGATAGGCTTATTTACTTTAAATCCAGGAAAGTTGTTAATGAAAAAATTATTAAAATTAAGATACAATTGATACAAAACGAAATTCGTTTTAAAGAAAGGATTTGTACTTTCTGTTTTGAGGTCTCTGTGAAAGTTTGAAAGTCTTTTAGTGTTTTTTTTTTAGAGCTCGCGTCCATAATGGAGAAAAAACAGAGCGCATGCCGTTCATTCGTCAATAAACAGAAACCCGAGAAGGAAAAACTTACTAGTATTCCTCAGCTCCTATTCCTCGTATTCCTCATTATTCCTCACAGCGCTGCAAGACGGTGTAAGCAAGTAATGTTCTGAATAAACTTGTGTTTTGGTTTTCTCGAGCTGATGGGGGCGTTCACAGGATTGCGCGGATTACCTCAGCCATTTGCGTTTGAATAGCGTGCGCTCTCCGTGGGCGGAGTCACATTACATTTGAATTAGCTCTAATTAGGTCGACTGGAATCGCTCTCTTTTAATACAGATTTCACAAGATGAGAATATTTGTTTTTTATATAAATTACTTCATTTAAAAGAAGAGATTTCAAGCTTCATAAAGACATATATCACGTGTATGTGTGAGAAGTATTCACTGAGTTATGGTTCATTTTCGGACGCGTTTCAGAATGGACTACACGGACAGAGAGAAGGCAGAACTCGCTTCGTGTTTATTTTTCTTTATTTGTCGAAAAGCACAACACTATGTTTTTATTGTGAGTATACACAAAAATAATACACATTTAACAGAATCGATTGATGTATGGAACTCCTATGGAAAATCAAAGTCAACAGAGTATTCATGAGTTTCTTTTACACTGATAAAAAAAAAGCGAGCTGGTATCGCCGGCGATACCGTCGACCTCAGGGGGTTAAATGTCATTTACTCATGGAATAGTAATATAGATCTTAGTATTATTTTAAGTGATGTATCATTTTCTTTAAACAACTATTAAAGATCATTCTCTGGTTTCTCCGGCTCTCTGCACTAGCATCTGCACAAACTCGCTAGATCGGAAATCCAACATGGCGGCCATATGCAACTAGCCCATTTCTCTAGTGTTCTTGAAACATGAACTAGTGAATCATGGAGTTGTAATCTGTGCTAATAAGACAGATGTTTCTAATCAATATTTGTTGTTTGCAGAAAAACAGGCAAATGGGAGGAACATCTTCAGGAAAGAATTGAAGGCTCGGAAACAGTCCATCCAAACCCTCAAAACGTATGTAAACCTCGTTCCCTGAAGGAGGGAATGGAGATGTAGTCGACTGACTGGGATCACGCTTAGGGAGCCTGTCATCATTGGCGTGTGAGCTTTGCATCCACGCTTGCCCTGCAGCGCGGGTATAAATACGGAAGTGGATGCACGCAGCACTTGTCTTTCTCTTCTGAGCCGATCGGTCTTCATGACGGTGTCTCTGAAGAGTGTTGATTCATTCGACGAGTGAGTGTGTCGGTGCTTCTTCTGGAAGTCTCTCCCGGTGCTGGTGGTTCTACAGCGTGAGTGCAGCAGGTCGCAGGCCTTCTGAGCTCTCAACTGCTGTCAGCAGCACTCCTGTTTGTGTTTGGGGATCTCTTATTCCGGTATGGAGATGGATTCGGTCAAACACATCTCCTGAGAAGAGCATGCTTTGGTCGGTGTTGTCAAGAAGTGAGAAAGGGTCCCACTGAAACCTTTTTTAGAGGCTCCTGGGGCGTATGGCAGACGCAGCCAGTAGCACCTCACTGCAGTACACAAGATCCAGGGGGCGGAATTGGATCCAGATATAAGGGGTGGAGATTGGTAGGTTTAGGGGTGGGTTTTGGGATCAGGGGGTAGAGATGGGTAGGTTTAGGGATGGGTTTAGGGATCAGGGGGTGGAGATGGGTAGGTTTAGGGATGGGTTTAGGGATCAGGGGGTGGAGATGGGTAGGTTTAGGGGTGGGTTTAGGGATCAGGGGGTGGAGATGGGTAGGTTTAGGGATGGGTTTAGGGATCAGGGGGTGAAGATGGGTAGGTTTAGGTATATGTAAGGTGGGAGAAGTTGGATCTGGATCCAACTCCTCCCCCTGGATTTCGTGTTCTGCAGTGAGGACCATCTCGACGCAGCTGCAATAGAACGGCTTCCTCCACATGAAGACCGCTTCAGCACTGGCTTCATGGCCGAGTCCCAAGGTTTCCGTGGACGAGCGGCTGAGGGGCCACGTACAACAGGCATGCAGTAACGGGGGTCTGGGCGGGCCTCCGACTGCATTGGTATCAACTGCCTCGAGTTGCTAGCATTACACCTTGCTTTGAGACGCCGCAAAATGCCGCTGCTCAGCAAGCATGTACTGGTCTGTACAGACAACATTACGACCGTTGCGCTACGCTTCCCTTGCATGTTGCAACTCACCCGCCACCTCCTCCTATGAAGTCAGAGGCTTCTGAGGTCGCTCCATCCCCTTTAAGTTTCAGTCTGCTAAATCGTGCCACCAACGAGGCTTAAAGTGGATGAAGCGACCTCAGAAGCTTCTTACTCCATAAGAGGAGGTGGCGGGCGAGTTGCGATGTGAGGGAAGCGTAGCGCAATGGTCGCAATGTTGTTAGCGGCCCCTAAGTATATAACTATTGATCGTTTAACTTTTAACTATTGAACATTTAACTATCAAACTAACTTTAGTTGGACAATAAATGTATTCTAGAGCTGCTATAAAGCCAAAACAATCTCTGTTACTTTAATTTCCTATTATCAATGTAAAGCCGCTTTGGAACAATCTATATTGTTAAAAGCGCTATATAAATTAAGATGACTTGATTGACTGAGCAGCGGCATTTTGCGACGTCTCAAAGCAGTTGATGCCAATGCAGTCAAAGGCCCGCCCAGACCCCCGTTACTGCATGGCCGTTGTACGTGGCCCCTTAGCTGGTGTTGGTGGACACTTGTTCTCGGGGCGGCTGGTCCAGAGAAACAAAAGGTCTGATCACGGGCTGAGGGTTTGGCGGCAGGCCAAGGTGATTGTCACTCGGAGCGTGCCACTCGGCCACGGACACCTCGGGACTCGGCCATGAAGCCAGTGCTGAAGCGGTCTTCATGTGGAGGAAGCCGTTCTATTGCGTCTGCGTCTGCCATACGCCCCAGGAGCTTCTGAAAGGTTTCAGTGGGACCCTTTCTCACTTCTTAACGGCACCGACCAAAGCATGCTCTTCTCAGGAGATGTGTTGGACCGAATCCATCTCTATACCGGAATAAGAGATCCCCAAACACAAACAGGAATGCTGTTAACAGCAGTTAAGAGCTCAGAAGGCTTGCGACCACCGCTGCACTTACGCTGCAGAACCACCAGCACCGGGAGAGACTTCCAGAAGAAGCACCGACACACTCACTCGTCGAATGAATCGACACTCTTCAGAGACACCGTCATGAAGACTGATCGGCTCCAAAGAGAAAGACAAGTGGTGCATGCATCCACTTCCGTATTTATACCCGCGCTGCAGGACGGAGCGTGGATGCAAAGGTCACACGCCAATGTGTGCATTGGCTCGTTTTATCAATACTCGAAGATGACAGACTCCCTAAGCGTGAGCAGGAATCACAGGTTCATCCAGACACATCCAGCATAGAGCCGCCAGCTGGCACAGATGCGCTCGAGTCCGAGCCGACAGATGGTGAGTCTTCAGTTATTACCACCCTGATTTATGGCCATTTCAGCCTGGGGCCAGTTTCACAAAGCTATTTTAGACCGGTCTGTAGTCTTTGACAAGTCTAAAATGTGCTCATAGACTAGTCTAATGCAAGTTAGACTGTTTCACAAAAATAAAGACGGGCTTAATTTAGACCTAAAAAATTTGACACCTTACCCCCAGGCTAACTTAGGTCTAAGACTCTATGTTACCTTGGCAACCAGCAGTAACAATCAGTTACATTACAAACAGCCAAAAGACAAGGGAAAATGGCTCATAATTTAAACATTTCTTCTTGTTACTACATTCTCCGCTAAATTTCCCAAGTAAAATGTCCTTGTAACTGTTATACTCCTCCAACAAACACATATTTTCCACTGGGGTAAACTGCACTGAGCGGTTGAATGTGCTTACTCGATCCGCCATGTTTTTTGTTTTGAAAAGTGTCTTATTTTACCCAGAATGCTTTGCAGTGTAGTCCTACTTAAGATAGTCAGAGTCTTAAGTGCTTTGTGCAGCGGTCTGATTTAGATGTCTATCTGAAGTCTGACTATCTACTATATCTAAGCCATAGTCAAAGTCTATCTTTGTGAAACCGGCCCCTGATGTTTCTGGTGTTAGTCTTCATTTTTCCTTCTCTACTCCTGTTGGCTCCTCAAATATGTAGTAAAAAAAAAAAAAATGTAAACATCATTTAAAAAAAACAACAACAACAACATATATTTATGTAGTGAAGTCTGATGTTTTAGAAACATCACTAACTTTCTGAATTCAATTCAATCAGCACACCCATAGACACAGAAATGGGTCCAAATTAGGGGTGGTGAAAAAAATCGATTATTGATTAATCGCGAGTATGTTATGGACGAGTATGAATCGATTATCAAATTTTCAAAAATCGATTTTTTATAAAAAAAAAAAAAAAAAAAATCCACTCTGCGTGCATTTAGAGCATGTTATGTTATGAGAGGCGAATCACAACTACTTCAGAAAACCCAGCACAGTATAGGAACTACCAGGCAGTGACGTATGTGTACGCTGAAATAAAAAGTATTTCACCTCAGAAAAACGGACGTTCCTGTCCTGTCAGCCGTTATACTGTACTCGTAGCGCACACTCTTCAATTGCACGCGCAAATGCGGAGGGGCGCGCCGTGTATCGCTTCACTGTATAGTGCAAAGTGCAAAGGAAACTACGAGCATGCAACGTTGTTACGTTGTAAATTAGTAAGTCATGAAATAAAAGTAAAATACCAATAAATCACGTTACTGGTACGTCGTGTGTTAGCTGAGAAGGATTTGCATGCAGGCATGATTTTCATTCTATTCACCAGGAGCAGTTTCCATGTTTCATTAACAGTTCTTGTTAGTATTGTGTATTCACCATGGTAACTGTCGTTTCAATATTAACGCCAAAATGCCACTTTATTTTCACTTTGTGTTATTTTTTATATTTGTAAAATACTGTGGTGGCTCATACCAACATTGTATTAAAAGCTAGTTTGGTTCAACTTGATGAGTCACAACACAATGTGATGTATTCATTTCTGTGTTCTACAGAACATAAGCTACATACAAATAATTCTGAAGTTATAACTACACGACACAGAAAGTGCTTTGAGTTGTTACTCAATAAAAGAGTTAAGTAATTCAGCAGCTGACTTTTTTTAATACTGCAATCACTTAGTGTATTTTTGTTTACTGTTGTGAACTGGAAAATCAATAATCGCTAATCGAAAATCGTTAATAATCGGAAATCGACTGTAATCGAATCGGGACTTCAATAATCGTAATCGAATCGAATCGGGAAATCAGACAGATTAACCACCCCTAGTCCAAATGCATTTGCTATTTAAACAACGTGGCACAGGACGTGAAAATGATAACTGCATCGGGCTGAAACTAGCGCAAAGCACAAGTAACTTTGTGGGCGGGTCTTGGCGCTGTTGCTATTTTCTCAGCGGGATAAATGACTCTTGCGCCAGGCGCAAATCTAAAATGGGTTGGTCTGAAGTAGCTTCATTATTCATAGGTGTGGTTTGGGCGTAACGTGAAATAAACCAATCAGAGCATCATCTCACATTCCCTTTAAGAGCAGACGCGCTTTTTCTAAAGCGGATTCCTATTATAACGGCGGATTTGCCAGGCGCGCGCCAGGAGCGGTTCGACAGCAAAGAAGGAGAGCAACGCTCTCGTCAGGGACGTTGGGGATGGAGAAACCCACCCAAATTAACTTCGGCTAAAAAGGTGTATGATAATTTGGGTAAATGTGTAAGCTAGATGTATGCTTTTATAATAAATTGTCTATCTATCTATCTATCTATCTATCTATCTATCTATCTATCTATCTATCTATCTATCTATCTATCTATCTATCTATCTATCTATCTATCTATCTATCTATCTACCTATCTATCGTAATAATGTATGATTTGCAAAAATGAAAACTGCTGCTTCTGTGTAGATGAGAGAATCAAAGTGTATGCGCTTTGTGCACACGCTACATTGATTATGGCCAAGCATGCGCCCTTAAAATAGCATATGAATAACATGCGCAATGCGCCACTGACTTTAAACTATTTTTTCCTGGTTAGTGGTGCAATTGTTTTCTAAACCTGCAAAATAGCATGAAGGAACGTTTGCGCCAGAACACGCCTCCTTTTTTGCGCTGAACCGCCCAGGGAGCGCAAGTTCATTCCCTAGTTTAGCGACGTGCTTCTGTGGAAGGAAAAGCGCGCTTTGCGCAAGTGCAAAATAGGAATGATACATGCGTCGGTGTACAAAGTCAATTGCGCTGGGTGCAAGATAGGGCCCTATATTTAAACATGCATGCATTTAAATGTCATTTACTCATGGAATAGTAATATGGATCTTAGTATTATTTTAAGTGATGTATCATTTTCTTTAAACAACTATTAAAGATCATTCTCTGGTTTCTCCGGCTCTCTGCACTAGCGTCTGCACAAACTCGCTAGATCGGAAATCCAACATGGCGGCCATATGCAACTAGCCCATTTCTCTAGTGCTCTTGAAACATGAACTAGTGAATCATTGAGTTGTAATCTGTGCTAATAAAACAGATGTTTCTAATCAATATTTGTTGTTTGCAGAAAAACAAGCAAATGGGAGGAACATCTTCAGGAAAGAATTGAAGGCTCGGAAACAGTCCATCCAAACCCTCAAAACGTATGTAAACCTCGTTCCCTGAAGGAGGGAATGGAGATGTAGTCGACTGATCGGGATTACGCTTAGGGAGCCTGTCATCATTGGCGTGTGAGCTTTGCATCCACGCTCGCCCTGCAGCGCGGGTATAAATACGGAAGTGGATGCACGCAGCACTTGTCTTTCTCTTCTGAGCCGATCGGTCTTCATGACGGTGTCTCTGAAGAGTGTTGATCATTCGACGAGTGAGTGTGTCGGTGCTTCTTCTGGAAGTCTCTCCCGGTGCTGGTGGTTCTACAGCGTGAGTGCAGCAGGTCGCAAGCCTTCTGAGCTCTCAACTGCTGTCAGCAGCACTCCTGTTTGTGTTTGGGGATCTCTTATTCCGGTATGGAGATGGATTCGGTCAAACACATCTCCTGAGAAGAGCATGCTTTGGTCGGTGTCGTCAAGAAGTGAGAAAGGGTCCCACTGAAACCTTTTTTAGAGGCTCCTGGGGCGTATGGCAGACGCAGCCAGTAGCACCTCACTGCAGTACACGAGATCCAGGGGGCGGAATTGGATCCAGATATAAGGGGTGGAGATTGGTAGGTTTAGGGGTGGGTTTAGGGATCAGGGGGTGGAGATGGGTAGGTTTAGGGGTGGGTTTAGGGATCAGGGGGTGGAGATGGGTAGGTTTAGGGATGGGTTTAGGGATCAGGGGGTGGAGATGGGTAGGTTTAGGGGTGGGTTTAGGGATCAGGGGGTGGAGATGGGTAGGTTTAGGGATGGGTTTAGGGATCAGGGGGTGGAGATGGGTAGGTTTAGGTATATGTAAGGTGGGAGAAGTTGGATCTGGATCCAACTCCTCCCCCTGGATTTCGTGTTCTGCAGTGAGGACCATCTCGACGCAGCTGCAATAGAACGGCTTCCTCCACATGAAGACCGCTTCAGCACTGGCTTCATGGCCGAGTCCCAAGGTGACCGTGGACGAGCGGCTGAGGGGCCACGTACAACGGGCATGCAGTAACGGGGGTCTGGGCGGGCCTCCGACTGCATTGGTATCAACTGCCTCGAGTTGCTAGCATTACACCTTGCTTTGAGACGCCGCAAAATGCCGCTGCTCAGCAAGCATGTACTGGTCTGTACAGACAACATTACGACCGTTGCGCTATGCTTCCCTTGCATGTTGCAACTCACCCGCCACCTCCTCCTATGAAGTCAGAGGCTTCTGAGGTCGCTCCATCCCCTTTAAGTTTCAGTCTGCTAAATCGTGCCACCAACGAGGCTTAAAGTGGATGAAGCGACCTCAGAAGCTTCTTACTCCATAAGAGGAGGTGGCGGGCGAGTTGCGATGTGAGGGAAGCGTAGCGCAATGGTCGCAATGTTGTTAGCGGCCCCTAAGTATATAACTATTGATCGTTTAACTTTTAACTATTGAACATTTAACTATCAAACTAACTTTAGTTGGACAATAACTGTATTCTAGAGCTGCTATAAAGCCAAAACAATCTCTGTTACTTTAATTTCCTATTATCAATGTAAAGCCGCTTTGGAACAATCTATATTGTTAAAAGCGCTATATAAATTAAGATGACTTGACTTGACTGAGCAGCGGCATTTTGCGGCGTCTCAAAGCAGTTGATGCCAATGCAGTCAAAGGCCCGCCCAGACCCCCGTTACTGCATGGCCGTTGTACGTGGCCCCTTAGCTGGTGTTGGTGGACACTTGTTCTCGGGGCGGCTGGTCCAGAGAAACAAAAGGTCTGATCACGGGCTGAGGGTTTGGCGGCAGGCCAAGGTGATTGTCACTCGGAGCGTGCCACTCGGCCACGGACACCTCGGGACTCGGCCATGAAGCCAGTGCTGAAGCGGTCTTCATGTGGAGGAAGCCGTTCTATTGCGTCTGCGTCTGCCATACGCCCCAGGAGCTTCTGAAAGGTTTCAGTGGGACCCTTTCTCACTTCTTAACGGCACCGACCAAAGCATGCTCTTCTCAGGAGATGTGTTGGACCGAATCCATCTCTATACCGGAATAAGAGATCCCCAAACACAAACAGGAATGCTGTTAACAGCAGTTAAGAGCTCAGAAGGCTTGCGACCACCGCTGCACTTACGCTGCAGAACCACCAGCACCGGGAGAGACTTCCAGAAGAAGCACCGACACACTCACTCGTCGAATGAATCGACACTCTTCAGAGACACCGTCATGAAGACTGATCGGCTCCAAAGAGAAAGACAAGTGGTGCGTGCATCCACTTCCGTATTTATACCCGCGCTGCAGGACGGAGCGTGGATGCAAAGGTTGCACGCCAATGTGTGCATTGGCTCGTTTTATCAATACTCGAAGATGACAGACTCCCTAAGCGTGAGCAGGAATCACAGGTTCATCCAGACACATCCAGCATAGAGCCGCCAGCTGGCACAGATGCGCTCGAGTCCGAGCCGACAGATGGTGAGTCTTCAGTTATTACCACCCTGATTTATGGCCATTTCAGCCTGGGGCCAGTTTCACAAAGCTATTTTAGACCGGTCTGTAGTCTTTGACAAGTCTAAAATGTGCTCATAACTAGTCTAATGCAAGTTAGACTGTTTCACAAAAATAAAGACGGGCTTAATTTAGACCTAAAAATTTTGACACCTTACCCCCAGGCTAACTTAGGTCTAAGACTCTATGTTACCTTGGCAACCAGCAGTAACAATCAGTTACATTACAAACAGCCAAAAGACAAGGGAAAATGGCTCATAATTTAAACATTTCTTCTTGTTACTACATTCTCCGCTAAATTTCCCAAGTAAAATGTCCTTGTAACTGTTATACTCCTCCAACAAACACATATTTTCCACTGGGGTAAACTGCACTGAGCGGTTGAATGTGCTTACTCGATCCGCCATGTTTTTTGTTTTGAAAAGTGTCTTATTTTACCCAGAATGCATTGCAGTGTAGTCCTACTTAAGATAGTCAGAGTCTTAAGTGCTTTGTGCAGCGGTCTGATTTAGATGTCTATCTGAAGTCTGACTATCTACTATATCTAAGCCATAGTCAAAGTCTATCTTTGTGAAACCGGCCCCTGATGTTTCTGGTGTTAGTCTTCATTTTTCCTTCTCTACTCCTGTTGGCTCCTCAAATATGCAGTAAAAAAAAAAAATTTAAACATCATTTAAAAAAAAAAAAAAACATAATATTTATGTAGTGAAGTCTGATGTTTTAGAAACATCACTAACTTTCTGAATTCAATTCAATCAGCACACCCATAGACACAGAAATGGGTCCAAATGCATTTGCTATTTAAACAACGTGGCACAGGACCTGAAAATGATAACTGCGTCGGGCTGAAACTAACAAAAAAACACTTCGGCCGCGTCTGCCTCTGTGTTGCGCCAAGTGTATGATAGGGCCCTTGAGCTTAAGCTAATCTTAGACTAAAATTCATGTTTGAGCTGTTTTAACTGAAAGCATATCTTAAAATTTTTCAGTGGCATTTTTTGTCTCAAAATACGCACCAGTAAAGCTACTTAAATGTCCTAATTGAACTAAGGCCTAATCCTGGCTTAAACTAAGCCCTGTCTGTGAAACCGGGCCAATGATTACAATATAAGGAAAATATCTGGCAGTTTTGTATATGTCCATCTATAGTTGTCTCTAGGCATCACGGTATCAACGGACAGGGAACTCCATTGATTTCATTTGTTTGCCTTATGCATCAGATCAAGACGCATTTAATTCTCTGAATTTGCATATTAAATTATTTATACTTCTATATTTTGGAGCAAGTAACCCCACTCCTACCCTAAATCTACCCACTTCTCAACAATATAAATCGCGCAACAGGCAAATAAAAATACAGTCACAGGTATTTATTGCAAAAACTGACCAAAAACACTAAATTTAAACATGCATGTATTTAAATGTCATTTACTCATGGAATAGTAATATGGATCTTAGTATTATTTTAAGTGATGTATCATTTTCTTTAAACAACTATTAAAGATCATTCTCTGGTTTCTCCGGCTCTCTGCACTAGCGTCTGCACAAACTCGCTAGATCGGAAATCCAACATGGCGGCCATATGCAACTAGCCCATTTCTCTAGTGCTCTTGAAACATGAACTAGTGAATCAGTGAGTTGTAATCTGTGCTAATAAAACAGATGTTTCTAATCAATATTTGTTGTTTGCAGAAAAACAAGCAAATGGGAGGAACATCTTCAGGAAAGAATTGAAGGCTCGGAAACAGTCCATCCAAACCCTCAAAACGTATGTAAACCTCGTTCCCTGAAGGAGGGAATGGAGATGTAGTCGACTGATCAGGATTACGCTTAGGGAGCCTGTCATCATTGGCGTGTGAGCTTTGCATCCACGCTCGCCCTGCAGCGCGGGTATAAATACGGAAGTGGATGCACGCAGCACTTGTCTTTCTCTTCTGAGCCGATCGGTCTTCATGACGGTGTCTCTGAAGAGTGTTGATCATTCGACGAGTGAGTGTGTCGGTGCTTCTTCTGGAAGTCTCTCCCGGTGCTGGTGGTTCTACAGCGTGAGTGCAGCAGGTCGCAAGCCTTCTGAGCTCTCAACTGCTGTCAGCAGCACTCCTGTTTGTGTTTGGGGATCTCTTATTCCGGTATGGAGATGGATTCGGTCAAACACATCTCCTGAGAAGAGCATGCTTTGGTCGGTGTCGTTAAGAAGTGAGAAAGGGTCCCACTGAAACCTTTCAGAGGCTCCTGGGGCGTATGGCAGACGCAGCCAGTAGCACCTCACTGCAGTACACAAGATCCAGGGGGCGGAATTGGATCCAGATATAAGGGGTGGAGATTGGTAGGTTTAGGGGTGGGTTTAGGGATCAGGGGGTGGAGATGGGTAGGTTTAGGGGTGGGTTTAGGGATCAGGGGGTGGAGATGGGTAGGTTTAGGGATGGGTTTAGGGATCAGGGGGTGGAGATGGGTAGGTTTAGGGGTGGGTTTAGGGATCAGGGGGTGGAGATGGGTAGGTTTAGGGATGGGTTTAGGGATCAGGGGGTGGAGATGGGTAGGTTTAGGTATATGTAAGGTGGGAGAAGTTGGATCTGGATCCAACTCCTCCCCCTGGATTTCGTGTTCTGCAGTGAGGACCATCTCGACGCAGCTGCAATAGAACGGCTTCCTCCACATGAAGACCGCTTCAGCACTGGCTTCATGGCCGAGTCCCAAGGTGACCGTGGACGAGCGGCTGAGGGGCCACGTACAACGGGCATGCAGTAATGGGGGTCTGGGCGGGCCTCCGACTGCATTGGTATCAACTGCCTCGAGTTGCTAGCATTACACCTTGCTTTGAGACGCCGCAAAATGCCGCTGCTCAGCAAGCATGTACTGGTCTGTACAGACAACATTACGACCGTTGCGCTACGCTTCCCTTGCATGTTGCAACTCACCCGCCACCTCCTCCTATGAAGTCAGAGGCTTCTGAGGTCGCTCCATCCCCTTTAAGTTTCAGTCTGCTAAATCGTGCCACCAACGAGGCTTAAAGTGGATGAAGCGACCTCAGAAGCTTCTTACTCCATAAGAGGAGGTGGCGGGCGAGTTGCGATGTGAGGGAAGCGTAGCGCAATGGTCGCAATGTTGTTAGCGGCCCCTAAGTATATAACTATTGATCGTTTAACTTTTAACTATTGAACATTTAACTATCAAACTAACTTTAGTTGGACAATAACTGTATTCTAGAGCTGCTATAAAGCCAAAACAATCTCTGTTACTTTAATTTCCTATTATCAATGTAAAGCCGCTTTGGAACAATCTATATTGTTAAAAGCGCTATATAAATTAAGATGACTTGACTTGACTGAGCAGCGGCATTTTGCGGCGTCTCAAAGCAGTTGATGCCAATGCAGTCAAAGGCCCGCCCAGACCCCCGTTACTGCATGGCCGTTGTACGTGGCCCCTTAGCTGGTGTTGGTGGACACTTGTTCTCGGGGCGGCTGGTCCAGAGAAACAAAAGGTCTGATCACGGGCTGAGGGTTTGGCGGCAGGCCAAGGTGATTGTCACTCGGAGCGTGCCACTCGGCCACGGACACCTCGGGACTCGGCCATGAAGCCAGTGCTGAAGTGGTCTTCATGTGGAGGAAGCCGTTCTATTGCGTCTGCGTCTGCCATACGCCCCAGGAGCTTCTGAAAGGTTTCAGTGGGACCCTTTCTCACTTCTTAACGGCACCGACCAAAGCATGCTCTTCTCAGGAGATGTGTTGGACCGAATCCATCTCTATACCGGAATAAGAGATCCCCAAACACAAACAGGAATGCTGTTAACAGCAGTTAAGAGCTCAGAAGGCTTGCGACCACCGCTGCACTTACGCTGCAGAACCACCAGCACCGGGAGAGACTTCCAGAAGAAGCACCGACACACTCACTCGTCGAATGAATCGACACTCTTCAGAGACACCGTCATGAAGACTGATCGGCTCCAAAGAGAAAGACAAGTGGTGCGTGCATACACTTCCGTATTTATACCCGCGCTGCAGGACGGAGCGTGGATGCAAAGGTCGCACGCCAATGTGTGCATTGGCTCGTTTTATCAATACTCGAAGATGACAGACTCCCTAAGCATGAGCAGGAATCACAGGTTCACCCAGACACATCCAGCATAGAGCCGCCAGCTGGCACAGATGCGCTCGAGTCCGAGCCGACAGATGGTGAGTCTTCAGTTATTACCACCCTGATTTATGGCCATTTCAGCCTGGGGCCAGTTTCACAAAGCTATTTTAGACCGGTCTGTAGTCTTTGACAAGTCTAAAATGTGCTCATAACTAGTCTAATGCAAGTTAGACTGTTTCACAAAAATAAAGACGGGCTTAATTTAGACCTAAAAAATTTGACACCTTACCCCCAGGCTAACTTAGGTCTAAGACTCTATGTTACCTTGGCAACCAGCAGTAACAATCAGTTACATTACAAACAGCCAAAAGACAAGGGAAAATGGCTCATAATTTAAACATTTCTTCTTGTTACTACATTCTCCGCTAAATTTCCCAAGTAAAATGTCCTTGTAACTGTTATACTCCTCCAACAAACACATATTTTCCACTGGGGTAAACTGCACTGAGCGGTTGAATGTGCTTACTCGCTCCGCCATGTTTTTTGTTTTGAAAAGTGTCTTATTTTACCCAGAATGCATTGCAGTGTAGTCCTACTTAAGATAGTCAGAGTCTTAAGTGCTTTGTGCAGCGGTCTGATTTAGATGTCTATCTGAAGTCTGACTATCTACTATATCTAAGCCATAGTCAAAGTCTATCTTTGTGAAACCGGCCCCTGATGTTTCTGGTGTTAGTCTTCATTTTTCCTTCTCTACTCCTGTTGGCTCCTCAAATATGCAGTAAAAAAAAAAAATTTAAACATCATTTTAAAAAAAAAAAAACATAATATTTATGTAGTGAAGTCTGATGTTTTAGAAACATCACTAACTTTCTGAATTCAATTCAATCAGCACACCCATAGACACAGAAATGGGTCCAAATGCATTTGCTATTTAAACAACGTGGCACAGGACCTGAAAATGATAACTGCGTCGGGCTGAAACTAACAAAAAAACACTTCGGCCGCGTCTGCCTCTGTGTTGCGCCAAGTGTATGATAGGGCCCTTGAGCTTAAGCTAATCTTAGACTAAAATTCATGTTTGAGCTGTTTTAACTGAAAGCATATCTTAAAATTTTTCAGTGGCATTTTTTGTCTCAAAATACGCACCAGTAAAGCTACTTAAATGTCCTAATTGAACTAAGGCCTAATCCTGGCTTAAACTAAGCCCTGTCTGTGAAACCGGGCCAATGATTACAATATAAGGAAAATATCTGGCAGTTTTGTATATGTCCATCTATAGTTGTCTCTAGGCATCACGGTATCAACGGACAGGGAACTCCATTGATTTCATTTGTTTGCCTTATGCATCAGATCAAGACGCATTTAATTCTCTGAATTTGCATATTAAATTATTTATACTTCTATATTTTGGAGCAAGTAACCCCACTCCTACCCTAAATCTACCCACTTCTCAACAATATAAATCGCGCAACAGGCAAATAAAAATACAGTCACAGGTATTTATTGCAAAAACTGACCAAAAACACTAAATTTAAACATGCATGTATTTAAATGTCATTTACTCATGGAATAGTAATATGGATCTTAGTATTATTTTAAGTGATGTATCATTTTCTTTAAACAACTATTAAAGATCATTCTCTGGTTTCTCCGGCTCTCTGCACTAGCGTCTGCACAAACTCGCTAGATCGGAAATCCAACATGGCGGCCATATGCAACTAGCCCATTTCTCTAGTGCTCTTGAAACATGAACTAGTGAATCATTGAGTTGTAATCTGTGCTAATAAAACAGATGTTTCTAATCAATATTTGTTGTTTGCAGAAAAACAAGCAAATGGGAGGAACATCTTCAGGAAAGAATTGAAGGCTCGGAAACAGTCCATCCAAACCCTCAAAACGTATGTAAACCTCGTTCCCTGAAGGAGGGAATGGAGATGTAGTCGACTGATCGGGATTACGCTTAGGGAGCCTGTCATCATTGGCGTGTGAGCTTTGCATCCACGCTCGCCCTGCAGCGCGGGTATAAATACGGAAGTGGATGCACGCAGCACTTGTCTTTCTCTTCTGAGCCGATCGGTCTTCATGACGGTGTCTCTGAAGAGTGTTGATCATTCGACGAGTGAGTGTGTCGGTGCTTCTTCTGGAAGTCTCTCCCGGTGCTGGTGGTTCTACAGTGTGAGTGCAGCAGGTCGCAAGCCTTCTGAGCTCTCAACTGCTGTCAGCAGCACTCCTGTTTGTGTTTGGGGATCTCTTATTCCGGTATGGAGATGGATTCGGTCAAACACATCTCCTGAGAAGAGCATGCTTTGGTCGGTGTCGTCAAGAAGTGAGAAAGGGTCCCACTGAAACCTTTCAGAGGCTCCTGGGGCGTATGGCAGACGCAGCCAGTAGCACCTCACTGCAGTACACAAGATCCAGGGGGCGGAATTGGATCCAGATATAAGGGGTGGAGATTGGTAGGTTTAGGGGTGGGTTTAGGGATCAGGGGGTGGAGATGGGTAGGTTTAGGGATCAGGGGGTGGAGATGGGTAGGTTTAGGGGTGGGTTTAGGGATCAGGGGGTGGATATGGGTAGGTTTAGGGATGGGTTTAGGGATCAGGGGGTGGAGATGGGTAGGTTTAGGTATATGTAAGGTGGGAGAAGTTGGATCTGGATCCAACTCCTCCCCCTGGATTTCGTGTTCTGCAGTGAGGACCATCTCGACGCAGCTGCAATAGAACGGCTTCCTCCACATGAAGACCGCTTCAGCACTGGCTTCATGGCCGAGTCCCAAGGTGACCGTGGACGAGCGGCTGAGGGGCCACGTACAACGGGCATGCAGTAACGGGGGTCTGGGCGGGCCTCCGACTGCATTGGTATCAACTGCCTCGAGTTGCTAGCATTACACCTTGCTTTGAGACGCCGCAAAATGCCGCTGCTCAGCAAGCATGTACTGGTCTGTACAGACAACATTACGACCGTTGCGCTATGCTTCCCTTGCATGTTGCAACTCACCCGCCACCTCCTCCTATGAAGTCAGAGGCTTCTGAGGTCGCTCCATCCCCTTTAAGTTTCAGTCTGCTAAATCGTGCCACCAACGAGGCTTAAAGTGGATGAAGCGACCTCAGAAGCTTCTTACTCCATAAGAGGAGGTGGCGGGCGAGTTGCGATGTGAGGGAAGCGTAGCGCAATGGTCGCAATGTTGTTAGCGGCCCCTAAGTATATAACTATTGATCGTTTAACTTTTAACTATTGAACATTTAACTATCAAACTAACTTTAGTTGGACAATAACTGTATTCTAGAGCTGCTATAAAGCCAAAACAATCTCTGTTACTTTAATTTCCTATTATCAATGTAAAGCCGCTTTGGAACAATCTATATTGTTAAAAGCGCTATATAAATTAAGATGACTTGACTTGACTGAGCAGCGGCATTTTGCGGCGTCTCAAAGCAGTTGATGCCAATGCAGTCAAAGGCCCGCCCAGACCCCCGTTACTGCATGGCCGTTGTACGTGGCCCCTTAGCTGGTGTTGGTGGACACTTGTTCTCGGGGCGGCTGGTCCAGAGAAACAAAAGGTCTGATCACGGGCTGAGGGTTTGGCGGCAGGCCAAGGTGATTGTCACTCGGAGCGTGCCACTCGGCCACGGACACCTCGGGACTCGGCCATGAAGCCAGTGCTGAAGCGGTCTTCATGTGGAGGAAGCCGTTCTATTGCGTCTGCGTCTGCCATACGCCCCAGGAGCTTCTGAAAGGTTTCAGTGGGACCCTTTCTCACTTCTTAACGGCACCGACCAAAGCATGCTCTTCTCAGGAGATGTGTTGGACCGAATCCATCTCTATACCGGAATAAGAGATCCCCAAACACAAACAGGAATGCTGTTAACAGCAGTTAAGAGCTCAGAAGGCTTGCGACCACCGCTGCACTTACGCTGCAGAACCACCAGCACCGGGAGAGACTTCCAGAAGAAGCACCGACACACTCACTCGTCGAATGAATCGACACTCTTCAGAGACACCGTCATGAAGACTGATCGGCTCCAAAGAGAAAGACAAGTGGTGCGTGCATCCACTTCCGTATTTATACCCGCGCTGCAGGACGGAGCGTGGATGCAAAGGTCGCACGCCAATGTGTGCATTGGCTCGTTTTATCAATACTCGAAGATGACAGACTCCCTAAGCATGAGCAGGAATCACAGGTTCATCCAGACACATCCAGCATAGAGCCGCCAGCTGGCACAGATGCGCTCGAGTCCGAGCCGACAGATGGTGAGTCTTCAGTTATTACCACCCTGATTTATGGCCATTTCAGCCTGGGGCCAGTTTCACAAAGCTATTTTAGACCGGTCTGTAGTCTTTGACAAGTCTAAAATGTGCTCATAACTAGTCTAATGCAAGTTAGACTGTTTCACAAAAATAAAGACGGGCTTAATTTAGACCTAAAAAATTTGACACCTTACCCCCAGGCTAACTTAGGTCTAAGACTCTATGTTACCTTGGCAACCAGCAGTAACAATCAGTTACATTACAAACAGCCAAAAGACAAGGGAAAATGGCTCATAATTTAAACATTTCTTCTTGTTACTACATTCTCCGCTAAATTTCCCAAGTAAAATGTCCTTGTAACTGTTATACTCCTCCAACAAACACATATTTTCCACTGGGGTAAACTGCACTGAGCGGTTGAATGTGCTTACTCGATCCGCCATGTTTTTTGTTTTGAAAAGTGTCTTATTTTACCCAGAATGCATTGCAGTGTAGTCCTACTTAAGATAGTCAGAGTCTTAAGTGCTTTGTGCAGCGGTCTGATTTAGATGTCTATCTGAAGTCTGACTATCTACTATATCTAAGCCATAGTCAAAGTCTATCTTTGTGAAACCGGCCCCTGATGTTTCTGGTGTTAGTCTTCATTTTTCCTTCTCTACTCCTGTTGGCTCCTCAAATATGCAGTAAAAAAAAAAAAATTTAAACATCATTTAAAAAAAAAAAAAAACATAATATTTATGTAGTGAAGTCTGATGTTTTAGAAACATCACTAACTTTCTGAATTCAATTCAATCAGCACACCCATAGACACAGAAATGGGTCCAAATGCATTTGCTATTTAAACAACGTGGCACAGGACCTGAAAATGATAACTGCGTCGGGCTGAAACTAACAAAAAAACACTTCGGCCGCGTCTGCCTCTGTGTTGCGCCAAGTGTATGATAGGGCCCTTGAGCTTAAGCTAATCTTAGACTAAAATTCATGTTTGAGCTGTTTTAACTGAAAGCATATCTTAAAATTTTTCAGTGGCATTTTTTGTCTCAAAATACGCACCAGTAAAGCTACTTAAATGTCCTAATTGAACTAAGGCCTAATCCTGGCTTAAACTAAGCCCTGTCTGTGAAACCGGGCCAATGATTACAATATAAGGAAAATATCTGGCAGTTTTGTATATGTCCATCCATAGTTGTCTCTAGGCATCACGGTATCAACGGACAGGGAACTCCATTGATTTCATTTGTTTGCCTTATGCATCAGATCAAGACGCATTTAATTCTCTGAATTTGCATATTAAATTATTTATACTTCTATATTTTGGAGCAAGTAACCCCACTCCTACCCTAAATCTACCCACTTCTCAACAATATAAATCGCGCAACAGGCAAATAAAAATACAGTCACAGGTATTTATTGCAAAAACTGACCAAAAACACTAAATTTAAACATGCATGTATTTAAATGTCATTTACTCATGGAATAGTAATATGGATCTTAGTATTATTTTAAGTGATGTATCATTTTCTTTAAACAACTATTAAAGATCATTCTCTGGTTTCTCCGGCTCTCTGCACTAGCGTCTGCACAAACTCGCTAGATCGGAAATCCAACATGGCGGCCATATGCAACTAGCCCATTTCTCTAGTGCTCTTGAAACATGAACTAGTGAATCATTGAGTTGTAATCTGTGCTAATAAAACAGATGTTTCTAATCAATATTTGTTGTTTGCAGAAAAACAAGCAAATGGGAGGAACATCTTCAGGAAAGAATTGAAGGCTCGGAAACAGTCCATCCAAACCCTCAAAACGTATGTAAACCTCGTTCCCTGAAGGAGGGAATGGAGATGTAGTCGACTGATCGGGATTACGCTTAGGGAGCCTGTCATCATTGGCGTGTGAGCTTTGCATCCACGCTCGCCCTGCAGCGCGGGTATAAATACGGAAGTGGATGCACGCAGCACTTGTCTTTCTCTTCTGAGCCGATCGGTCTTCATGACGGTGTCTCTGAAGAGTGTTGATCATTCGACGAGTGAGTGTGTCGGTGCTTCTTCTGGAAGTCTCTCCCGGTGCTGGTGGTTCTACAGTGTGAGTGCAGCAGGTCGCAAGCCTTCTGAGCTCTCAACTGCTGTCAGCAGCACTCCTGTTTGTGTTTGGGGATCTCTTATTCCGGTATGGAGATGGATTCGGTCAAACACATCTCCTGAGAAGAGCATGCTTTGGTCGGTGTCGTCAAGAAGTGAGAAAGGGTCCCACTGAAACCTTTCAGAGGCTCCTGGGGCGTATGGCAGACGCAGCCAGTAGCACCTCACTGCAGTACACAAGATCCAGGGGGCGGAATTGGATCCAGATATAAGGGGTGGAGATTGGTAGGTTTAGGGGTGGGTTTAGGGATCAGGGGGTGGAGATGGGTAGGTTTAGGGATCAGGGGGTGGAGATGGGTAGGTTTAGGGGTGGGTTTAGGGATCAGGGGGTGGAGATGGGTAGGTTTAGGGATGGGTTTAGGGATCAGGGGGTGGAGATGGGTAGGTTTAGGTATATGTAAGGTGGGAGAAGTTGGATCTGGATCCAACTCCTCCCCCTGGATTTCGTGTTCTGCAGTGAGGACCATCTCGACGCAGCTGCAATAGAACGGCTTCCTCCACATGAAGACCGCTTCAGCACTGGCTTCATGGCCGAGTCCCAAGGTGACCGTGGACGAGCGGCTGAGGGGCCACGTACAACGGGCATGCAGTAACGGGGGTCTGGGCGGGCCTCCGACTGCATTGGTATCAACTGCCTCGAGTTGCTAGCATTACACCTTGCTTTGAGACGCCGCAAAATGCCGCTGCTCAGCAAGCATGTACTGGTCTGTACAGACAACATTACGACCGTTGCGCTATGCTTCCCTTGCATGTTGCAACTCACCCGCCACCTCCTCCTATGAAGTCAGAGGCTTCTGAGGTCGCTCCATCCCCTTTAAGTTTCAGTCTGCTAAATCGTGCCACCAACGAGGCTTAAAGTGGATGAAGCGACCTCAGAAGCTTCTTACTCCATAAGAGGAGGTGGCGGGCGAGTTGCGATGTGAGGGAAGCGTAGCGCAATGGTCGCAATGTTGTTAGCGGCCCCTAAGTATATAACTATTGATCGTTTAACTTTTAACTATTGAACATTTAACTATCAAACTAACTTTAGTTGGACAATAACTGTATTCTAGAGCTGCTATAAAGCCAAAACAATCTCTGTTACTTTAATTTCCTATTATCAATGTAAAGCCGCTTTGGAACAATCTATATTGTTAAAAGCGCTATATAAATTAAGATGACTTGACTTGACTGAGCAGCGGCATTTTGCGGCGTCTCAAAGCAGTTGATGCCAATGCAGTCAAAGGCCCGCCCAGACCCCCGTTACTGCATGGCCGTTGTACGTGGCCCCTTAGCTGGTGTTGGTGGACACTTGTTCTCGGGGCGGCTGGTCCAGAGAAACAAAAGGTCTGATCACGGGCTGAGGGTTTGGCGGCAGGCCAAGGTGATTGTCACTCGGAGCGTGCCACTCGGCCACGGACACCTCGGGACTCGGCCATGAAGCCAGTGCTGAAGCGGTCTTCATGTGGAGGAAGCCGTTCTATTGCGTCTGCGTCTGCCATACGCCCCAGGAGCTTCTGAAAGGTTTCAGTGGGACCCTTTCTCACTTCTTAACGGCACCGACCAAAGCATGCTCTTCTCAGGAGGTGTGTTGGACCGAATCCATCTCTATACCGGAATAAGAGATCCCCAAACACAAACAGGAATGCTGTTAACAGCAGTTAAGAGCTCAGAAGGCTTGCGACCACCGCTGCACTTACGCTGCAGAACCACCAGCACCGGGAGAGACTTCCAGAAGAAGCACCGACACACTCACTCGTCGAATGAATCGACACTCTTCAGAGACACCGTCATGAAGACTGATCGGCTCCAAAGAGAAAGACAAGTGGTGCGTGCATCCACTTCCGTATTTATACCCGCGCTGCAGGACGGAGCGTGGATGCAAAGGTCGCACGCCAATGTGTGCATTGGCTCGTTTTATCAATACTCGAAGATGACAGACTCCCTAAGCGTGAGCAGGAATCACAGGTTCATCCAGACACATCCAGCATAGAGCCGCCAGCTGGCACAGATGCGCTCGAGTCCGAGCCGACAGATGGTGAGTCTTCAGTTATTACCACCCTGATTTATGGCCATTTCAGCCTGGGGCCAGTTTCACAAAGCTATTTTAGACCGGTCTGTAGTCTTTGACAAGTCTAAAATGTGCTCATAACTAGTCTAATGCAAGTTAGACTGTTTCACAAAAATAAAGACGGGCTTAATTTAGACCTAAAAAATTTGACACCTTACCCCCAGGCTAACTTAGGTCTAAGACTCTATGTTACCTTGGCAACCAGCAGTAACAATCAGTTACATTACAAACAGCCAAAAGACAAGGGAAAATGGCTCATAATTTAAACATTTCTTCTTGTTACTACATTCTCCGCTAAATTTCCCAAGTAAAATGTCCTTGTAACTGTTATACTCCTCCAACAAACACATATTTTCCACTGGGGTAAACTGCACTGAGCGGTTGAATGTGCTTACTCGATCCGCCATGTTTTTTGTTTTGAAAAGTGTCTTATTTTACCCAGAATGCATTGCAGTGTAGTCCTACTTAAGATAGTCAGAGTCTTAAGTGCTTTGTGCAGCGGTCTGATTTAGATGTCTATCTGAAGTCTGACTATCTACTATATCTAAGCCATAGTCAAAGTCTATCTTTGTGAAACCGGCCCCTGATGTTTCTGGTGTTAGTCTTCATTTTTCCTTCTCTACTCCTGTTGGCTCCTCAAATATGCAGTAAAAAAAAAAAAATTTAAACATCATTTAAAAAAAAAAAAAACATAATATTTATGTAGTGAAGTCTGATGTTTTAGAAACATCACTAACTTTCTGAATTCAATTCAATCAGCACACCCATAGACACAGAAATGGGTCCAAATGCATTTGCTATTTAAACAACGTGGCACAGGACCTGAAAATGATAACTGCGTCGGGCTGAAACTAACAAAAAAACACTTCGGCCGCGTCTGCCTCTGTGTTGCGCCAAGTGTATGATAGGGCCCTTGAGCTTAAGCTAATCTTAGACTAAAATTCATGTTTGAGCTGTTTTAACTGAAAGCATATCTTAAAATTTTTCAGTGGCATTTTTTGTCTCAAAATACGCACCAGTAAAGCTACTTAAATGTCCTAATTGAACTAAGGCCTAATCCTGGCTTAAACTAAGCCCTGTCTGTGAAACCGGGCCAATGATTACAATATAAGGAAAATATCTGGCAGTTTTGTATATGTCCATCCATAGTTGTCTCTAGGCATCACGGTATCAACGGACAGGGAACTCCATTGATTTCATTTGTTTGCCTTATGCATCAGATCAAGACGCATTTAATTCTCTGAATTTGCATATTAAATTATTTATACTTCTATATTTTGGAGCAAGTAACCCCACTCCTACCCTAAATCTACCCACTTCTCAACAATATAAATCGCGCAACAGGCAAATAAAAATACAGTCACAGGTATTTATTGCAAAAACTGACCAAAAACACTAAATTTAAACATGCATGTATTTAAATGTCATTTACTCATGGAATAGTAATATGGATCTTAGTATTATTTTAAGTGATGTATCATTTTCTTTAAACAACTATTAAAGATCATTCTCTGGTTTCCCCGGCTCTCTGCACTAGCGTCTGCACAAACTCGCTAGATCGGAAATCCAACATGGCGGCCATATGCAACTAGCCCATTTCTCTAGTGCTCTTGAAACATGAACTAGTGAATCATTGAGTTGTAATCTGTGCTAATAAAACAGATGTTTCTAATCAATATTTGTTGTTTGCAGAAAAACAAGCAAATGGGAGGAACATCTTCAGGAAAGAATTGAAGGCTCGGAAACAGTCCATCCAAACCCTCAAAACGTATGTAAACCTCGTTCCCTGAAGGAGGGAATGGAGATGTAGTCGACTGATCGGGATCACGCTTAGGGAGCCTGTCATCATTGGCGTGTGACCTTTGCATCCACGCTCGCCCTGCAGCGCGGGTATAAATACGGAAGTGGATGCACGCAGCACTTGTCTTTCTCTTCTGAGCCGATCGGTCTTCATGACGGTGTCTCTGAAGAGTGTTGATCATTCGACGAGTGAGTGTGTCGGTGCTTCTTCTGGAAGTCTCTCCCGGTGCTGGTGGTTCTACAGCGTGAGTGCAGCGGTGGTCGCAAGCCTTCTGAGCTCTCAACTGCTGTCAGCAGCACTCCTGTTTGGGTATCTCTTTTTTTAGGTATGGAGATGGATTCGGTCCGTGCCACCGACGAGGCTTAAAGTGGATGAAGCGACCTCAGAAGCTTCTTACTCCATAGGAGGAAGTGGCGGGCGAGTTGCGACATGTGAGGGAAGTGTAGCGCAATGGTCGCAATGTTGTCTGTATTCTGTATCAGACTCTGTTCTGTATAGAATGTATTCTGAGATCGATTGCTCCTGCCTGCCTTGTTGCTGCTGCTGCTGAGTTGGTTTGCGTCTGTAAGCTTTGTATATCTTTCTGTTTTGAATCATTATTTACTATCATTCCTTGATGTTTATACTGCTAATTATAACTTACTCAACATCACACATTAACCTGACATCGCTAGCTTCAATCTAAATTGTTATTGCTAGCACAACACGCTATTAATTCGCTAGCCTGTTAGCATGACATCGGTGCGCTCTTTATTTATTTATTTATTTATTTATTTAATTATTTTTCTTGCGCGCGCTCGCTCGCGCCTTTTATGAGTACATCAAACAACTCAGGTTAGTAGGATCAGTCAACAAACACGGTACGTCATGTCATCCTCTTATTTTTACTTGCACCTAATGCAACATGTTTAGCATATCCTTCTCTGTCAGCATAGGATTTACATGTGATAAATGCAGGGAGATAGTCAAGCTGACGTGGAAGATTTCAGAACTAGAGTCACACATCCAAGCTTTAATCGAGGTTAATTGTAAGAGTGCAAGGGCTTTAGATACTGCTTTGGATGCAACTAGCTTAGTGAACTCTGTACATTGTTCGGTTCCGGCTGTAGCAGAGTCCGTGCAGCAGGGCAACTGGGTGACGATGAGGTGCTGTAGTCGCGGGACAAAACACCGCTCTTCCATTTCGATTACAACTTCAATCAGATTTTCCTCACTCAGTGAAACACCCACTGAGAATCCTGTTGAATGTGCCCTAGTTATTGGCGATTCTATTACACGTAACGTGAAAATAGAGACACCAGCGACCATAGTCACATGTTTGCTGGGAGCCAGAGCGCCTGACATCAAAGCACATTTAAAAGTTCTGGCTAATGCTAATTGTACGCTCTGAGCTGAGTGCCGCTGTCTGCTCGACCTTGAGCACCAGTTAGCATCGGCCTTAGCTACTGGCTGATTCAGTCTGTGTTCGATCACATTCATCACGTTTGGGGATTCCTCATTTACATTCATTAGTACTTCAAATCTGTTCTCAAGATGTATAGGCGGTGGTAGGAGACCAGTGTTTGCAATCCTTGTCAGAGCTGTATCTGGGGTAGAGGATGCTACTGCGGCAATATGTGATGCTCGTGACAATCTGATGTCTCGAGTGCCTTTGGATCTCGCTCCCTGTTTGTGCCATCGATTAGTAAGTCGATCGGCTTGTTTCTCTATGTCGAGGTTTCATGGGACTCACCGGTATGCTGAGGGTGTCCATGACGAAGCTCTGTTGTGTGCTCCGTCTGCTTTGGTGGTCCTGTTAGTAACTTTGTGTCAAGAACTGCAATCCTTTGTAAAAGTCTGTGGCAGTTAGTGCAGCAAGTAGATTCTTGAACCAGAAGAGGCATTTTCTCTCTTATCCTTATAAATGTAGGCAGTTGTGTTTTCCTTTCCCCGGAATGTAAGCTGGTCGGGTAAAAGTATTCTGCGTTTTTGTAGTAATCCAAACTTTGTCGTTTGAGCACTTTGCTGTTTGCTGAAGATAAAATTAGGTGATAAAAGGAGATAAAATATAAAAATATAGAAGATAAAATATAAAAACGATAGCGCAAAGCGCGGAGCAGTAAGCAAGAGCGTCCGAACAGTAGCTAAGCAGGAAGTCAAGTATGTGCCATATTAATTCTCTCTATTAATATGGCACATAGTCTTAGAGCTCAAGCATGAATCTGGGCCTCAGGTCAGAAAGCAGACAGACTGGCTTAACCGACCGTCTGCTAGCTGTCTCACGTCACCAAGGTCAGATAAATCCCATCACATAGAGCCTCTTTCACCTAGATATCATGATACAGAGACTGTGTCTGTTCCCCAAATTAGGACACACAAAAAACTTCCAAACCCATCTAATGATAAATTTGTATTGATGTTCAACAAATAAAAAACAGATATAATACAAATGAGCAAATGATAAAGCTTGGGTTGAGGAATATTCCCTTAATAATAATCCCTTACTTCAAAAGCACTTATTGTTAATGATATGATTACAGACTATAATCTAGATGTGCTGTGTTTGACAGAAACCTGGCTAAAACCAAACGATTACATTACTTTAAATGAGTCCACCCCGCAAGATTACTGTTATAAACATGAGCCTCGTCTGAAACGCAAAGGGGGAGGTGTTGCTGTAATTTATAGTAATATTTTTAGAATTACTAAGAAGTCTAGTTTCAAATATAATTATTTTGAAGTGTTGGTGCTTAATATAGCAATATATAGTGTAAATGGTAAATCACGTTTGAGATTTGTGCTGGCTACTGTATACAGGCCACCAGGGCACCATACAGACTTTATCAAAGAATTTGCTGACTTTCCATCAGAGTTAGTAAAGTCATAATTGTTGGTGATTTTAATATACATGTAGATAACGAAAAAGATGCATTGGGATTGGCATTTAAAGACATTCTTAACTCTACTGGAGTTAGACAACACATGTCAGGACCTACTCATTGTCATAATCATACTCTAGATCTAATATTATCACACAGAATCAGTGTTGATGCTGTTGAAATTCTGCAGCAGAGCGATGACATCTCAGATCATTATCTAGTCTCGTGTAAACTTCATTTAGCCAAGGCTGCAAAGCCGACTCCGTGTTACAAATATGTGAGACCTATCACTTCTGCTACTAAAGATTGCTTTATTAATAATCTTCCTGATCAGTTTCATCATCTCAGCATCCCGGATAGCTTAGAAGAACTCGATATTGCAACAGAAACGTTTAACTCTCTCCTTTCCAGCACTTTAGACACAGTTGCTCCGTTGCGCTTGAAGAAGATTAAAGAAAATAGTCCAGCGCCGTGGTACAACGAGCACACTCGGGCCCTTAAGAGAATCACTTATAAGACTGATAACATCAGGGAGAAAATTATAACTATGCAACCGTCTACTACAGTATCGCATCAGGCAGTGCATTGTGGTCTCCCTAAGGAAAAATTTGATTCATTCATTGCTATAGAAGAGGAAGAATATGTTAAACTCGTTAAATCATCTAAATCGACAACATGTATGTTAGACCCTATACCGACTAAGCTACTGAAAGAGATGCTCCCAGAGGTCATAGATCCTCTTCTTAATATCATTAATTCATCTTTGTCATTAGGATACGTACCAAAAACTTTTAAGCTGGCTATGATTAAACTGGTTGTAAAAAAAATACAACTTGATCGTACAGAATTACAGGCCGATCTCGAATCTACTGTACCTTTTCTGTCAAAGATACTAGAAAAGGCAGTATCTTCACAACTATGTCCCTTTTTAGAAAGAAATGATATCTGCGAGGATTTCCAGTCAGGATTTAGACCGTACCATAGTACCGAGACAGCTCTCATTAGAGTCACAAATGATTTGCTCTTATCATCCGATCGTGGTTGTGTCTCTCTATTAGTGTTACTCGATCTTAGTGCTGCATTTGACACTATCGACCACAACATTCTTTTAAATAGACTCGAAAATTATGTTGGCATTAGTGGAATTGCATTAGCATGGTTTAAATCACACTTATCTGACCGTTATCAGTTTGTAGCAGTAAATGATGAGATGTCTCATCGATCACAAGTTCAGTATGGCGTACCACAAGGCTCAGTACTAGGACCGTTGCTGTTCACTCTGTACATGCTACAATTAGGAGATATCATTAGGAAACATGACATTAGTTTTCACTGTTATGCCGATGATACTCAGCTCTATATTTCTTCACACCTTGACGAAACTTACCAATTCACAAAATTAACGGAATGTATAGCTGATATAAAAAACTGGATGACTCGTAATTTCCTACTACTTAATTCTGAAAAAACAGAGTTTCTAATTATTGGACAAAAAACTTCCTCACGTAATAACCTAGAATACTGTCTAACACTTGATGGCTGCTCTGTTAAGTCTTCGTCGTCGGTCAGGAACCTGGGTGTGCACTTTGATACCAATCTTTCATTTGAAAGTCACGTGTCTAGTATCTGTAAAACTGCATTTTTCCATCTTAAAAATATGTCTAAATTACGTCATATGCTCTCATTGACAAATGCGGAACAATTAGTTCATGCGTTCATGACCTTAAGGCTAGATTATTGTAATGCTCTACTGGGTGGTTGCCCTGCAGGCTTAAAGGTGCTCTAAGCGATCTCGGTTGGCGTAACCTCTTGTTGATGTTTGAATTATTATCAAACAAAACGGAGGCTAGCTAGACCCTCCCTCCTCCTCATCCGCGCACTAACCCCCCGAACCCCACCCCCACATCATTCTGGTCGGTTATTGGCTGGAACAGTTTGTTATGTTTCGTGCTGCGGGTCGCTCTGTTTGTTGCTCAGTTTGTTTTTGCTGCAGTTTGTGGAGCCTGTGGTGTCTGCAGAGACCGTGTTTTTTTTACAGTGTGTTCAGGGAACATGCAGCTAGCGGATAGTGAGGAGATGTTTGCGGTATGTGAAAAAAAAAATGTTTTGGCCTAAAAAACGTGAGATCGCTTATAGCACCTTTAATAAACAAACTACAGCTGGTCCAAAACGCAGCAGCTCGAGTTCTTACCATAACCAGGAAGTATGACCATATTAGCCCAGTTCTGTCAACACTGCATTGGCTCCCTATTAAAGGAACACTTCACCCATTTGCATTAAGCTTTGCATTGTTAGAAACCCAGTCATACTACTGAAAGGTCGTGCAACATTCTCTCATTTTCCCCTGAGACGGGAGAAATCCGTATTTACCTCTTACACTTCCTCCCACAATGACGCAAAAATCGTCATTTTGCGTCATTGTCGGAGGAAGTGTAAGAGGGGTGGATTTCTGTTGAGACTACTGTTGTGTATTGAAGTATTAAACACAAGACCGGAGTAATTCCTTCGATGCTCTTTTATTTTAACACATGTCAAACTTGTCTTCTAGAACATATCACCTCTCATTCTACTCCCCAAGCAGCACTTCAACACTTCAGCATTCCACTGCCACCTTGTGGTTAACTATGAACACAACAACTACAAGCACTAGTTCCCACCCTTTCAAACCCGCCCATAGGGGGTTGGACCTAATGCGCTAACAGACCTATCACAGATCAGTGCCAGTGCGTTTGATTTCCAATGCCATCCTCTTTTTCCCGGACATGTCCAGCCGTCGAGATCGTCCAAAATGTCCGGGATTCGGCTTTTGCTTTCTGTGGTCGCCATTCATTGTTTACATGCACACCTTTTGTTTCAATCTAGCTGAATTCATTCCGATTGGTGAATCTGAATGTAGTGTTTACATGAACGCTAAACAAGTGATCGGTTGATGTGCGTTTTAACATTGCTAAGAAAATTCCCGCTCCTCCGTGAGAGATGCGAGACCGGTGCGTCTCAGTAATGACGCCACCGGCCTCGCGCTGTTCTCCCGCGGCCCTCAGCCTCGTCCTGCTCGCCACAGTAAACATGATGAATGGTGACTATAGAACGCAAAAGCCGAATCCCGGACATTTTGGGCGATCTCGAAATCCCGGGCAGACTACTGCCCTCTCTTACCGGTAGGCGTGGCTTGGGAGCGGCCTCCTAGGGCAGCGAAGCAAGTGCATTCTGGGAGTTGTTGTCTTTCATCCACATAAGCCAAAAATACATTTTCTGGCTTTTCTTAGTCTAGAAAGCTCCAAATTCAAAAATAATTTCACATTTCTTCCACATAAATGACCTATTTTAAATACACATTCATCTTTCCAGAGGTGAAGTATCCCTTTAAACATTGTACATTTTAAAATATTGCTGATTACTTACAAAGCACTAAATGGTTTAGCTCCGCAGTACTTGAGCGAGCTCTTAACGCATTATAGTCCTTCACATCTATTGCGATCTCAAAATTCCGGCCAGTTGATAATACCTAGAATATCAAAGTCGACTGCTGGCGGTAGATCCTATTCCTATTTAGCACCAAAACTCTGGAACAGTCTTCCTAACATTGCACGGGAAGCAGACACACTCTGTCAGTTCAAAGCCAGATTAAAGACACATCTCTTTGACCTAGCATACACATAACACATTATAGACTTATATAATTCAATGTTAGGCTACATAGGTCAGCCAGAACCAGGAACACTTCCCATAAATCCTGATGTACTCATTACATCATAAGAAGAATGGCGTCTACGCTAATATTACTGCAGCCCGCCAGATCCAGGCTGTATCCAGATCTGATGAAGGACCTGCGCCTGGACGCGACGACAACGCAGTCCTGAAATAGTATCTAGTATCTACTAGTATCTCCCCTGTGAAGGCCTCCCTCCCCTCCCTTTACCTCTCTACAGATAAAGCGTTGTCAGGATAATTCCGGTTTGCGTGGCTACGCAGAAGCGATAAAAATTCTGTATTATAAATTTTAAGGCCAGACAAGTAGTTTGTTGAGGGTTGATTTGTAGGGAAGGACTACATGCCTGCGCACATATATTGAAACGTGCATACCTATAGACTGAACTCGTAATACGCATGTGCACGCCATCAGCATTCTCACTGGTTCACGTTTTTGAAGTTTGCGCAGAAAGTACTTAAGAGTTTTCTGTTAAAACGGTGTTGTGTTAGCGGCCCCTAAGTTAATAACTAATGATCGTTGCGACGGAAGTGAATCAATCAAACTAACTTTAGTTAGACAATAACTGTATTCTAGAGCTGCTATAAAGCCAAAACAATCTCTGTTACTTTAATTTCCTATTATCAATGTAAAGCCGCTTTGGAACAATCTACATTGTTAAAAGCGCTATATAAATTAAGATGTCTTGACTTGACTGAGCAGCGGCATTTTGCGGCGTCTCAAAGCAGTTGATGCCAATGCAGTCAAAGGCCCGCCCAGACCCCCGTTACTGCATGGCCGTTGTACGTGGCCCCTTAGCCGGTGTTGGTGGACACTTGTTCTCGGGGCGGCTGGTCCAGAGAAACAAAAGGTCTGATCACGGGCTGAGGGTTTGGCGGCAGGCCAAGGTGATTGTCACTCGGAGCGTGCCACTCAGCCACGGACACCTTGGGACTCGGCCATGAAGCCAGTGCTGAAGCGGTCTTCATGTGGAGGAAGCCGTTCTATTGCGTCTGCGTCTGCCATACGCCCCAGGAGCTTCTGAAAGGTTTCAGTGGGACCCTTTCTCACTTCTTAACGGCACCGACCAAAGCATGCTCTTCTCAGGAGATGTGTTGGACCGAATCCATCTCCATACCGGAATAAGAGATCCCCAAACACAAACAGGAATGCTGTTAACAGCAGTTAAGAGCTCAGAAGGCTTGCGACCACCGCTGCACTTACGCTGCAGAACCACCAGCACCGGGAGAGACTTCCAGAAGAAGCACCGACACACTCATTCGTCGAATGAATCGACACTCTTCAGAGACACCGTCATGAAGACCGATCGGCTCCAAAGAGAAAGACAAGTGGTGCGTGCATCCACTTCCGTATTTATACCCGCGCTGCAGGACGGAGCGTGGATGCAAAGGTCGCACGCCAATGTGTGCATTGGCTCGTTTTATCAATACTCGAAGATGACAGACTCCCTAAGCGTGAGCAGGAATCACAGGTTCATCCAGACACATCCAGCATAGAGCCGCCAGCTGGCACAGATGCGCTCGGGTCCGAGCCGACAGATGGTGAGTCTTCAGTTATTACCACCCTGATTTATGGCCATTTCAGCCTGATGTTTTTGGTGTTAGTCTTCATTTTTCCTTCTCTACTCCTGTTGGCTCCTAAAATATGCAGTAAAAAAAAATTAAACACCATTTAAATAAAAAATAAAAAAAAACATATATTTATGTAGTGAAGTCTGATGTTTTAGAAACATCACTAACTTTCTGAATTCAATTCAATCAGCACACCCATAGACGCACAAATGGGTCCAAATGCATTTGCTATTTAAACAACGTGGCGCAGAACCTGAAAATGATAACTGCGTCGGGCTGAAACTAACAAAAAAACACTCGCGCCGTGCCTGCCGCTGTGTTGCGCCGCGTGTATGATAGGGCCCTTGAGCTTAAGCTAATCTAATACTAAAATTCATGTTTGAGCTGTTTTAACTGAAAGCATATCTTAAAATATTTCAGTGGCATTTTTTTTGTCTCAAGATACGTTCCAGTAATGGGGTTTTTTAGCGCAATTTTCCAACGGACAAAATTGCGATTGTTAACTCATGATTTCTGTTCTGTCTGTGCGCACCAATCTTGCACTTCTATCTCCTCCTCAACCAGACCACCTAGAGACTTCGGGTTTTCGGCATTATGTTAAGGAAGGTCTAATCTCGGGAACGCACACACAAAAAAAAAAAAAAAAAAAACATAAAAAGATTTACTATCTCTTAGTGTTGTGATCCCATGACGTCAGAAAATTGCGCTAAAACACTCAGTTTTTATTACTTGTTTTTTTCTAAAGCACGTTTAAAAAAAGCTAATATGATGATTTGATGCTCAAGGAACATTTATGATTATTATCAATGTTGTAAACAAGCTTTGCTGTCTTGTGTTGTTTTAATTTGTTTGTAGGCCTAGATTTATGAACTGAAACATAACAGTGAAATAAATTAAACTAAATTATCGTAAAATTGTCAGGACTTGCTAACTGATTGCTAACTGATTACATTGTAAAAGATTAATATTGTGTACATAAAGATGGTGAATCCGGCTTGTCCCGTAGATGGTCCCGCTGATATCTTGCTGCCATATAGTGCAATCTGTTCAATTATTGCTTTGTTTTTTAAGAGCAGAGGATCTCAACTGCAGCAGATTTACTTTAATTACAAAAACAAAGAAGGCAAGAATCAAATTACAGGATTAAGAGAAGAACTGTTTTGTTCTGTTGTGTATTGTTATATGAGCAGCACAACAACACACAAGTGAATGTAATCAATTAGCCAATGAGTAAACTTAGAAACAAATAAACAATGGAACATGAACTAAACACAGGAAGGTAACATAGGAACCAAAGGAAACTCAACATAAGAGTCCACAAACTGAACATAACAATTACAGAGAGAGGCTGTGTGCAATTAAATGTGTTTAAAACTAGTGATTTTCTTCTGAGTGCATGCAGTAAATTAACATGTTTATTGACTGTTAATTTCACATTAAAATAATTTCACATTTCTTCTACATAAATGACCTAATAATTTCACATTTCTTCTACATAAATGACCTATTTTAAATACACATTCATCTTTCCAGAGGTGAAGTATCCCTTTAAACATTGTACATTTTAAAATATTGCTGATTACTTACAAAGCACTAAATGGTTTAGCTCCGCAGTACTTGAGCGAGCTCTTAACGCATTATAGTCCTTCACATCTATTGCGATCTCAAAATTCCGGCCAGTTGATAATATACCTAGAATATCGAAATGGACTGCTGGCAGTAGATCCTTCTCCTATTTAGCACCAAAACTCTGGAACAGTCTTCCTAACATTGTCAGGGAAGCAGACACACTCTGTCAGTTCAAAGCTAGACTAAAAACACATCTCTTTGACCTAGCATTCACATAACACATTATAGACTTCTATAATTCAATATTAAGCTGCATAGATTAGGTCAGCTGGAACCAGGAACACTTCCCATAAATCCTGATGTACTCGTTTCATTATAAGAAGAATGGCGTCTACGCTAATTTTCGTGTCTTTGTTTATGCCGAGGTTTACCGCAGTCCGCCGGATCCGGGTCGGATCCAGATCCGATGAAGGACCTTCGCCTGGACGCGATGACAATGCAGTGCTGAAGTCTCAACCAGTCTCTCCCTGTTTACTGAAGTCAGCTGGATCCCGGCCGTATCCAGATCAGATGGTGGACTTGCACCTTGACCCATCCATGACGCATCCCTGAAGTGCCAGCCTCATCAGCCCTGTGAAGGCCTCATCGACACGACCAATCTGACTTCTGACCTGTAATGCAGCCTGGATCATAATCATACACTGTTCGCTCGTTGGCCAGAGGAGAACTGGCCCCCGACTGAGCCTGGGTTCTCCCAAGGTTTTTTCCTCCATTCTGTCACTGATGGAGTTTTGGTTCCTTGCCACTGTCGCCTTGGCTTTTGGCTTGCTTAGTTGGGGACATTTAATATTCAACAATATTACTGATCTGCCTTATTTAGGGTGGACGATGATGCAATTTTCTTCTAGAAACAAACTTTGTTGTATTATTTTCATGCTATCAATGTCAAGCTGCTTTGATACAATCTGTATTGTAAAAAGCGCTATATAAATAAAGGTGACTTGACTTGACTGCCCAGTTTTATGGTTATTATCCAGTTACCACTTGTACAGTGATAATCTTTTTCAAATTGCTCTCTTCTTTTCGTAGACGGGCCTCTCTGTGCTTTCAATAACAACCCAGTTCATGTGGCTGTCAAGTATTCTCATACACATCATTCATATGCAATGGCAACATTTTCCACTAGACCTGTTGAGATGACTACATAATCATGTTTATTTGAGACAACTGTGCTTATTGTGCATTTTATTTCCAATCACATATTCCCTACAATAAGGATTTTAAGCAATGTCTTATTTTCTGCTAGCCTGACGTCGTCATACTCAGATTCTAGTCAGATCTGCTCCATTTGGCTGTGATTATGGGGTGTGTTTCAACCGAACCAGGAAAGAAAATGCCTCTGCACTCAATTGGACAGACCTACAACCAATCAGAGCAACGGAGTAAGTGACGTATGTTCTTCATTCATCTTTCCGATCGACAAATGCCTTGATCGCGGTTCTCTGTTCCTCTTTTAAAATTAATGCGATGTCGATATCTTCTATAACAGACGCGATGGCTGAATCTACACATCTCAATTCTCCAGCGGCAGCCATCTTTGTTGTAAACGAATTCAACCCAAGCGCTCTTTGGTGACGTGGATGATTACGTTACTGTTGATCATCTGTCCATCATCGTATAAAGCCCGCCCTGACAATTTGATCGGTCCGAACAGCTCTGGTTTGAGCATAGTTGCTCCACAACGGATCAAGTCCAGACTGAAATTCCCGACCTCAAATGTTGTGGGCGGGGCTAAGTTCGGCGGCATCCAGGCTAATTTTCTGGTGTAGTATTTCATAATATGAGCTTATCGATTTTGACTTGACAATAGTTGTACTGTTTTCTAGAACGATAGAGCACAGTTTGCAGAAAGTATGTGCTAAACTAGGGGCGTACCGATACTGATACACTGCTCGTCGAAGGAACACGTGAGCTGGCTTTTTGAACACCGTTCACTGTTGATGTTTTTGATGTTTGATGATGTTTTACTAAACATTGAAAATGCATTGCTTACGTTTTAATCACAGCCGTCAGAAAGTACGCTGAGTGGACATTGACTGATGGCATACACAAACTGCGGGATCCTCTGGTCACAGGAAGTCGTCATTGGTTTGCTGCAAGACAGCAGAGACATTTCAGCAGTTTCTTATAAGCATTTTTTTGAACAATAAGTGCCGTGATTCAAAAAAAAATGCAAGAAGATATAGCCTTTACGCCAGAAAGTGTGAGAAATCATATGGTTACGTCCCTGAGTTGCAAGCACGCATCTTGAAAGGGAGAGTCACAAGCGGAGTTGGGATGCCGTGAAAGAGGACCCAAGGTGGCTTGGTGTTGTGCCCCGATACCTCCACCACCGACATCAGAGTCGGTACAGACACAGGTCAGCAGAGGTCTGGGTAAGTGACAAACATTAGCTCATTACCTTTGCCTCTAACACATACTGAATTGTGTGCACATGACTAATGGCACTCATGTCTTTCACAGGATCAGCCGTCCATGCTGCTACCAACTGGCAGATTGAGCTGTTGTTTTGCTGGTATTTGAGGCGTAAATACATGAGCAAAAATGTTTGTAAATATGAATAAATCTACATTGTTCCAGAGGATGAGCAAAGACATCCAACGTTTAGACTGCACTGGCCACCTAGATGAAAACTCATGAATATACACAGAACACAACACTATCCGCCATTTCCAAAAGATCACAACTCCAAAATAAAAGCTTCCAGAGGATTCAAGCATTCAAGAGGATGCAAAGTTTCACCATGAACTCTTATACTGTAACTTTTATTGCAAGAAGGAACCTGCATACAGCATGTGTACATGATATCTATTTTTTTTTTTATTATGTGATCAAATATGATCAGAGGAGGGATTGATAGATTTTGTATTTTCAGTCATTTACATTGTGACTGTGTATCAGATGCACTCTGTCTGTGTCTGCAAAGGTGTGTGCCAAATGACCCATTCAGATGAATGACCCATTCAGATGTATGGCCCATAGAAACTGATTGGTGTGAATGAATAAAAAGAATCAGCATTGCTCAGAGTGGATTAGCAAGGTCCTAACAGTTTTCTATTGTTTGTAGCCCATAGGCTATGTCTTCATGTATAAAGTTCTGTCTCAGACACAGAACGTTGGGTTAAGATTGCTGAAGGGCGACATGCTAACATCGCTGCTGAAGGACGGCTACACTACAAACCTTCAATAAATTCTTCTCCCCACAACAACTCTGGTCAAGCTTGCTTATTTTATGTATTGGAGAAATCTAACACATTGATGAGCCACCCAAACGACTGCTCGGCCAAAATCTAACAGTAGACCTATACAGCCAACAGGTTGAACAGCATGTTTTGCAGGATAGTGCACTGGAGGCAATGCAGGGATCTCATGTATCAGTGTTGACAAAAGAAAACTTTATTGGTGTGCAAAACAAAACATTGCCCTTTATAACATTTTGTATAGGCCTTTTGTTTTCAAAAACAATCAAGTAGCTCACGTTGTGACTATTTCGCTACGTGCATAGGATTGGGCAGAGAATGAAAATTCACAGCTTCTGCTAGCCACATAAATTGTACAAACCTCTGTCGCTTCTCTTCTCTGTCTTTGGAAACCTTCAATTCTTTCAAGATCGTCTCTTGCAGCTGTCGGGCGTGGTTTTGACTCTCGCTCTCCTTCTCCTCTTCCTCGTCCTCCTCGCCGCACTCCCACCGATCCACTGCCTCTCTGTCCTTTCTCTCTACCTCTTCCTCTCCCTCTCCCTACCGTTGAATTACCTGATGATGATATCTAACAATGCACATACATTAAAAAAAAACTAATAAAGAAGGTATCACTACTAATTAGCATAGCTCATGCTTTTTTCAGTCTGTGATTCATACTCTAACATTCGTTTGTTCGTTGTGTGTCAAGTTGCAGTTTGTTTGAAATAACGAACCTCATCACCCGAAAGTAGTTGCAACACGCATTTGAAAAAGCGAGGCGTTAGAGAGCACTATTTGTTTGAATGCAAAATACAATTTCCCTGCTAGATTGGAGAAGTTCCTACACAGTGTACCTTTAAAAACAGGGTTGCGTCGAGTTTAGCGTTTATTCCCTTTGCGATGCAAAATGAGAAATATAGAATCTTATTCTTGTGACATTTTAAATTTGTATTGACAAAGAAACTGCAGCTTTGCTGTGTACAATTAAAACAGTACAAAATGAAAATAGTGCAACAGAAATTAAGATAGGGCGTTTTTCTTTGCCTCTCTCTTGCTGGATCTCTTTTTAGCAAGTTTCTTTGGTCTCCCTCACTGCGCGCGCCGGGTCTCTGTTGAAATGTGTCAGGGTAGAAACACATCATACATCTAATAATACTGTATTTGTCGCTGCGTGTCATCAACACCAGTTACAAAAAACAACTAACAAATGATTTAGCCTTTGTTGCTTCAAAGAAAAAGAACCCTTGTTGAATTCACCTTACAATAAAACGAGGTTGATGGTGAATTAAAGCGCTCTGTAAAAGCTGTCCTTCAAGGTGAATGTACAGAATATTATAAAAGGCTGAAAAACACACCCGTTCAGGAACTTCTGGCTGTTCAGCCATAGCATCAACAGAAACATTTTGAAAGTGATTTCCTATGAAATCAAGTCAAGTCTCCTTCATTTATATAGCGCTTTTAACAATATGAATTGTGTCAAAGCAGCTTTACAGTGATAATAGGAAATTACAGTAACAGAGATTGTTTTGTCTTTACAGCAGCTCAAGGATACAGTTATTGTCCAACTAAAGTTAGTTTGATTGATTGAGTCACTTCCGTTGTGAAGATCATTAGTTATTAACTTAGGGGCCGCTAACACAACACTGTTCTAACAGAAAACCCTCAGCGCTCCGGCCGTCCATCCGCACAAAGCAGTGCCTGGGGCTCGAGAACACACTCCCGGAAATAGGTTCCAAGGTGCAAATGATTATCAGTTATCTCTGCGCAAACCTACGCAACCTCTGTGCACACAACAACCTTGCGCATCACATGTTCAGTCCATAGGTATGCGCGTAACTACTTGTCTGGCCTTAAAAATGTATAATACAGAATTATTTATCTCGTCCAGGTAGCCACGAGGCCTTCACAGGGGAGAGACTAGTTGACACTTCAGGACTGTGTTGTCGTCGTGTCCAGGCGCAGGTCCTGGTATGTCCATCATTTCCAGGTGGATCCTTTTGTGGCTCATCTGTACACAGAAACAGGCATACACATACTGGTGGATAATCTGAGACAGATCCCCTGTCATCCTTTACCTACAGTAGATGCCACTGGGAATGTTATTTCATGAAAAAAATCCACACATAGGTGGAGTGTGTGAAAATTAAATGAAAAATGTTGATTATTCAATTACAAACGTATCTGATGATTTCTTGAACGCAATGGCCAATCAGACCTCACACCTCGCCGTTCAGAAAGCCGGAGTTTTGCTGCATTAGGTAAGGCGATGGTTAGGTCATTTATTATTCGTACTGGCTGCCATGCCAAATCACGCATACAGTAGGCCTATGCTTGCCTGTTCAAATTATAGTGGTTTGTGAACAAACACTTTAATAACAATAGCGTTTATGCTGGGATGTGTATTTTGTTGATAGGCGACACTATGTAACTATTTCATGACATTCTATTTAATTATGTTTTTAAAGAGGAATCACATCTAGCCTTACCCTAGAGCAGTGTTCCCCAAACCTGCTCCTGGAGGACCCCCAACCCTGCACGTTTTCTTTGTCTCCCTAATCAAACACACCTGATTCAATTCATCAGCTCATTATCACATGGTTTAATTTGATTATGATTTTTTTTTTCGCAGGTTTTGGTTTAAGGGGTGAAATACTATTGCTGCCTAATTATCAAAAATGTTAATATAATAAAGTCCTTTCACGTCACCATTTGGCGTGTTTCTGTCAACCTACACTTCACATAATAGGCCCATGTCAGGCTCATGTCCATTGACATATAAAGTTTTAACTGCTCTAATGAACAGGTTCCCAAAACCAAATTTTTCTAAAGTTTTGAATATAAAACCATGTTCGATAGAATCGAAGGCTTTATAAAAGTCCAGAAAAAGCATATAACTATCATCCTTCACTAACTCTGAATAGTCTAACAGGTCAAGAACCAGCCGGATATTGTTTGAAATGTGTCTGTTTTTTAGAAAGCCTGATTGCGTTTCATTTATGATGTCCTCTAAAATAGTTTTTAAACGTTTTGCAAAAATTGTAGCAATTATTTTATAATCACAATTTAAAAGACTAATTGGACGCCAATTATCAATTAATAATAAGTCTTTTTTAGGCTTGGGGATAAGAGTTATTAAACTTTGTGTTAAGGTAGAGGGAAGAGATCCCACACTAATACTTTCATAAATTACTTCTAATAAAAAAGGGGCCAAATCTTTTGCAAATCTTTGATAAAATTCTGAAGTGAGGCCATCTACACCTGGCGATTTATTAATCTTTAAGTTTTTGATAGACTCGAGGACCTCAACTAATGTAATGGGGCGATCACAAAAATCTTTATCGGGAGCACTAATACAATTTACGTTACCTACCGAGGCCATAAAGGATACAGTGCTGTCATAACAAAAACGGCTGCTATAAAGATTCTTATAGAAATCTGAACAATATTTGGCAATTTCTTTTGGGTTTTCATAGAGAGAGTTACCAATTTTGAGCTGATGAATGTTGTTTTTAGTCAGAGACTTTTCCAGTCTAAAAAGTAAGCTGAATTTTGCTCTCCTTCTTCAAGCCAGCGTCTTCTGGACCTTACAAAAGTACCTTCAGCTTTAAATTTATAAAGTTCGTCCAATTTGTGCTGATACTCACAGAGAGTATTATTTTCCTCGACAGATAAGCTATCAGGCCATCTAGATGATAAATATGTAATGGTGGAAATGATGTCCTCTTCTTGGGCTCTTTTGAGTTTAGCAGTATTACTACAATAATTTCTGAAAAATTTGCCCAATTCAAATTTAAGCAACTCCCAATGTTTACCGTAAATCCTTTCTGCTTTGGCTTTAGTCCAAAAGGAATTAATAATTTTCTTTACCTCTAATATAACTGTCTCATGTTTCAGTACAGAACTATTAAGTTTCCAATATGAGTTATAAAATTTAGCAGAAGTCACTGGAAGTAGATCAATGCTGATTTGTATTGCTTTATGATCAGTTAAAGGGGTAGATAAAATATCAGTACTGAAATTGTCTTTAAGCACGTGGGAAACCAACCATAAATCTATTCTCGATTGCTTAGACCTTGAATTATTAGACCAGGTAAAAGTTGTGTTATGAGGATGTTTAAATCTCCAAGCATCAATCAGATCGAACCTTTGCATTAACATTTTAAGCTTTGCATTTGTATTAGAACAAGATCCTGGAGGCCATCTATCAAACACATTATCTAATGTGATATTAAAATCACCACCCAAGAGTATGTGTGCATTAGGGAATTTGGCTAACCAATAAACAATTCTATCTTCTATCCTGCTTAAAAGAACATCATTTTCTGCCTTTGAATTGTACCCATAAATGTTTACGACAATGAAATTAAAGTTGTGAATTTGAACAACATGACACACATAATGTCCATTAGTATCGAAGTCTGTATAGGGAAGTTTGCCAGCGAATAAGTGCTTAAGTGTACAGACACCCGCAGAGCGTTGAGAGGCATGAGAACAAAAAATGTCATTTCCCCATTGGGATTTCCAAAAAGGCAAATCTTCAGAGATGCTGTGAGTCTCTTGAAGAAAACAAAAATCTGTTTTACGTTGTTTTGCAAAAAAAAAAAAAAAATAGCTTTCCGTTTTAAATTGTTCCTAAGTCCCCTGGCATTGAGTGAAATTAAAGATAAAGACATCAAAATAAGAAATTAGAATAAAATAACAAAAGTGAAATTCGCTTGAACAATTTTTTGTTGAAAAAACGTGATGAGAACAGAAGCACCACATCAACTGTAGCTTCGTAGGCATAACCGACAAAATATGCACATTAGCTATCAACTCTTCATATAATGAAAATATCGTCCTGGTCAAAAATGACCTTTTGCAACAACAACAAAAAAGTACCATTATTAAATTGGACTTGAGGTAAGGGAAAAAACAAGTCGCGATGAAAAAGAAAGGCTTGTTTTGTGTGTGTTTTTTGTTTTGTTTTTTTAACCAAGCATGTAAACAGAACACCTCAAAGTTGAGAGAGTTCAGCCTGGCGGAAAGATGTCTTTTTTCTCCACGAAGGTCCGACCAGCTACAAAATAGGCAACCTTTCCTGCTTTCCGTGCCTCGTCGACTAATGGCCACAACTTCATTCTACTATCTCTGTCGGCCTTGCAAAGATCCTCTCTGAAACGCAGACCGTTTTCGCGTAGATAAGCGGAGTTTTTGGCTGCCGCCCATACTGCTGCTCTGTGTATACGCGAAGAGAACTGGATGATTACACCGCGGGCAGAATTCATTTTCTTCACACCAACACGATGCACAGTGTCGATCACATCTGGGAGTCGGTCAGCGTGTTCTGGCAATAATTTCTGACAAATTCCAACCACTTCTCTCCTTACACTTTTCTCATCAATATTTTCTGACACGCCGTGTAATTTCAAATTCCAACGTCTGGAATACCGCTCCAATTCAGTGATGTGTAACTCCAATACGCCGATCCGATTGCTCTCTTTCAACAGTGTTGACTCGACTTGGGAAACTTTGGTCTTCACCTCATTCACCTCATCACACACGGAGTTCAGCTTTTCTCTCGATCCGGCAATGTGAGAAGTGTTGACCGCAACCATTGACTAGTTATAATGTCGTCAGCGGACTCACCTCGGCCTTTCTTTGAGGGAGGCTTCACAGGAGTATCAGGGAGCGAGGGGAAATCTACTTCTGACATCACCGAAAATTCCGTTTTCTCACCAGGACCATTGTAATCATGACAGCTGTCGACAAGGACGTTGTAGGCAGAAGCAGAGGCAGAGCTGGCTGACGACGCCTCCGTGTCAACAATCATTTCTTTCTTCTTCGTCGCAGAATTCTTCCTTTTTTTTATCAGTTGACATTTTTTTTCCTCAAACGTGAACAAACCGTAACACCCGAGTAGCACTTAACATTCAAATAAGGCGCAGACTAAGATCAAGAAGTCCGTTTTATTGCTTAAAATCAATGGGCGCTATGTCTCAACACCTGTGCTCACGGCGCCATCTTGCGCACCCCCCCCCCCCCCCCTTGGCTCCATTTGTCTAGTGTGTATTCATGCATATTTATGTCATATGGCAAAACAAATGATATTTTTGCTTGTTTTACTAAAATTTTCAGCAAAAAAAAAAGTTAATATAATTAAGTATTGGTCAGCATTTATCATTATTATTGTGTGTAAGTGTTGGGGTGGGCTAGCAATGCAATTCATTCTGGGTTAATCTTAATTTTGAAGGAGTGATACTTACCTTTTTTGAGTATAAAATCAACAGTTTTCTCCAAATGCAAGATCTTCGAGCAGCTGCCCGATGTCTCGTTTGTGCAAACGCTGAGGAAACCGTTGTAGGTTGGGTTGTGGAGCTACTGATGTTATGAGGTGTTAGTGCACCTGTCGCTCGTATCATTTTTTTTATTGCAGAACTTATAATTACATACAAGATCAGGGAAAGATACCATGGTTGTATCTTTAATAATGAACAATCATAATGACAAAAAAAAAAACATAAATATCATAGGTTTGCATCCATCATAGTATGAGATTATATACTCAGGAAAATTTCTTTGAATAATTCATCATAACACATATAAAAATAGCATTTTTTGTTATTTATAATCTTAAGGGATGAAACAAGTTAAATTCAACAACACTGCATGAAAAGAGGTGTATCCGGACCAGTATACTCCTGTATACACTGCTGAAATTCGGAAGAATCCAGGAGTATACTGGCCGGATAGCTCAAATTCCACGGGTCTGTATATATCCGTATACATCCGAAATGATACCAAATCGGATGTATGTTGTGGACGTATACTTCCGTGCTACAGCCATTTGTTGCCATGGCAAGTAATCCCTCAAAGGTTTTTTCAAGAGAACATTTTCACACCTTTGTGCACCTTTTGGCCTCCCCCCTATTGGTCCTTTTCTTTTAAAACCACTCCCATTACCCAGGCCACTATTGGAGGACACGACACATTGAAAACCCAGGAAAGTGATTTGATTGGTTACTTTTAGAACTTAGCCCACCCTAGGCCTTATCGCACAGTGATTTGATTGGTTATAGGCCAGCTATGCAGATATTGCTCAGTATACACTAACCCCCCCCCCTTCCCCCCCAATTTTAATACATTCAAATATAATTTTAAAAACACACACAAAGAACAATGAGAAAGTCTGACATTTTTATTAAAGGGACTATGAGTAGCTTTTTAGGTATTTTATTATCTAAAATCAATATTTTTTTAATAAATATGCCCTCGATGGTGTACAAATGCCTATGCCAACGATCAGACTAATCCTCGTAAACGAAGAATTTATTATCTTTATATACATGGGACGGGTAGGTCCACGGAGGCAGAGCCCGTCTACGGAGAGCCTGCCCACTCCCTATTAAGCCCTGTTGTTCCGAATTTTGGTTGTAGTTCCACCAGAGTTCAACTGGGGGCGATCGCCCATGAGTGCAGAATGAATGGGAGTCAATGGGGCTAGACGGCTAAATTTGTCTTTCACCCGATTGCCGTTGAGAAATCTCAGATCTGATTGTAGATTTTGCAAGTTCAACATGGGTTATAGGTCGAAAGTTGAATGAACGAGTACTTATGTCCTTTCGATTTCTTACAGGTTGAGTTGTTGTTGCCCATAACACGCTAGCATTCTGCTAATGAACGCTGATTGGTCAGTGAAGGACTGATTACGACCAGAGATACCGCTTGATGGCATCGTGTCATCCGAAGCGGGACCAGAAACAAACAAAACAAAAACTCTTCTAGCACGTGTGTTTACCTGTGTCAGCTGTGTTGTGTGTTTACCTGTGTCAGCTGTGTTGTGTGTTTACCTGTGTCAGCTGTGTTGTGTGTTTACCTGTGTCAGCTGTGTTGTGTGTTTACCTGTGTCAGCTGTGTTGTGTGTTTGCCTGTGTCAGCTGTGTTGTGTGTTTACCTGTGTCAGCTGTGTTGTGTGTTTGCCTGTGTCGGCTGTGTTGTGTGTTTACCTGTGTCAGCTGTGTTGTGTGTTTGCCTGTGTCAGCTGTGTTGTGTGTTTACCTGTGTCAGCTGTGTTGTGTCAGCTGTGTTGTGTGTTTACCTGTGTCAGCTGTGTTGTGTGTTTGCCTGTGTCAGCTGTGTTGTGTGTTTACCTGTGTCAGCTGTGTTGTGTGTTTACCTGTGTCAGCTGTGTTGTGTGTTTACCTGTGTCAGCTGTGTTGTGTGTTTGCCTGTGTCAGCTGTGTTGTGTGTTTACCTGTGTCAGCTGTGTTGTGTGTTTACCTGTGTCAGCTGTGTTGTGTGTTTACCTGTGTCGGCTGTGTTGTGTGTTTACCTGTGTCGGCTGTGTTGTGTGTTTACCTGTGTCAGCTGTGTTGTGTGTTTCCCTGTGTCAGCTGTGTTGTGTGTTTCCCTGTGTCAGCTGTGTTGTGTGTTTACCTGTGTCAGCTGTGTTGTGTGTTTACCTGTGTCAGCTGTGTTGTGTGTTTGCCTGTGTCAGCTGTGTTGTGTGTTTGCCTGTGTCAGCTGTGTTGTGTGTTTGCCTGTGTCAACTGTGTTGTGTGTTTGCCTGTGTCAGCTGTGTTGTGTGTTTCCCTGTGTCAGCTGTGTTGTGTGTTTGCCTGTGTCGGCTGTGTTGTGTGTTTGCCTGTGTCGGCTGTGTTGTGTGTTTGCCTGTGTCGGCTGTGTTGTGTGTTTACCTGTGTCAGCTGTGTTGTGTGTTTGCCTGTGTCAGCTGTGTTGTGTGTTTGCCTGTGTCAGCTGTGTTGTGTGTTTGCCTGTGTCAACTGTGTTGTGTGTTTGCCTGTGTCAGCTGTGTTGTGTGTTTCCCTGTGTCAGCTGTGTTGTGTGTTTACCTGTGTCAGCTGTGTTGTGTGTTTGCCTGTGTCAGCTGTGTTGTGTGTTTACCTGTGTCAGCTGTGTTGTGTGTTTGCCTGTGTCAGCTGTGTTGTGTGTTTACCTGTGTCAGCTGTGTTGTGTGTTTACCTGTGTCAGCTGTGTTGTGTGTTTACCTGTGTCAGCTGTGTTGTGTGTTTGCCTGTGTCAGCTGTGTTGTGTGTTTACCTGTGTCAGCTGTGTTGTGTGTTTACCTGTGTCGGCTGTGTTGTGTGTTTACCTGTGTCGGCTGTGTTGTGTGTTTGCCTGTGTCAGCTGTGTTGTGTGTTTGCCTGTGTCAGCTGTGTTGTGTGTTTGCCTGTGTCAGCTGTGTTGTGTGTTTGCCTGTGTCAGCTGTGTTGTGTGTTTGCCTGTGTCAGCTGTGTTGTGTGTTTACCTGTGTCAGCTGTGTTGTGTGTTTGCCTGTGTCAGCTGTGTTGTGTGTTTACCTGTGTCAGCTGTGTTGTGTGTTTACCTGTGTCAGCTGTGTTGTGTGTTTACCTGTGTCAGCTGTGTTGTGTGTTTGCCTGTGTCAGCTGTGTTGTGTGTTTACCTGTGTCAGCTGTGTTGTGTGTTTACCTGTGTCAGCTGTGTTGTGTGTTTACCTGTGTCAGCTGTGTTGTGTGTTTACCTGTGTCGGCTGTGTTGTGTGTTTACCTGTGTCAGCTGTGTTGTGTGTTTACCTGTGTCAGCTGTGTTGTGTGTTTACCTGTGTCAGCTGTGTTGTGTGTTTGCCTGTGTCAGCTGTGTTGTGTGTTTGCCTGTGTCAGCTGTGTTGTGTGTTTGCCTGTGTCAACTGTGTTGTGTGTTTGCCTGTGTCAGCTGTGTTGTGTGTTTGCCTGTGTCAGCTGTGTTGTGTGTTTGCCTGTGTCGGCTGTGTTGTGTGTTTGCCTGTGTCAGCTGTGTTGTGTGTTTGCCTGTGTCAGCTGTGTTGTGTGTTTACCTGTGTCAGCTGTGTTGTGTGTTTGCCTGTGTCAGCTGTGTTGTGTGTTTACCTGTGTCAGCTGTGTTGTGTGTTTGCCTGTGTCAACTGTGTTGTGTGTTTGCCTGTGTCAGCTGTGTTGTGTGTTTCCCTGTGTCAGCTGTGTTGTGTGTTTACCTGTGTCAGCTGTGTTGTGTGTTTGCCTGTGTCAGCTGTGTTGTGTGTTTACCTGTGTCAGCTGTGTTGTGTGTTTGCCTGTGTCAGCTGTGTTGTGTGTTTACCTGTGTCAGCTGTGTTGTGTGTTTACCTGTGTCAGCTGTGTTGTGTGTTTGCCTGTGTCAGCTGTGTTGTGTGTTTACCTGTGTCGGCTGTGTTGTGTGTTTACCTGTGTCAGCTGTGTTGTGTGTTTACCTGTGTCAGCTGTGTTGTGTGTTTACCTGTGTCGGCTGTGTTGTGTGTTTACTAGTGTCAGCTGTGTTGTCGATGTCTCGAGAGAAAAGAAAGTGCAGAGCGCGAAAGCACCACAGTGACCGAAGGATTGCCGTAAAGCCGTATCTCTGGTCGTACATGTGTATGACGTCATTGACACGTTAAAAGACTTTTTAAAGCAAATAAGTGACTCTAAAAAATCTAACACCCAGCAATGTGTAATTTCTTTGCATTTCCTTTCGAATACAACATTCAAATTACTAGACAAAAAATGATATCCTGAGAAAAGTGGATTTTGAGGGGTATAGCGCCATAGACCTCCATTCATTCTGCACTCGTCCTGTGAGCGCCCTCATATGGAATTTGGGTGGAACTGCAACCAGTTCAGAAGCCGGAAGTTTACTGAGAGTGAAACTTCTCGACATATTAGACATTCTCTGACGGAGGCTTCCATGTAGTTCCGCCATCTTGAAAAACTATAATAGCAGAGAGGGACAAAAAGTACTAGGCCAACGCGTTTCGTTCAGAACCAGCGAAACGTGACTGAAGCCAGCAGAAGCGGAGGGGCAGAGCAGTGAGAGGCGCTTGTCACTGCCGCGGCAAGTTTAAAAGGATGCACTGTACGGTTATTTATACACCGTTCATTCATATGTTGAAAACTTTTTCTTCGTCGAAGCAAGAGACCAGGAGACGTTGGGGATCACGTTCAAACAAAGTTAATCTTTATTGAGGACTTCGCGTTGACGCGGCTGCAGTTCTTCCCAAATCATTCTGGCTAACATACTTCACATGGTTTCTTTATAGGCCTTTCAGTGGGCTGTCCTTAAAGGTGCTAAACATACACACAGCCTTAGAGGTAACCACTAAATCTAATCATCTAAAGACAATAGAGGCAATTGCCCCCAACTGAGATAATGGCCTGCTGTTCTTCCACACTCTGAGGGCGGAGGGAGAGATAAGAATACCCGTTTATACTTAGATTTAAACTTAGATTATCCACATAAAAATTTGAAAAAATCTGAATGTGTAGATTGTTTGATGTGTAGACACATAATATTAACTCTGTAGGCCTCTCTGTGGCAGCAGAAACGCTTTATCCCCATCCTCCTGTGAAGATGAGCATTTGGTCGAGTGCACTTTATAACACTATTTAATTTCTGGTGTATTGAGTAGGCGACTTACAACTTCCTGGGGTTCTGTGGGACAGGAGGCTCCAAAAGACAGATATTACCACCAGAATCTGCTAGGACCTACAAAAAACCCAACCTCAAAGTAAAATAAATGGAAATATAAAAAATAGCCTATATAAAAAATGACACATATGTAAACCCATTTTATGAGGCCCTTGGATCTTTGGGAGTGACTGGCTCTGAAGTCCCTCCTGGAATCCCCTCAGCTGTAAATGCTGCTGCACTGCTAGACACTGGATGCTATTTAGTTATTTAATATGTCAAATGTTTGTAAAGTCAGGTAGCCTACACCCATGATATGCTCAAGCCTTACTTGATTGAATTATGTTTTTATATTTAATTTTCAGCTGCTGCCATGTTCTTTTAATGCCTGCAGGATTGCTCCACATGAAAATTAAAATTAGGTTGAATAACACAGGCCTACTGTTCTTCCAGTTTCACCTCTGATATTATAACAGTTGGGCAAGTTACTCTAAAATAGTTATCAATGTTATCTTCAACAGTGTAATTAGATTAATGTAATAATTACTATCTTTAGAAAGTTTTGGTCTACTTATTACTAATTACTAAATCCCATATCAACCTCAACCACTTGAACAATACAAGGAGAGACAAGAAACTGCACTTTTAATGCTTTCAAATAAACAATATACAATTGCATGAACTATTCTTGATTTGACCAAAGTGTGTAGAGGGAGAAGGTTACATAAAAAATATACCTTTTAAAAATGTATGTTAAATCCACTATTGTTTTATACAGAATTGTTCTCTATAGTCTATGCAGTAGCCTATTTAATGTAATTACATCAGATTTTATTTTAAATTACAGAAGAATTAAGAGTTATCCCTTTAATTAAATCACAATATTTAGATTACTTGGTAATTAATTACACCCAACACTGTATAACAGTAATTCCTCTTTTTGTCTGGCGCTGTTGCCATGGTGACTCGTAATATCTGCGCTGAATTGATAATGGCTTTTTATAGTTGTGGTGCACGCGCTTAACTCAGAGTAGGTCAACTCAGAGTTGATTGAACTAACTCATTTCAGCTGTTCTGGAACCGAAAACTCAAGAGTTTCCCATCTCAGGGTAAGTCAACTCAGAGTTCAAGTTTTAACTCAGAGTTGGTTGAACCTCCTTATTGAAACAGGCCCCTGGTCTCCAGCAACTGCAAAACATGACAGTAATTTAACCACTAAAACACAGAGATAGTTACATTCTGAAGAAAAAAAAAGAAAAAACACTGCTTAACCAGTTTCTTAACTTACCCGTCTCTTTCGTTGACGGTTCTTTGCAATGTTCCTCATAGTGTTTCTTTTCTGGGCCTTTTCAGGCTGAGCCAAAGAATACTTCCTCCGCAAAGTCTCAAAATACGTCTTGCAACCTGTTGAATAAATCATAAATAAATGTAATGCCAATAAAACTTAGTAAAACAGAGGACATTAAAATGATTACAACATCTTTAAGATTACCTTTTGCACATTCGGGGTCAACGTCTGTAAAAGTTGTCCTTAATTCTTCGAAGAGATAAGTGGTCACAGCCAGGTTATGTGATGAATTTATTCTGGGGGGAAAAAGTTGCAGGCATCATTAATGAAATTCAGTTTTGGTATTTCAAATCCATATAGTGGTAGATTAAACTAACATTTACAGTATACAATACGCAGTCTTACCCGGTTTGTGGATCGTATTTGTGTGGGTTGTTCTCTGAATTATGGAGGCGCTTTACGGGTTCCTGTAAAGTTTGAAATTAAAAAGCGTTTAAGTGGATTCACAATCTGCAAGAACCACAAAACTGAATTTTCAGTTTGAATAAGTTGGCCATCACAGTAAACATAAGAGACAAAACATATCAGTTCATAAGTCTTTAAGATGTCACTCAGCGCCTCTGATATCTTACCGGTTCGTGCCGCCTTCTGCCTATACAAGGCCACCAGTGCAGGTGTGTGTTGGTCAAGCACAGCGTAGAACTGGTTCCGTATGTTGACGTTTGTGATGCGTTGGAACTCAGCACAAAGCTACAAAAACAGACAAAAATAATTATATAAAAATACTAATACTCGATTTGCAACCGAAAACACATTTGTGATGCAACATGTTCCGTTAAAATACATTGTTGAGCAACATGGTCACATGCAAAGTGATAGTTCTTACACACAGTGAATAGTGGCATTTGCTGTTCCATTTGAATGTGATACATAATAAAAATTTGGCAGTGAAATATGTGTGAAGAGTGGCAGAAAAGAGAAGTGAGTCTGTTTTACCTGTGATTCAATCCGAAGAGCCGGCCATTTCCCCAAGAAGTCCTTCACCTGCACAGATAAAACAATCAATATGAAACCAGTCAAATTATGCAATCAACCTCTTTAATGACAAATTAATGATACAGAATTTCAAGTGAATGTAACTTACCGATAAAGTTGCTCTCTGGTGACAATGTAGGTCTGCACATGCACACAAAACAGACAACAAGATATTTAATTTTTAAGAGACGTTTGATTGATGCTAATGAATTAGGCTCCAAATAAAAGAAATGGTGAAAAATAGTTACAGCCTAAATTAACATTTGAGTCACCTTGATTTTGGGGGATGCTCACTGCTCTCCTTCCACTTAAACCTATAATGAAAAGACGTTTGTAAAGGTTTAATAAAAACTTGCATAGTTCATTCGGTAACTATTATAACATCACATTGAACTTACCAGAGCAGGGCGCTTAACAGAAACAGCAGCAACACACTCAAAAACAGAAGGACTATCGCTTGCTGAAAAGAGTTATTGACTAACGTTAACATTATTGCCCTGCCACGACATTAACAGTAACGTTACACAGGATATTATCTGTCACTAGCAGGCGGACTGACCAATAATATCTGTCTGCAGAGCCGCAGAGCCACAGTTTCACCCCAGCAGTTTTACCCCGCGCATGCGCAGTTTCACCACAACAGACCCTTCTCGGACTGACGGCAATCGCGCCCGCGGCACAGCGCTTGCAACTTAAAAATAGCCTCGTCTAACAGTCAAATATCACGTGTAATATGGTATTCTTACAATATTACAGCAAGCAAAGTAGTTTTGAAGTGTTTTGGTTTACTTACAAGTTGTTTCATGCTGGATACCACGTCGCTCGAGAGGGTAGCCATCTTGGATAGATTTTTCAGGTAACGTCAGTTAGGGCCGCACGTCATGACGTCATATCACGTGATCGACAGTACACGAGTGAACCAGCGGTGTTCACTCAGAAATGCTGAGGCACACAAACATAAAAATACATATTTGTTCATAGACATTAATAGTTTAAAGGTGTATTAACTCAGCAAGAGACTTTAACTGTAGTGACCTCAGTCTTTATAAGCTAGTGCTGTTCGGGCACAGTGTGCCGAGACGAGTGAGCCTGCTTGTGCACCTCAATGGGCTTTATGCACAGCTGCACTACTTCCTGAACTTCAGACAGCTTTTTGTTTCCTGTCTGTCATTATTGGACAAACTGATTAATCCAGAGGGTTGTTCCATAAAACAAGACTAGAATACAAGCCAGGCTTATTTTTGGTTAGTCAGACTTATTGTCGGTGGATTCTGTTTCATAAAGCAAACTTAAAATAGTTCAAACTCAGTTACCCTGGCAACTTCTGCTGGGACACTAGCCTGGTCCAGGGCAGGCTAACTGTCAGGCTAAGCCTCAGCTGTTACACAGATCCTCTAACACTGACCGACAAGAACACAATGATATTACCACTGACACTCTCTCATACCATTATTGGACTTTATTAACCACTATTAGTCCAAAAATAAATACACAGTATACAGAAAAATCAACTTAAATAAGGCTACAATGATAAATTAGAAAATATAGACATATATATGTACTGTATTTATAGATATAGATAGATAAATACAATATATATACTACAGGTTTTCTTTTTTTACCGGCTGAATGTTTTGTGCCCAAGATTTAATTAGATTGTTTTAAAGATTTATGAATATTAAAATTAAAAATAAATAATTACAAAAGCACAGTATAAATTTTAACTGGCAAGATTAATCTGAGCTTAGCAATTGACAGTATATTAACCTACATTTGATTTACCCCATTACAACAGTCCCTTTACAGTTATTGCTATCATAAAAATACACTTGTAGGTTTAAAATTCTAAATAAGGCACATCTAATGTCCAACTAACAAATATTTTATATATATATATATATATATATATATATATATATATATATATATATATATATATATATATAATGTACTTTATTATGTCTTTCAATTCAAACACATTTAACACAATTATACAAATGGACAGTTCCTTTAAAGACATCATATTTTCCCCCAATAAAATATTCCTTATTTTTCCTTCTACTTTTTTTCTTTTGTGATAATACCCACCAACACATACATATGATTTAAGGGGGAAAAGACAAAAAACAATAAACAAATATTAATAAAAATGTAACATTCACATATTTATATCAAACTCTTATAATGACACAATTCCTTATAGTTATTCAAATAATATTATTTAAATATCAAATATTCAATATTAAATAAGTAAATAAATAAAATAACAAATAACTAGAAATAAAAGTGAGGGTTATATAAAAATGTTAATATATATTAATATAAAAAGGCTAATATATATGCCTTTATTTTATGGAATATAAGAGTTGCACATATCTTTTCAAAATGTATACATTTGCTCTTAATTTAATGTTATCCTCTCTCCATAGTGTACTTTAGAAACTAAATCTACTCATTTAAAACTGGGGATTCTTGCTTTCTCCAAAACATTATTGCATTAAAAGCTGTAATTCTCAGCATTCTAAATAAGTATACCTCATCTTTATTAAGTAGCAGGTCCTATACCCAAAACTATATTTTGCATCTTTATATATTTAGTTTCTTAAAAAAAAAAAATCCTCCCTTAATTAGGCTACTTCTGTTCAATTTTTTTTTTTTTATTAGAAGTATAAAATATATGAGTGTAATGAGCTAGAAGTTCACTGCAACTTATCCAACATCCTAAAGAATAACAACAACAGCAACAACAACTGAAACTTAAATAAAAGTTACAGAAGAAAAACATTTAATTAATAAACCTGAGAATCATGCATCAAACCACGCTGAGGTTAAGAATTGGCCACCAAAACTGGGTGGATATTCACTCCGCTTTCATACTTCACCAGCAACCCAGCGATCACATGAATAATATGCTGGAAAGCAGGTGTCACAATACACATGACGAGCGCTGTGCATTCATGCTTGACCTTATTAGTGTGCGTGAGTGTGTGTGTGTGTGTGTGCTGTGGTGAGACCTGTGCACAGGGTGGTATTAAACTAGTTTCCCTGCCATTGGTAAGCCTCGGCCTCCTTTTCCTGTTTGGTCTCTTTAATGTTTGTATGTGTAACCTGCTCCTTCAGTCTTTTAATGTTTTAAGATTACTGCTTGATGATTGAAATAAAACTTTTGTATCTTTTGGTATCCACGTCTCAGGCCCTCCTTTCGATATTCACATTCCTGTGTGTCCTTTGTAGGTGCTTAAATTCATTAAAGGGTTAGTTCACCCAAAAATGAAAATTCTGTCAGTAATTACTCACCCTCATGTTGTTCCAACCGCGTAAGACCTTCGTTCATCTTCGGAACACAAATTAAGATATTTTTGATGAAATCTGAGCCATGTCTCACTCCTCCATAGGCTGCTATGTGACCGAAACTTGCTGGCCCAGAAAAGTTATTAAAGAGATCGTTAATATAGTCCAAGTAACTCCAGTGGCTCAATCTTAAGTATATCAAGCGACGATAATACTTTTTGTGCGCAAAAACAAACAAAAATAACGACTTTATTCCACTTTTCATTTCCTTCTCTCTGGGCCTCGTAGTGTTTTTGCGCTGCGCGTCTGTGTTGCACGTCATCACGCAACACACACATGACCGGCGTCGGCCAATAGTGAGCCTACGTGGTGACGTGTAACACAGACGCGCTACGCAAAAACACTACGCGAACCAACTGGAAGTCCAGCGAGAAGGAAATGAATAGTGGAATAAAGTCGTTATTTTTGTTTGTTTTTGCGCACAAAAAGTATTCTCGTCGCTTGATAAACTTAAGATTGAGCCACTGGAGTCACTTGGACTATATTAACGATCTCTTTAATAACTTTTCTGGGCCAGCAAGTTTCGGACACATAGCAGCCTGTGGAGGATTCAGATATGGCTCAGATTTCATCAAAAATATCTTAATTTGTGTTCCGAAGATGAACGAAGGTCTTACGGGGTTGGAACAACATGAGGGTGAGTAATTACTGACAGAATTTTCATTTTTGGGTGAACTAACCCTTTAATATTTATATTTCCATGTTTAACAGGGTGGCGTAGTCAGCTATACCATATAGAGGTTGCTTGCTCTCACCTCAATGCGGTGTCCCGCTACATATAGAATAGATATGATTAAAATGGTTTGTTTGTCCTTTTCAATGAGAATTAAATGAGTCACAACTCTTTGTAAGTCTTCATGTGTCCTGTAACCAGAGACCTGGGCTGCGTTCGAAACCGCATACTTCCCTACTATTTAGTATGGGAAAAAGAGTAGGCGAGCGAAAAAGTATGTACGAATCCAAAAGAGTAGGCGAGAATTACCTGGGTGACGTACTAATTATCGCGAGATTCGGACTTAAGTGCGTTCGAATATGCCTACTTTCCTACTATATAGTAGGCGAAAACAGTACGTGAAGGAAGCAGTACGTTCGAAACATCAGTATTCATAAAAGAGTAGGCGAGAAGTTCCCGGATGGCTTACTGCTTTCGGCCAGATTTTTGAGTGCTCGACCGATGGATACTCTTCTATCCCAGGAGGCCACGCGAGAGGATACGTCACAAAAAAGAAGAAGAAGGATAGGTCATACTCGAACGTGACGGAAAGGATGACGGACGAGACTCAAATGTGAGTATTACAAATCAAATGATCGCATGTGTTGAACTACTGTACAGTAAACTGTTGAATTGTTTAAGGTGTAAAGACGCTGTATAGGCTATTTGTGATTTTGCTGTAAATCACATTTTATTATGTATAGCTAACAGAGAAGCTCCAGTAAGGACACATACGTCTCCAAAGTGGATTTGCATACATTTTAAACCGTATACATCTTAAATACAATTACTAAATGTCTATTTAATATCTGGCAAGAAACTCTTCTATAAGAATTGCAGATTACTATATGAAATAGGCATCTGAGTGATGTATGTGTGCTATTATGTAGAACAAATCTATAAAGTAACTAAACATAAGTTATCTATTTTATTTGTCCATTAGTTGATAAATTGAGGAACATTTATATTGGATAAAAACTAAAAGTTAAAACAACCTCAACATGTAAATGTAGTGTTGAGCTCATAAATCACAGAGGTAACGTGAGTCTGGTCTGGATGTTAGAGTGGCTCATGAAGCTGAATGCTGCCATCAAAGACTTTGTGACATTACAGAAATGGATAACAACAACTATTTAAATATTAAGTTGTAGTTTATTTTAATTATTGTAATTTCAAACAGAGCTATTACAGCACTTTTCTGATTCTTGATTTCTGTGCATTTGCTGCACAGCTTTTGTGGTGGAGCAGGACCTGCAAAGAAAGATGATGGCGGCATTTGTGGAAAAAAGCATTTTTGTCATCTAAATAATACTGAAATCAAATGACATTGTGATGTTAAAATTACTGCTTTTGTGTTATGTTTGTGCATTTTGTAGGATCTGAAATGTCAGCAGACTGGTGTGAGCACTGAGGACGAAGAGCACAGAGCTGAATCCTGGAGATGGTGCCATGGATGAGACCCTCCATCACTCCACCTGCCCTTATGAGAACCTCCACCTGCCCTCATGAGACCCACCATCACTCCACCTGCCTTTATTGCCTCAGATTGTGAAGCACAACACATCACGCAACAACCTCAGGCACGAGGGAACGGCTCACCTCTGGCGGTCAGCTGATTCATCAGAATAAATCTGCAGAATGGGCACCGCTGTGTTGAGATGGCAGAAGGATGTGGGGTTCAGTGCCTGTAGCCTACATACATGATTGTAATAAAGCTTTGTTTCATGTGTTGACTTGTATATGCATTTGTTTATTGTGTGATGGTGACTTTGATTCATTCTTTTACTAATTTATTAATATTTCTCATTGTTGTCAGTAAATAAAATACAATTAATTAATGCTTTATTTATTGTTTGAAGGAAAATGTAGATGTTCACTATATACACATCTAGAGTGTATTCATGCATAGCTATGTCATATGATATACATTACATTTTGTTTGTTTTATTGAATTATATAATTTACAGTAAAAAGTAATATAATTAATTGATCAGCATTTATCGTTGTTATTATTGTATGTTTTGGGCTGGGAGCAATGCAATTCATTCTGGGGTAATATTAATTTTTAATAATGATACTTATATTTTTCGAGTATAAAATCAACAGTTTTCTCCAAAGGTGAATCTCCCTTTGTGCAGACATTACAAACGCTGAGGAAAACCGTTCTAGGTAGGGCTGTCGAGTAAATGTGAGGTAAATGTATGTATGTATATGTATGTATGTATTTATACATGCATATATATATATAATATAATATATATATATATATATCATGGGTTTGCAAACATATTATGAGATTTTATACACAGGAAAAAACCTATAAGGTTGAATATCAATATATATTTTCTTAAATAATTATATAATACATTTAAAAAAATGCATTTTCTGTTATTTATAGGCCTGAGGGATGAAACGATAGTTAAATTTAACAAGAAAAAGAGGAAAACAAAGCAGTAAGCCACTTTTGCTTATGGATGAAAATGTTTGGATATAAAATAAAGAAATTAACAACATATTCAAGAGATGACAATTTTGGGATTTCGTAATAAAAATAAATATCGTTAAGGATAAAACGGTGGGTCACATTAGTAGGGTTAAATATAAGAACTTAAATCAACCCTAAATGTACTCACAAAATAAATGGGCAGCAGTTTCTTCAAAAAGACCACAAAATGAGCAAGTTTAATCAATATCATGATATTTACAGATGAATTAAACGTGTCGTTCAAATCTTTTAAGTTGTTGCGCGTGTGATAACGCGTCGTAGGTCACATGATATCGTCAACATGGCAGATGTCCGGTTCTCATTCATACTCAACGAGATCTGGCTATAAAGTACCTACTCTTTTAGCGCTCATTAAGTAAGTACTCATTGAAATTAAGTACCTACTCATTGAGTATGCGGTTTCGAACGCAGCCCTGGTTCTGCCTGTGTGTTAGCTTCATTTGCGGTGGACAGCAGGACCAAAGCAAGAGGTTGTGCACTGCTCAAACAGCCTAAACAGAACAAGTCGACCACTGCATTCTAGATTAGATTTAGATTAGAAAAACTTTATCAATGCTGTTAGGGAAACTGGTTTGCCACCAACTTAGACAATACAGCCAACAAACACAATACACAACTAACAGACAGATAAATAATTCAGCATTAAGAGACTATTAAAACCTGATTAAGTACCAGTGAGACATGTTTAGAAAAAGATTCAGTTTCACAATTCAAAAGTGCGAAATACAAAAACTGTAAAAGTCATGTTTAACAATTAACTGTGTTCATTGAAATATCTGACCACTGCAGGAACAAAAGACCTTCTCATTCGCTCACTGGAGCACCGAGGCATTACCAATCGCTCACTGAAAGAGCTTCTGAGTCCTTTAAAAAAAATTGTGTAGTGGATGGCCTTCAAAAAGCAAGACCATTTTTAGTTTCGACCTTATCCTCTTCTCCACAGTAACCTCCAATAAGTTTGGGGTAAGACCAATAATAAGCTCTTGATCAGCTTATTTATCCTATTTTTGTCCTCAACAGATATGCAGACCATTCTGATTCGGTCAGCTGAACATTAATTGTGACTGGAAGGACCTTCTCTTTTTTCTAGCCTGAGCCATGCCGTGTTTTGGATAGGACCATCTGTCCTTCTGAAAAACCGTGGTGTGAAGAGCATGAGACGCGTCTTTTGTCAGGAAATGGTTTTCACCACAAATGCAGAGTTTAGACGAGGATGATGTCCAGACTATGTGTCTAATGGGACGTCATGTTTTTTTTTTAGAAGGTCTTGCAAGGACTTTTGAAAAAAAAAAATTTTTTTAAAGGACTCGTGTGCACAAAGAAAATAGGGAAGTATAAGTGAGGAACAAGAATTGTTAATGTGTAACAGTTTTACAGTTACATTTAGTCCCATTAGCTCTCAGGGCGTGTGTTATTTAATCCTGTCACTAGGGGCGCTCTAGCCAGTGAGATGCCTAGTAGCATAAAAGGGTAAGAGAAGAAGTATGGAGTAGGAAGTATGTGTTAACCACATGTGCTGCGTTCCAGTCCACCTTTAGACACGCACTTTCGAACTTCCCTAAGCACTTCCCCTCGGGCTAATTCCTGCCGCCATTTTGAAGTGCGTTCCACTTCGTGAAGTGGACGAGCGAAGTTTATATGGTCAGACCCTCGTTCCCTCGATTTTGACCAAGGGAGCGAGTCTGCTTCAAAAGTACACTTCAGGCACCTATATGTCCCACAATGCAGCACGATTGTGACGTCACCACAGATCTCATCTAATCACCACCACAACAAACAACTCTATGATATATTAATTATAATTTTTTTAATTTAAAACAACACAAACACACCTATAAACATTTGGATGTTGCATTAAACAAATTCTTAAAGGTGAAAAAAAAGGCTTAGGACGTTCCAATTCAGCCCATTGCAGTTTCTGCCAGTAGTGGGCACTCGCAATGACATCGGAGTGAACGAGATGAAGGGAAGTTAGCGAGTGAAGGGCATGACACTTTTGGACTGGAACGCAGCACAGGAGGAGCCTTCTCACCAATGCTGTCTTGCTTTTTTCCCTCATTTGAGGAACCTGAGGTTCTTTAACTCAAATAGGGTCCAACATGCAGGCCTGAGCTGGCAGCTGGACTATTGATAGGGCCTTGATCAAAAAATGGGATTAACTGTCTTCGTTTTGTCCACAACATCTTTTTGCCATCTATGGTTCATTTTATAAACTACAGTTCACATTACTGACAGTTATTGGGAAGCTCGGATGCAGGCAGATGGGGCCTCATCAACAAGGCACTTAAGTACTATTTCATCTGGCTTCTATGTTACTTAAGACTGAACCTTGAGTAATCAAAGACACTGCTACAAATATCTGAACTGAACTGTTTTTTCCCATGCAACTGTGTAACTATATGTACATTGTAAGTTACTGACTGTATGTTGATTTGTGGTGTAACACACGTGGCTTATTGAAATGAGAAAGTCTCTGGTCCCTTAATTATGTAGCATCAAAAACATTATTTTAAAATCAGGTGTTACAAATGTTCTAATTTCCATGTTGAGCAAAGATGAGTTATTGGGTTGAAAGTATGCAGAATACGAAAGTATGCATACTCATGTTTAATTTTAATTTTGATGAAGTATACATCTAAGAAAAGGAGGGATGTAGGCTAGAGAATAGAGAGGCTGATGTGGATGCATGCTGGGAAGTGTAATAAACAATGTTTACTTATAAAGTGTGCATCTGGGGCCTATACCATGGGTGCTTCTCATTTCTTATGTGTGCATCCTCGCGTCTCAGCTCCTCCTCCTGTAGGAAGCAAGGGAAGGCTGCAAGGAAAGAAAGTGAGGATGGAGGAATCGCAGGAATCTCACTCCCTACTCCTCATTCCTCGCTCCTCATTCCTCGCTCCTCATTCATCACTCCTCATTCCTCGCTCCTCATTCCTCGCTCCTCATTCCTCGCTCCTCATTCCTCGCTCCTCACTCCTGGCTCCTCATTCCTGGCTCCTCATTCCTGGCTCCTCATTCCTCGCTCATCGCTCCTCATTCCTCGCTCCTCACTCCTCACTCCTGGCTCCTCACTCCTGGCTCCTCATTCCTGGCTCCTCATTCCTCGCTCATCGCTCCTCATTCCTCGCTCCTCACTCCTCATTCCTCACTCCTCATTCCTCGCTCCTCACTCCTCTCTCCTCACTCCTCTCTCCTCATTCCTCGCTCCTCACTCCTCATTCATCACTCCTCATTCCTCGCTCCTCACTCCTCTCTCCTCACTCCTCATTCCTCGCTCCTCACTCCTCATTCCTCACTCCTCATTCCTCGCTCCTCACTCCTCTCTCCTCACTCCTCGCTCCTCATTCCTCGCTCCTCACTCCTCTCTCCTCACTCCTCATTCCTCGCTCCTCACTCCTCGCTCCTCATTCCTCACTCCTGGCTCCTCACTCCTGGCTCCTCATTCCTGGCTCCTCATTCCTCGCTCATCGCTCCTCATTCCTCGCTCCTCATTCCTCACTCCTCATTCCTCGCTCCTCACTCCTCTCTCCTCACTCCTCACTCCTCACTCCTCATTCCTCACTCCTCACTCCTCATTCCTCACTCCTCATTCCTCGCTCCTCACTCCTCACTCCTCATTCCTCGCTCCTCACTCCTCATTCATCACTCCTCATTCCTCACTCCTCATTCCTCGCTCCTCATTCCTCTCTCCTCACTCCTCATTCCTCGCTCCTCACTCCTCGCTCCTCACTCCTCATTCCTCACTCCTGGCTCCTCATTCCTCACTCCTCATTCCTCGCTCCTCACTCCTCTCTCCTCTCTCCTCTCTCCTCACTCCTCACTCCTCTCTCCTCACTCCTCATTCCTCGCTCCTCACTCCTCATTCATCACTCCTCATTCCTCACTCCTCATTCCTCGCTCCTCATTCCTCGCTCCTCATTCCTCGCTCCTCACTCCTCTCTCCTCACTCCTCATTCCTCGCTCCTCACTCCTCGCTCCTCACTCCTCGCTCCTCTCTCCTCGCTCCTCGCTCCTCACTCCTCGCTCCTCATTCCTCGCTCCTCTCTCCTCGCTCCTCGCTCCTCGCTCCTCGCTCCTCACTCCTCGCTCCTCATTCCTCGCTCCTCACTCCCATTCCTCGCTCCTCACTCCTCTCTCCTCATTCCTCGCTCCTCATTCCTCGCTCCTCATTCCTCTCTCCTCACTCCTCATTCCTCGCTCCTCACTCCTCGCTCCTCACTCCTCATTCCTCACTCCTGGCTCCTCATTCCTCACTCCTCATTCCTCGCTCCTCACTCCTCTCTCCTCTCTCCTCACTCCTCACTCCTCTCTCCTCACTCCTCATTCCTCGCTCCTCACTCCTCATTCATCACTCCTCATTCCTCGCTCCTCACTCCTCGCTCCTCACTCCTCATTCCTCACTCCTGGCTCCTCATTCCTCACTCCTCATTCCTCGCTCCTCACTCCTCTCTCCTCTCTCCTCACTCCTCACTCCTCACTCCTCTCTCCTCACTCCTCATTCCTCGCTCCTCACTCCTCATTCATCACTCCTCATTCCTCACTCCTCATTCCTCGCTCCTCATTCCTCGCTCCTCACTCCTCTCTCCTCACTCCTCATTCCTCGCTCCTCACTCCTCGCTCCTCGCTCCTCGCTCCTCTCTCCTCGCTCCTTGCTCCTCGCTCCTCATTCCTCGCTCCTCTCTCCTCGCTCCTCACTCCTCGCTCCTCGCTCCTCACTCCTCACTCCTCGCTCCTCATTCCTCGCTCCTCACTCCCATTCCTCGCTCCTCACTCCTCTCTCCTCATTCCTCGCTCCTCACTCCTCGCTCCTCACTCCTCGCTCCTCACTCCTCGCTCCTCATTCCTCGCTCCTCATTCCTCGCTCCTCACTCCTCACTCCTCGCTCCTCATTCCTCACTCCTCATTCCTCACTCCTCATTCCTCGCTCCTCACTCCTCGCTCCTCGCTCCTCATTCCTCGCTCCTCACTCGTCGCTCCTCATTCCTCGCTCCTCGCTCCTCGCTCCTCACTCCTCGCTCCTCACTCCTCGCTCCTCATTCCTCGCTCCTCACTCCTCACTCCTCGCTCCTCATACCTCGCTCCTCACTCCCATTCCTCGCTCCTCACTCCTCTCTCCTCATTCCTCGCTCCTCATTCCTCACTCCTCATTCCTCGCTCCTCATTCCTCTCTCCTCACTCCTCATTCCTCGCTCCTCACTCCTCGCTCCTCACTCCTCATTCCTCACTCCTGGCTCCTCATTCCTCACTCCTCATTCCTCGCTCCTCACTCCTCTCTCCTCACTCCTCTGTCCTCTCTCCTCAATCCTCATTCCTCGCTCCTCACTCCTCATTCATCACTCCTCATTCCTCACTCCTCATTCCTCGCTCCTCATTCCTCGCTCCTCACTCCTCTCTCCTCACTCCTCATTCCTCGCTCCTCACTCCTCGCTCCTCACTCCTCGCTCCTCTCTCCTCGCTCCTCTCTCCTCGCTCCTCGCTCCTCATTCCTCGCTCCTCTCTCCTCGCTCCTCACTCCTCGCTCCTCGCTCCTCACTCCTCGCTCCTCATTCCTCGCTCCTCACTCCCATTCCTCGCTCCTCACTCCTCTCTCCTCATTCCTCGCTCCTCGCTCCTCACTCCTCGCTCCTCATTCCTCACTCCTCATTCCTCGCTCCTCATTCCTCGCTCCTCACTCCTCGCTCCTCACTCCTCGCTCCTCGCTCCTCATTCCTCGCTCCTCATTCCTCGCTCCTCACTCGTCGCTCCTCACTCCTCATTCCTCGCTCCTCGCTCCTCGCTCCTCGCTCCTCACTCCTCGCTCCTCACTCCTCGCTCCTCATTCCTCGCTCCTCATTCCTCGCTCCTCATTCCTCGCTCCTCGCTCCTCACTCCTCGCTCCTCACTCCTCATTCCTCACTCCTCATTCCTCGCTCCTCGCTCCTCGCTCCTCATTCCTCGCTCCTCATTCCTCGCTCCTCACTCGTCGCTCCTCACTCCTCATTCCTCATTCCTCGCTCCTCACTCCTCGCTCCTCGCTCCTCACTCCTCGCTCCTCACTCCTCGCTCCTCATTCCTCGCTCCTCATTCCTCGCTCCTCATTCCTCGCTCCTCATTCCTCGCTCCTCGCTCCTCATTCCTCACTCCTCATTCCTCGCTCCTTGCTCCTCGCTCCTCATTCCTCGCTCCTCATTCCTCGCTCCTCATTCCTCGCTCCTCACTCCTCATTCCTCGCTCCTCATTCCTCACTCATTCCTCGCTCCTCATTCCTCGCTCCTCATTCCCCGCTTCTCATTCCTCGCTCCTCATTCCTCGCTCCTCATTCCTCACTCCTGGCTCCTCAATCCTCGCTCCTCATTCCTCGCTTTTTTTGTGAATGAATTTTATTACTTTACCTAATTTTGTGTAATTGGTGGTTTGAGTTATCCTGGGTTAAATTATTAACTTGAATTCTTTTGGTGAATTTAATTCTCACTGGCCCCCGAATTTGTAAAAGTTATTTTAAGGAATTCATTTCCAATTAAATTCCTAAAGTTAAGGCTGCCACCGTTACAATGGGTATGTTTCAGTTTAGTTTGCTCCAAGCCTGGGTTTTAGGCACCATGAAAGAGGTTTGGTTCACCGCCACAGTAACTTGCGCTCCATGGCTAACTTGCTCCGGGTCAGGTAATGTTCCAGGTAAGAGATCTCAAATCAGCTGTGAGCAAATCATTTTTAAAGACAAAATCGTCTGACTTTTAGCAATGATTATTTATAATAATAATTTTGTAAGATTTAGATATAAAGTAATTATTATACCCTTAATCACACATGTTAGTTTAGCAATTGTTATTAAGCTCTTAGTTTAAATTAATATAAATATATAAAAAGGCAATTGGTGTTGAAATTATTTATTTAATAGTGAGACTGTAATGAAGCAAATCACTCGGGAAATGCCTTTAAGTATTTTATTCTTGCAAGAATGGTCGTTCACGTACAGACAGAGTTATTCTGCAGAGAACGACAGCCTCGCTTTGTATACCTCACTCACTCCTCACCCTGCTGTCTTCCTGTTATGGTTAATTAACTGAAGATCTATTCCATACATAAGGACCTTTTATTGTCTTGTTCTCTTGGCCCAAAGTAGGAGGTACTGTCTGTTTCTAGGAAAGACAGGATGTCAACATCTAACACCTTTTGTTGCAAAGACATCTTTAGCTCATCTGAGCTGACATTTGGACACATTCATTTTCCACTAAGCTATTCTTGTCATGCAAGCTCATATATTACATGAAGTAAAATTAATTACCATCAAAGTAATATAAATAAGCGTTAGAATCAATAGATAAAGCTATAGAAATGACTACATGTGAGCTTAAATGTTTAATTCTCTCTATACCTATTTCAATTATATAAACTAACTTCGTAACTTTTACTTGCACTGATTTTTTTATTTTAGTTGTCCTCTTTCATAGACAACTATTCTTGCGGAGTACATTTGTTTCAATTCTTAATATTTTCCAATCTCGTAATATTCTGCAGAAGAGAGAAGTGAATCATGCAGCTTTTCTCATGACAAGTGAATCGCAGTTTCTCTTTCTCAGCACGTTACTGATGTCACACCTAAACTCAGGATTGAAGCCCGAGTTGACAGAGAAAGTTGATGATCAGCATCATGGTACCAACAAAGCCTGGTTGGATTGGTTTGGTTTTGACTCTAATCCTGTAACTCTGAGTTTGTTCAACTACCATGATGGTACAGGCCCCTGGTGTGATTGACACTACACAGTTAAGGAAAGCATTTATTGTTTCCACTCTGTAAGATCAAATGGTTTATGAAAGTGGCCATGATCTCAGAATGTGTTGTTCAATTGAAAACCCACTGCCTGCAACAGATGGAAACTGATGGAGAGCAGTCGAGGTAATCACTGATGGTAACTTTGATGATTTAGCCAGTGTTAGTCTGGATTATTTTCAATGTTTGTGTGTGTGTGTGTGTGTGTGTGTGTGTGTGTGTGTGTGTGTGTGTGTGTGTGTGTGTGTGTGTGTGTTTGGTTCTCAACAAAGTATGCTTACTATCTATTATGTGTTGATTAAGTTCTGTTTAGTGAAGTTTTGCCTGTTGAAAACGTGCACTAGCCGTTCACAATCTGTGACATTCAAGGCTTTATTCATTTTAAGGACTAAGTGCTTTTTAGAGAATTGAACAACTACACTGCCAACAAATAAGATTTTATCTGACTATGCTGCCCTTAATAGGACAATTGCTATAAATGGAAACATTAAAGTAGGTCTTCTGAAGCGTGTGGTTATAGGTATAAATACAATGGACTCTCTGCACGCGTGCTTCTGCATTTAGCCTCATTACAATTTTCCAGTGAAGAGCAGTGCACGGAAGTTAAGAAAACCAAGCAGAATTAAATGTTGAGGAAGTATCACACAACTGGACACCACAATATTGATATGATACACCTTCATGCTAAAGGTAATTAAAAACTTCATATACTTTATTACTAAAATGTTATGTTTTAATGCAACATAGGGTAAAACGGGGCTAAAGGCACACCTTGTGCTTTTCACTCCTCCCATAGTGTATGATTGCAGAAAAAATATATGTGACCATGGACCACAAAACCAGTCTTATGGGTCAATTTTAGATTTATACATCATCTGAAAGCTGAATAACTAAGCTTTCCATTGATGTAATTTTGTTAGGATAGGACAATATTGGTCGAGATACAACTATTGAAAATCTGGAATCTGAGGGTGCAGAAAAATCAAAACATTGAGAAAATCTCCTTTAAAGTTGTTCATTTATGTTTATGTTAGCGATTGTGCAGCATTCAGTCACACAAATACATTTTTGATATATTTAAGGTAAGAAATTTACAAAATATCTTCATGGATCATGATCTTTACTTAATATCCTAATGATTTTTGGCATAAAAGAAAAATCGATAATTTTGACCTAAACAATGTCTTGTTAGCTTTTGCCACACATATACCCGTGCGACTGGTTTTGTAGTCCAGGGTCACATATATGTCTGTATTGAACATTGATAGAGCAACATATTTTTTGTGTGTGAAAATAAATCATAAATGTGGTTTGTTTAACCGTATTGGGGACAAATGTGGGCAAAATCATTTTAATTAATTTTTTAAAAATACTTTCCTTAATCTGAGCGATACAAGAATTGGTTTGCCACCTGAACACACACACAAAATGTACTCGATTCTACAATGTTAAGTGGGTGAAAAAATAATAATAATCCTTAATCTCACCATAGGAATGGGAAAAAATGGTATTCAGAGCATTTTTTTTTTTTTGTCAAATAAAAATCAATAGATCAAACACAATGCATATCATACATACGCACAAATAAAGGGGTGATCCTGTACAACATTCTCAATGTGGCAAACACACACACACACACACACACACACACACACACACACACACACACACAAGCACAAACAAAACATTCAATGAACCTATAACAGATCAGTTTTTTTTTTATATAAAAAGTCACTCACACATACTTGAAAATTGATATTACTGCTTTTTTGTTAATCTTTTTGTTAAAGGGGACATATCATGCTAAATCCACTTTTTTAGCCCTTAAATGCATTTTGTTGTATCTTTGGAGTGTTTAGAAGTACAGAAAATATGAAATTATTCTCTTCAGGTGCTTCGTTGATATCTTTATATTCTGTTTTGGTCATATTTTTCAACCTGTTCCGATTTTTCTGTTATCTATGACGTTTTGTGAACTAATACGTCACAGTATTTGCAGCGGAACTGCCAAATAAGGACATTGACTTCCGGCCCAACACTTCGAGCAATCCGCCATTTCTATTTCTCACTGCAATTTTGTAGTCCAAGCTAAAGGATGCAGAAGTTACGAGAGGGTAAGGTAAAATGTTTGGTTGTTGGATGTAGTAACCCACACGCTTCATTACACCGTCTAATGTAGATGAACTGCCGCGCTTGTTACAGGACGCATGTTTAACTGAAAGAACGAGCAGAGAGAGAGACCTGGTCGCGCGCGCGCTCACTCTCTCTCTCTTCAGAGCCAGACGAACGTGTAAACAAGACTTCACCGTCTCCAAACTAGACGCTGTCTTGCTCTTTCTCCCTCGCACATATTAATCAAAATAAATCGACACGGTGGTAAAAGGTCGGAAGACCAAAGTTTCATGTGTAAATACAGTACACACCATTGCGATACATCCATATGAAGACGTTGTTCTGCAGGTTTGTCGTCTTCATTTTCATCTCGCTCCGGCTCTGACTCTGGCTCGAACATGTAAGGCTGGATGGACAAGTCTTCCGTTGTTGACATTTTGTTAATAACGTGTGAATAAAAAGTTTCTGTGCCGCTAGATAATCGTATCTCTGCTATCAAACTACAAAAATGGCTGAACGGGGTGGAGTTGAACCTCTGCATCCTGGAGTGTGGGCGGGGTATGAAGTGTCTCAGTTGTATTTAAAGAGACCGCACCAAAACGGGTTGATTGAGACGCACCTCAGAAAAGGGGTAGAAAAGGGGCCTGTGGAGCTATAATAATGAGGAATTCAGACCCAAGCATTGCAGTTCCGCTTTATATAGACTACAAATGTATGATTTATATGTAAAAAGGAACAATTTAAAAGCATGATATGTCTCCTTTAATACCAACATAAGACACCAGATGACACCAAAGTCACCACATTTTTAGGTTTTGGCTATCTGAAATTACTGAAATTTTACTGAAGTTAAAGAAATATTAAATATAACAGAAAAATAAGCATCATTTACATAGAAAATAAGGTACTTTTAAAGGTAAATAAATTAAAAAAATACCCCAAAAATAAATACATAAAAACACCATAAATTGATAGTTTTTATTTTATCGAAGATAGTTATATAACATTTATAAAAAAAAGAAAAGAAAATACGGATCGCACTGAGACCTCTGTGCCCAAATTTGTCCACGAATACTGCAATGTGAATACGGCTTGAGTGTTAAAAATGTCATATTTACCATCTGAATCTTACCATGTCTTGTAGCTGATACATTGATACCATACCAAAAAGTCAGCCAGATATTTATTATCATAAATTATTGTCTTTCGCCCAAATAACAGGTGCGCCCCCCCACCCCCCACCCCGCCCAAAATACCATACTTTTACTTATTCTTCCATTATTGAAAATCTGTTGCTATAAGTATCTTGAACAAAATGATCAACAAGGCCTTTGTCTCAAAATATTCTCATTTGCTACATAAGTCTACAACATAAAAAAAAAACCATTTAATATTAGATCAGATTAGAGCAGAATCAACCTTGCGTTGCTGTCCTGCAGCCGAATATCAGACACATTTCCCCGTTTCACATCATTTAGAAAAGTGCTGAGCTGAATTTGTGCCAACTAGTGGCTTAAAAGAGAATACAGTCAATAGCGCCTTTAGCCCTGTTGTACCCTACTCAAATGGGAAGGATCTTTTTTGCAGTTTTTAATCAATACAGGAAGGAAATTAAGGAAAACAAGAAGAATAACAATCATATCAGCTGCTTGTTAAAATCAACATCTGCAATAGCACTGTATTACTATAATGGCAAATCACTCAATTATGGTATTCTCAAAAACAACAACACTAAAAAGCCCAAATGATTAGGGTAGGGTTGAGTTTTTTTTTTAATATATATATATATATATATATATATATATATATATATATATATATATTAATATTGATTACATTGTAATTTAATATTTGTTTCTATGTTTGCTTGTAAATTGTCTTTTCTTTTTTTTTCTTTTTTCTTGTGAAGTTGACCGAAATAAACTTGAACTAACTAACGTTTTGCGTCAGATATCAACGCAGAGAGAGAGTATAAAGACAGTAGAGCTGCGCGATTAATCTTTGAAAGATCTCGATTCAAACACCCACGCGATCTTATGACAAAAACTTCACACCGGAACACAAATTCTGTTTGCTGTCGTGACCCAGAGAGAGCATTTGTCAATATATATAAAACAGCTTTACTTTCAGTCTTTTCAACCACACAGTATCGATATTTCTGTGTTACAAATATTCAAGTGATCACAGAATAACTAAGATAAATGTTTATAGTTCGAGTGTAAACACTGATGTCTATGGTAGTGACCAAAACAAAAAAGCACACGTACACTACTGGTCAAAAGTTTGGGGTCAGTACATTTTTTTAATGTTTTTAAAAGAAGTCTCTTCTGCTCACCAAGGCTGCATGTATTTGATAAAAAACAATTTAAAAAAAAATTGCGCACTCACCTGCATGTCATTCAGACACTCCATATAAACCACACTCAAACAGAGGATCACTGCGAAGTATTGCATTGCCACGGCCTGTAATTGCTGAGCGTTTTCCCCTATTCTACTGATCTGTTTATTGACCTCGGATTGTTATCTCGTTTCTGTCTGTTTGCTGCCTGTCTCGACTTGGATTGATCTTGGATTATTGTCTCTTTCTGCCTGCCCTGAACTTCTGCCTGTGACTTGACTACTCTCTGTGTCTGTTCTCTGATCACCCTGTTTTGCTGTTGCCTGACCCTTGCCTGTTTGTTCCTTCATTAAAAGCTGCAAATGCATCCTATTGAGTCTTCCAATTCATAACATGAATAGCAAGTTCAAAAGAACAGCATTTATTTAAAATAGAATATTTTTTTTTAACATTATAAATGTCTTTGCTGTAACTTTTGATCAGTTTAACTCATCCTTGATGAATAAAAGTATTGATTTATTTTATTTCTTTCCCCCAAAAATACAACTAAAATTCTTATTGACCCCAAACTTTTGAAGGGTAGTGTTTAATGTTACAAAAGCTTTAGATTTCAGATAAATGCTGTTATTTTGAACTTTCTATTCATCAAAGCATCATGAAATAAAAATGTAAAAAAACTGTTTACAACACTGATAATAATCATAAATGTTTCTTGATCATCAAATCATCATATAAGAGTGATTTCTGAAGGATCATGTGACACTGAAGACTGGAGTAATGATGCTGAACATTCAGCTTTGATCACAGGAATAAATTACACTTTACTGTATATTCACATAGAGAACAGATGATTTACACTGGAATAATATTTCACAATATTACTGTTTTTGTGAGCTGAAGAGTTGAGTAGAAGAGAAGTTTCTTTTAAAAACATTAAAAACTTACAGATCCAAAACTTTTGACCGGCAGTGTATGTCTGGCCGACATCGGCCCGATGTCGCTCAGAGAGCGTTTGCTAATTGGCATTATCGCCACGACATCGGCATCCTAACCCTAACCCTAACCCCAACCCCAACCCCAACCCCAACCCCAACCCCAACCCCAACGATCTCCGGACATGGCTGGACTGGCCATTGGGCATACCGGGCATTTGCCCGGTGGGCCGACGTGCTTTTAGGGCCGATATATCTTAAAGCAGACACTGTAAACTGTGTCAAAATATATGTTTTATATATATATATATATATACAAAATATATATCAGCTCCTGTGGCAGATGATGATAGTGAGGACGGAGGATCAGGAGAGAGATGATGGAGTGTAGAGTCCGCGGTAAGCAGAACTACTTTCAAAACACTTAGGCCATGTCATGAGTGTATTATTTCCACATCTGTATAGTTGACGATTACCGCAATTCACTAGAAATTTAATAAGAGGCGTTTGTAAACCATGTTTTCCGCCAAAATAAAAGCTTGATGCAGTTTGTGTCAAAATAAAAGATCATGTGCTTATCTCTTTCAAGTATAGAAATTGGTACAACACTATGAAAGTTTCCTTTATTTTTTGTGCATTTGTTTTACAAAATATGGCTATTAATGTCATTGGATTAATATTATAACTATTATGTAGTAGGTGTAATGTAGACACTGTATCTAAAAGAGGTTTGAAATTTTCTTTGTTTCATTTGCACACTGAATATGGGTTGGAGCTTTTAATTTTGAACTCTCAAAGTGCACCAGATTGATGAATTTAACATTAAAATGCACAAAATTTTCTCACGGGGGTGGGGGTGGGGGTGGGGGGGTTGGGGCATGCCCCCGAACCCCCCTAGAAGGGCCGAGGTCACACCACCATAGTTTTAACAAAAATCCTGTGAGAAACACTTGTATTGCTATGCCAATGCAGCTTATAGCTTGTTTTAGGATTCATCACTGTCTAGTATAGTTCAACTGTATTAATAAATATCAAATTTTGACTTATTTCATCTGTTAACTCTCACTCGTTCCTATACTCACTCATTACATGGCATTAGTGGTTTTAATGAATAGGAGTTGGTATGCATTTAATTAAGGCCGTACAAAGATGGGTGGTGTTTATGATCATATAGTGGGCCGGTCTGGGCAAAAATGCCCGGGCCGATTTTTTGTCCCAGTCCAGATGTTTGAAAGATGCAAAAGCTGTAAATAAAGCTGTAAATCCCGGCCGCTCTGTCTGCATGGGCTTTCTAGGACCTTCATTTATTTAGGTCAAACCTTTCGGGTTACTCCTTTACATTAGACACAATGTGCTACTTTCACTGACGCATGCACACACACACACACACACACACACACACACACACACACACACACACACACACACACATCATTTGCACTCAGAGAGCGGAGATCACGCTGCAACATTCAGGAGCACAGAAACTAGTCAACGCTGCCCCGCGACTTTCATTAATAAAACATCTTCGATACTGAACACATGCAACCTTCATCCCTCAAAATGGCCATGTTTGAGAGAAAAAAAGTCGAGTAGTTTGCATCACTGGACATTACTGTCAGTCATTTACCATTTCTATGGTAAAACAGTATCATTTTAAATATTATTTAATATGATTAACTAATATTAAACGATTTGCAACTTCCATCCCACCTCGCATTCTTTCAACGTTAGACTGAACTGATGGAATAGGAGCCCTGCTTCTGTGACAGTAAACCCCCACTACTTTGATTTGATTGGCTATCTATTTGAATGGTTGCTGTTAGACCACTAAGGTAGACCAGCCTAAAATGTAACTTTTAAGCCTTTATTTGTCATCCTAAAAACATTGAATTATCGAATCTCTATCTAGCCATATCAACCAATCCAGCACCATCGCCACGGAGAACACCTGTTTACATCGTACGTAAGAAGGTATAATTTAAGCAACCTCTTATGGTCTAGTTCAGGGAACACGCCTAGAAATGGTTAAGTTACCTTTAGAGTCTTCGTAGCACGCTAAGGCCCCGTCCACACTACTGCGTTTTCGTTAGGAAACGGAGAATTAAAACGAATACGATCTCCGTCCACACCAGCGTTTTAGCTGCGTATTAGAATTGATCTCCGTCCACATTAAAACGACTGAAAACGCGGATCACGTGACTATTCACCAACACTGAGCATGCGCTTGCCGGTGTAAACCTAGAGACTTTCAAACATAGACTGTAAAAAAGTGCTTTCAAACATCAAAATGTCATTTATTAATATGTATTTGTGTCAAAATGACATATAAACATCTTTTCCTGTTCTATTTTGCCTGGAAACGCCTCCAACACACTTGCGTGTCACATGAAAAATAGGCGTCGGTTCTATTTTTAGCATGAACGCGTTTTCTGCGCGAGCCGCGCCTGAGACGCGGCAGTTTCTTACTGTAAGAAACCGTTCCAGCGGGTGGAGTTTACTGGTACTGAATATTACCTGTGTATACTCCATGACTGATGACACCCAATCATAGAGCCGAGCGTGAGCCTCTGCGTCATCGTTTCTAAAGTCCTCCGTTTTGACCCGTCTTCACTAAAACGCCCTCCGGAGATTCAAAACGAAAAACGGGTCGGCAGCGTTTCTAAACTTCTCCGTTTTGAGTCTCCTTTTTTTCCGCTTTAGTGTGGACGGGAGGTGCAAACGTAGCAAAAGGTCTACGTTTTTAAACTAAAACGCAGTAGTGTGGACGGGGCCTAAGAGACAACGTTAAATTGGGAAATGGCTAAATGGTGTTTGTTTAAAACTCCCATGATCGCATTCTACTTATAACGTCATCAAACTCTTACTATTGTGCATTACAGCAGTTATTTTTACTTCACCTATAATGCCACATGTTTGTAAATTATATTGTTCCTTTTTTTCTGGGGAGGCAGAAGTCCAAGATTAAATAAAAAAAAATCTTCTAATATCTACTGAGCCCTGAATTATGAGGTAAATTACTAAAGGCCGAATACGCAACATTCCCTTGTTTAAAATCTTCAAATTTTGTGTGTACAGTAGGCCATCTTTATCAATAAAATGTCAAGGTGCATGTAGGGAACATGTAATTAAGTTGCTATCTTTGCTTGAAAAAGAATGCTACCTTTAAAATGTGATGAACGGCGCAGCATCAGTGTGGCTGTAGGGTGTTTACAGTAAGACTGCAAGGTAACAAATCCCGAGATTTTTAGATCTTGAAACCGCCTCCTGGATATTTAAACTGCACTGCCTGAGCTGTAGTTTCATCGATCAGCTCACCTTCACAGCTGTGGTCCCTATCTTGGCTCAGCCTGAGACAGCTTTGAATGGCTGTTTCCACCTCAGCCTCAGTTATGTGTGCCAAGGCACCATTGCTAAGAACTGTCACTACAAGAGAAAATATTAAGGGGGAAAAACACTATCAAGAGAGGGAAGTACCAATTATACCCACTACCTATGTCACCCATCAATGTATCAGCTACAATAATGTGTGGGGGTGCGTGAAATTTACACATCCGTGAAGTTGGCACCCCATAAAACTGCGTTTGTGCTGATTCGTGCCGCAAAAATGAACGTTTGAGCTGGTTTGGTGTTTGAGTTATTGAACATTATTTTTTTGGTTGTGTGGCGTCACTCTCCACCCCATGTTGTTCAAATCGCACCTAACCGATGTCGTTCGTTTGTGCTCGATTTGTGCCGGTTTGTGCCGTTGAAGAAACATTGCAACTACGATCCCCTCTTAAACATAAACAAGTAATAAAAACTCAGTGAGTGTTTTAGCGCAATTTTCTCACCTCATGGGATATCAACACTAAGAGATAGTAAATCTTTTCCTGGATTTTTTTTGTGCGTTCCCGAGATGAGACCTTCCTTAACATAATGCCGAAAACCCGAAGTCTCTACGTGGTCTGGTTGAGGAGTAGATAGAAGTGCAAGATTGGTGCGCACAGACGCACAGAACAGAAATCATGAGTTAACAAGCGCAATTTTGTCCGGTGCAAAATTGCGCTAAAAAGGAAACTTTTTAAGTACAGTTACATAACTGTCCACCCATATGGTCCAAATCGTTGCAAAACTGTGCCGCTAGTTTGTGCTCGGTTTGTGCCTTTACGATGAACGTTGTATCTTTTTCCCCTTTCTCACAGGGCGAATCTAATGTTCCCAGACTCCGCCATGGTGAGATGCGCCAGCAGGAGTGTTAAATACCCACTGAATTTCTCTCTTTAGCATCTCTTCTTCAATTGTTGATTGATTCTGCAATGTTTCACGCAACTCCTTTTCAGCTCCTGTGAAGTTTGTTCCACTATCTGAACGGATTATTGACCTCTTCTGCTAATAAATCGGCGTATAGCGTTGACACACGCATCTGTGTCCAGGGAAGGTGTAACTTCTAACTGCTCTAATGTTGAGGCAGGTAAAAAACACACATTCTCTTGACCATAGAGCGTCCTCTTTTCACCTCAAATGGTCCGAAGTAATCGACTCCAGTATTACTGAATGGTGGTTTGTCTGGCAGCAACCTATCTTCTAGCAAGTCGGCCATTTTTTGCACACTAGTCTTTTGCATGTAGTCGTCTGCAGACAAGGCACGTATGAATCATTTTTCTAACTGCAGAATTTGCTTTAGGAAGCCAGTATTTTTGTCTTAGCTTAGCAAGAACATGGTTCCGTCCAGAGTGACCAACGCCTTGGTGGAAATGTTGAAGGACTAGAGAGCATATATGGAGGTCTTTATGCAAGATGATGAGATGCTTTGATTCTTCAGGCATCGCTGATCTGCTCAATCTTCCTCTAACTCTTAAAGGGTTAGTTCACCTAAAAATGAAAATTCTGTCAGTAATTACTCACCCTCATGTTGTTCCAACCACGTAAGACCTTTGTTCATCTTCGGAACACAAATTAAGATATTTTTGATGAAATCTGAGAGCTGGGTCACTCCTCCTGCAGGCTTATGGCTTACATTTCCTTCTCTCTGGACCTCGAGTCTTTTCATGTAGTGTTTAAGCGTAGCGTGTCTGTGTTGTACGTCACCACGTATCACACATGACCAGCGTCGCCCAATAGTGAGCCTACGTGGTGACGTGCAACACAGACACGCTACGCTTAAACACTACGTAAACTAACTCGAGGTCCAGAGAGACGGAAATGAAAAGTGGAATAAAGTCGTTATTTTTGTTTGTTTTTGCGCACAAAAAGTATTCTCGACGCTTTATAAACTTAAGATTGAGCCACTGGAGTCACTTGGACTATATTAACAATGTCTTTAATACATTTTCTGGGCCAGCAAGTTATAGTGTCCATAAGCCTGCAGGAGGAGTGATCCAGCTCTCAGATATCATCAAAAATACCTTAATTTGTGTTCCGAAGATGAACAAAAGTCTTACGGGGTTGGAACAACATGAGGGTGAGTAATTACTGACAGAATTTTCATTTTTGGGTGAACTAACCCTTTAACACACCATCCTCAAGGTAAGGATCCTCTCAGAATATGCAGCTGTCTTTCCTGACATGCATCTTTCCTTGTTGCAACATTTTGATTTCTTCCGGAAATTTCTGTTTCTGGCTGTAACTAATTAGATCCAGCTCAGCATTCACCATATCCTCCAAGGTAGGTGTTCTTTTTTGCAAACTTCTTTTGTAGGTAGCCATTGCCTTTTGTACTAGAATGTTTTGAATATTGGGATCTCTTTCTGTTTGACTGATCCTTCTCTGAATCTCCTTCCTCTTGCGACTTAAATCCAGCTGGATTTCTTTGAGAAGCGTTAACCGTGCTACGGCCTTAGACGATGCCAGCTTGAATAATAACAAACAAGATGTTCTAGTCCTTCCTTACTGTCCTGAGTGCTTATTGTGTTGACAGTGGAAACCTTTTTGAGCTCTCTGTCGTCCTCTGCAAATGACTTTGAATGCTCTGGTTGAACCGGCCACTCACATTGCGGCTTCAGCAGGAAACTAGGTCCTTTAATCCAGTTTTTGCTTCTGGTCAAGTTGTCAGCATTCAGACCTCTCGAAGCTTGGTCTGCAGGATTTTCTGAAGAGCTTACATATCTCCATTGAGAAGGTTTAGAGGCCTCTCTAATTAATGAGATTCGGTTAGCAACAAATATTTTAAATCTTGTGGAGTCATTTGCAATGTATCTCGGCACCATGGTACTGTCAGTCCAAAGGTTAGACTCCTTGAGATCAATTTGAAGCTCCTGTCTCAGCATTCTATCCATTTTGACTGCGATGGTGGCTGCTGTCATCTCCATTATTGGAATAGTAACCTGCTTGAGTGGCGCTACTCTGGACTTTCCCATCATGAATGTGCAGCTCTTTTGGTTGTGATCGTTTGTCAACAAGAGGTATGTGACAGTTCCGTGTCCGTTTTCATTAGCATCTGCAAAGTGGTGCAATTGAAAAGTCTTGACATGCCCAACCCCTGTGGATTTGATACATCTACTCACATTTAAGTTTGCGAGCTTGTGCAAATCTTCCAGCCAGGATAGCCATCTTTCAGCCTTTTTCTCTACAATTTCCTCATGCCATCCTTTTTACACAGTTCCTTCATAATTAGCTTTGCTGATAGCACAAATGGTGCTAGGAACCCAGGGGGATCATAAACTGAGCCAACAACTGACAATATGCCTCTTCTGGTGAGTGATTTGTTTTGCCCTTTGATCTTAAAATGAAATGTGTCCTTTTCTGTACACCAGCGAATTCCCAATGCTCTTTCCATGGGAAGTAACTCACTATCCAGATTGAGGTCTTTCACGTCAGTGGCTCGTTCTTCTTCAGGTATGGATGAAAGTACAGCTCTTACTAGTCACTTAATAGTTACTACTATTTTGTCAAATGGAACCCACCTTGCTTACAAAGTACTCTTATATCCCTTGCAAGAGGGATTGCTTGTTCTTCAGTTGTCACTGATTTAAGGCAATCATCGACATTAAAATTCAAAAGTGTCTGAGCTGCTTCTGGAGTAGTGTCTTGATTCCATCTTCTGTTGTTCTTCGAAGAGCGTAACAAGAACAACTTGGTGAAGAGGTTGCACCGAACAGCCTGTACTCCACTTCCTCTTGATCCAGGTCGCCCTGCTGCCACCAAAGGAACCGCAGGAAGTCTGCATCCACACTAGGTACTCGAACCTGATAAAACATTGATTCATTGTCAGCCGTCATTGCAATCGGAATATGCTCACGGAATCTGACCAAGACTAGTGTGTTGGTTAGGTTGGGCCCCTGAAGTAACTGATCATTCAAAGAAAATACATGGTAAGATGCATTACAGTCATAGACAGCACAAATTTTCTTCTTCTTCTGATGACAAACCCCTTGGTGAGGAATGTACCACACCTTTACATCGTTCATAAATCCAGTGTAATCCTCATGGAACCTAGGATTCTTTTTGAGTCTTTTTTGAAGGCTCTCGAGACGCTGTTCTGCTACATCCCGATTGTTTGGCATCTGGATCTTGTCATTCTTCAGAGGCACTTTCATGCAGTAGTGACCATCCAGAAGCTGAGTAGACTTGGTCACAGACATCATGAACCGTCTGTCTTCTTGAGACATTTCAGACTTATCCTCATAATGACGTTCAGGAAAATCAAGATTGAACTGCTTCACCAGCAAATCTTCAATCTTCTCCACAGATATACAATTCAATGTATAGCTGTGCATACCAGATTTTTTTTGTCTTGATGCTCTCTTCCTTTGGTCCATTCACTATCCAACCAAGAGCCATCTTCACTGCATAAGGCCCATTGTTCCTGCTGTTTATCACCTTCAATGGTTCCATGGCCTTATAAGCGTTCACTCCAATCAGTAACCCAACTGCAGCTTCAATATGTGGAAGATGAACTTCATGCAGGTAAGGCCATTTCTCAATATCATTTTGTTTAGGAATATTTCCTTCTTTTACAGACAAATGTCACTGAGTCAAGACATTGGGTAGATCAATGAAAGTATTCTCTTCTAAACCACACACCTCTAAGTCAGACAGCAAGTATCCTTGCACCTTTCTTTGTTGACCCATGGTACAAAGCAGAAAATCAGTCTTCTTGCCCTGCATGTTTAGTCGATGCATGATGTCTTCTGTACAAAAGGTGGTTGTGCTTCCCGGGTCTAGGAAAACATATGTCTCTACTGATCGTTCACTATTCTTTGATTTCACCTTGACAGATATAATGGAGAGGATGCACTCACCATCACCAGCCCCAGTGTATCCACAAGTTTCCTGACTCAGTGAGAGAAGAGCATTAGAAACTGCAAAGTCGTGGTCTTCAGACTTTTCACCTCAGTTATCTTCTTGTTTGATAATATGTTGGACGCCTGGATGTTTGAGTATTCTGTTTTGTCCTTGCCAGCCAGCAAGACGTTTGTGGCGAAAATACTGCCTTTGAAGTCACTCTTCTTTAAGCTCTTCCCCTCTGGAGAATTGAACCTTCCTTTTCTCTCCACTTTAACTTCCTGGATATCTCCAAAGAGTGGGTCATTCAAAATTTGAGTCATTCACAAATCTTCAAATGTGGCTCTTCTTCCATTTCATTGCTGGATATCAAAGGCTGCACTTCTCCAGCGTTCTCTGAATCTGAAAGGAAGTTTTGAAATGACTGTTCTCATGTTTGTTGGTTTGTTCATCTCATCCATGAATTTAACATCAGCCATGGTATTTTTATATCCAATAATGCATTGGTCTTCATTCCCTTACTGTCCTATACTTTGATCTGTGGCCATTTCAGAGCTTTCTCTAGGTAAGCTGTAGCTATCTTCAGTTCATAGCCATAATGTTGTTGGAGGAGACGTTTAGCTTCTTTGCATCCCGTAGCAGGACACATATTTTCACATCTGTGTATAAGAGTTTGTGGTTCTCCACTTGTGAACTGTTCTAGATAGTATAATCTGTATTGTGAACTATTAGTCTTGTTCTCAATCACATGCACGAAGGCCCTTATGAAAGAAATATAGGCAAGGGGATCTCCAGAAAACACTGGCACATCTCTTTGAGGCAGTTCAGATAAGCTCTCTTGATTGACCAACAATTCAGTTATTTCGTTTTGCCGTTGAATCACTTTGAACAGATTTCTGCCATCATCAATTGACTGTTGAGAATTACCATGATCTGTAATTTGTTTAGATGGTCTCTGGCTCAGACGTTCTACAAGGGTTAGATACTGGCTTCATTTGACGTTCCTTTCTGCCTTTAAATGAATCACCAGCTTGTCGAGTCTTGAAACTGACATAAGATCTTACAAAGGACATTTAGTTCTCTTTCAGTAGTTTTCACATCTTTTTCATCTTGCATTAATCTGTCAATCTCATTGATTTTGTGTGTTGACTGTGCCTGTTTCCCTTGTATTTCATTTTTAAATCGATTCATTTTCTCTTCAGCAGCCTTTGCTGTAGGCTTTGGTGCCCTCTTGTGGCCAATACCGGGTATGTTCACATCAACAGAATCATCCGCCATTTCACTTGATTAGAAAGACGATCCTCACGTAAACGATCGTAGTAATCTTGAACTGCTGCAATCGTTTCTTGTCTTCACAATCTACACTTCTGAAAAGACTTATAATGTGAAGAAAGCTTCTTCTGAGAGAAATCTTCGCGAACAGTCAGTCTGTCAAAACACAGCAACAATCACATACCTTCCTTTTGTAACATCCTTAGCTGAGGTTCGTAGAAAGTCCTTTAATGAATTCTGCCGCGAGCCTCCCTCAGAATTCTTCATGGGCAGTTTTTGACTTGTATAGTAGCAATAATCCTTCTAATTATTTTGGGCAATGAATTGACTTGGGTCTTCGTTCAAGTTTCAATTATTTACTGAAAGTTATTTTATCAATTATTTTCTTGCACAAACAGAAAATAAACAATAAATAAACTCCGATCAAACACTGTGTTGCTCCATCTTTCTTTCGTTCTTTAAGGAAGTGCACAATTCTTCAAGGGGACGTCAATTCTTAAATGTGCTAAAGACCATAGACATCATATAGGTAGACGCCCTATCGACCGCTACTGCCTATTGGCACGGACGAGCCGTGGGGCTGCCATCTTAAACAGGTCAACTGCTCCGCTCAGTGTAATCTGTTTGGCAGGTGTCAGCACATTTAATTAATCATATCTCACTGAATACCGAACCGATTTTCATGCGGGTTTTTTTGCTGCAAAGGTCATACAGGTAGCTATGATACAGGACACATTGCATATTTTATTCACAAAATACAACCAATAGTACGGTAATGTTAAATGTTAAATCTAACTTAATCTAACTAAAACTTAAATTTAAGTAATCCCCGAGCGATGGTCCGCCGATTTGAGCAGGAATATGCTGCACAGTGCTCTGGCGTCTACTGCTGCTATGCAATGCAAATAGGAGTATGACCGGTTTAAGATGGCGGCCGCATTTCTTGCGCCCAGCGGCCAATAGGGCGTCTAGCTATATGATATCTATGCTAAAGACAGTTCCAATACTAAAACAGAGCAAACCATTGCAACTTAAACGGGGGTGCTCAACGATTGTACATAAATAACATAAACATAAATAACATAAACCTGGGACTACCCAGCTGGAATCAGAAGTGTGTCAACCCCTTGGGCTGTATATACATACATCATACATATCAGACTTCATCATTCCTCTGCTTTTCATTGAGTTTGGAAGACACGCTGTGAGTTTACCTTGGATTTACCTGAGAAGAAGAACGCAATTTTAAGATAAGAAAGATTTTTAAGGGAAGAAATGTATTCTCACTTAGGCTATATTAGCTAGCGTGTTATTGTTGCATAAACTTCACATTGTAGGCTACTAGTTGAACTGGTGCTAGAATAAAATGTATGAAATCGATGGAAACATGTTGAAATATGAACTATAGGTAGGAAAGCAATATATTTTAAATGCTAAATAAATATACATGTATGACATGAGGATGTTTTTATGCTCTACAATATAAAACAGTACTATATAAAAGTAGGCAAGTATGAGTGTTTACACTAACCTGAGGAATATTATAATGTTTTGACCAGTGTTTACTATGAAATACTGTGTTCGTGGATATCAAACGTAGATGTTTAATGTGCTAACAATAATGTTTCACAGTGAGGAGCGGCTCGATCGCTTCAGTAAATGTTCTCTGCTAGCGCTGTGAGTTTGGGTCACTCGCACTGTGCATTTGAAAAGTCAAAACGTAATTTTTTTATTTTATTTTAGGATGTTTTTACTCCAATCTCATTTCATAACGTCATAACAAATTGAAACTTTTGAAATAACATGATAATTCATATTTGTTTGTACTCAGAGATGGGCATAAATACATGGAAATGTATTTAAAATACAAATACAAAATACTGTATGAAAAAAATTATTTAAATACAAATACAAAATACTGTGTGAAAAAAATGTATTTAAATACAAATACAGTATTTTGTATTTTGAAAATACACAAAATACATGTGAAATTGGCCATCCAGTGCAGGGATAGGTCACAGTGACTGAAGAAACTACATAGGCCTACTGACTTTTCATTCCTAACCTCATCTCTGCCCTCTCTGTCATTCTGTCTTTCTTTCTTTCTTTCTTTCTGGCAATTACAAATAAACTTATGCAAAATAGCAGCCATTTACTGTATATACTTATTTCTGGATACAATGTAGTCTATTACTTGTGGTGAACACTATTAAAAAATTCGTACTGTATGTAAAACTGTGGAAACCTTTTCTCCTATCTAGCAAAGAATATGGATGGGCAATATGGACAAAATCTCAATTTAACTTCACAGTAACAATATCATGGTTTCACTATTCTCAATATCAGTTTGATTCCACAGCATAAACTGAATTTCAAACTCTTTTGAGTTTTTTTTGTTGTTGTTGTTGTTGTTGTTGTTGTTGCTTTTTAAGTAATTTTATGTTTATTTTATGTAAAGTTTATTTGTTTCTATAAGTTTATTAAAATTAGAAAGTGTATTAGAATTACTTAGATTCATTTGACACTATTTACACTGAAAAAAATTATTCATTGAATTTAATAAAAAAAAATGATGGTAAGTGGTTGCACACAATTGATTTTAGCTACATTTAAACAAATGCATTAAGTAACTAAAATTGATTAAGTTCAACTTAATGCCATCCATCCATCTGCTTCCGCTTATCCGGGGCCGGGTTGCGGGGGCAGCAGTCTAAGCAGGGATGCCCAGGCCTTCCTCTCCCTGGACAACTTCCTCCAGCTCTTCTGGGGGGACACTGAGGCGTTCCCAGGCCAGCCGGGAGACATAGTCCCTCCAGCGGGTCCTAGGTCTTCACCGGGACCTCCTCCCGGTGGGACATGCCCGGAACACCTTCCCGGGAAGGCGTCCAGGAGGCATCCGGAACAGATGCCCAAGCCACCTCAGCTGACCCCTCTCGATGTGGAGCGGCTCTACTCTGAGCTCCTCCCGAGTGACCGAGCTTCTCACCCTATCTCTAAGGGATCGCCCAGCCACCCTGCGGAGAAAGCTCATTTTGGCCGCCTGTATCTGGGATCTTGTCCTTTCGGTCATGACCCACAGCTCATGACCATAGGTGAGAGTAGGAACGTAGATTGACCGGTAAATCGAGAGCTTCACCTTGCGGCTCAGCTCTTTCTTCACCACGACAGACCAGTACATCGAATGCATCCAAGCTCCTGCTCCGGTTGTACAGGGGCCGGATAGCCCTTAGCAAAGGACCCCGGACCCCATACTCCCAGAGCACCCTCCACAGGATGCCGCGAGGGACACAGTCGAATGCCTTCTCCAAATCCACAAAGCACATGTGGACTGGTTGGGCAAACTCCCATGAACCCTCCAGCACCCTGTAGAGGGTATAGAGCTGGTCCAGTGTTCCACGACCAGGACGAAAACCACACTGTTCCTCCTGGATCCGAGGTTCTACTATCGGCCGTGTTCTCCTCTCCAGTACCCTGGGATAGACTTTCCCAGGGAGGCTGAGGAGTGTGATCCCCTATAGTTGGAGCACACCCTCTGGTCCCCCTTCTTAAAAAGAGGGACCACCACCCCGGTCTGCCAGTCCAAAGGCACTGTCCCCGACCGCCACGCGATGCTGCAGAGGCGTGTCAGCCAAGACAGCCCCACAACATCCAGAGAATTGAGGTACTCGGGGCAGGATCTCATCCCCCCCGGTGCCTATCCACCGAGGAGTTTCTTGACTACCTCGGTGACTTCAGCTTGGGTGATGGATGAGTCCGCCATCTGAGCCCTCAGCCTCTGCTTCCTCAATGGAAGACGTGACGGTGGGATTGAGGAGATCCTCGAAGTATTCCTTCCACTGTCCGGTGATATCCCCAGTCGAGGTCAACAGCTGCCCCACTGTAGACAGCGTTGGTAGGGCACTGCTTCCCCCTCCTGAGGCGCCGGACGGTTTGCCAGAATCTCTTCATGGCCGACCGGTAGTCCTTCTCCATGGCCTCACCGAACTCCTCCCAGGCCCGAGTTTTTGCCTCCACAACCAACCGGGCTGCTGTCCGCTTGGCCCGTCGGTACCCGTCAGCTGCCTCAGGAGTCCCACAAGCCAGCCAGGCCCGATAGGACTCCTTCTTCAGCTTGACGGCATCCCTTACTTCCGGTGTCCACCACCGGGTTCGGGGATTGCCGCCTCAACAGGAACCGGAGACCTTACGGCCACAGCTCCGAGTGGCCGCGTCGACAATGGAGGTGGAGAACATGGTCCACTCGGACTCCATGTCTCTAGTCTCCCTTGGGATCCGGTCGAAGCTCTGCCGGAGGTGGAAGTTAAAGATCTCTCTGACAGGGGATTCGGCCAAATGTTCCGAACAGATCCTCACAGTACGTTTGGGTCTGCTGAGTCTGTCCAGCTTCCTCCCCCGCCATCGGATCAAACTCACCACCAGGTGGTGATCAGTTGACAGCTCCGCCCCTCTCTTCACCCGAGTGTCCAAGACATCAACTTAATGCATTTGTTTAAATGTAGCTAAAATCAATTGTGTGCAATTTTTTTTATTAAATTCAACTAATCATTTTTTTCAGTGTACCCCTTTTTTATTATTATTTTTTATGTACAATAAAACTAAAGCGGAAGATTTTTGTGGTGTATCATTCATAAGTGCTTCTTTTTCCACTCCAACATTCCGATAATTCCTGCCCACTAAAAGCTGCACGGATAAATTTGCTTTATAGGCCTATCTATGTAAACGATTTAGAAAAAGTTCCATCAATTCACACTTTATATCATCACTATGATATGTAGTGCCATATCACCAAGCCCTAACATGCAGTAATGATTTAAACAGATTTGACAAGCTATAGCCTAGTTGATAAAAATAAACAACTGGTCAAGACTGATTGGCTTATGCTATTTTCCCACTTGTCTGTGCTCTTTTATTCTTTCATGTCAACTTAAGTGAATAATGCACTATTTTAACTTTAATCAACAAGTAGAATTGATCATGACATTCTCACCTTATTCCAAAAAAAAAAAAAAAAAAAAAAAAATCACTGATCCAATGCTGAGCTAGTGAATGTCTGAACTAGTTGATGCACAAAATCAATACCCTGATAAAGAGGTTGATTGGCAAAAAGTATTTTATGTATTTTGAAAATACAAAAATACTCATCTTAAACGTATTTAAATACAAATTACATATGATTTTTTCCAAAGGCTGTAACATACAAAATACAAAATAGTATTGTGTATTTCAAATACGTATTTTAAATACATGTATCTGAAATACTGCCCATCCCTGTTTGTACTGTACTGTAGTGTACTGAAGTGTTTTTATAGTTGATTTATAGTTATAGGCCGCATCAAAAACACCAATTTTTTTTTTTTTTTACGTTTTCTGTAAAGTAAAAATGTTTATTATTGTTATTTTTATTTTATGCTGCCCTACAAGTATATGACTACTAGGCACACCTGGTGTTCTTTATATATATATTAGTGAATTTAAATAGCAATTTTAACTAGAAAAATCACACTGGATTTTCTTCCCCAAATAATGCAGCCCTTGTTTTTCACTGTTGTTTTCTTTTCTTTTTTCTTTTTTTTACAGGGACCAGATGCCACTGATAAGTGAAATCAGTATCCATTTCATACATTTTAGTCTGGCACCAGTTCAAGGTTATTATAGTTTTGCATTTTTAAATTAGTTTTTATTTTAATATCATTTTCAAATTTCCTATAAATTTCAGTTTAGTTTTAGTTAGTTTCATTAATGGTTTTGTTCGTTTTAGTTTAGTTTTTATTTTGTGAAAACATTTCTATTTAGTTTTTAAATATTTAGTTTCAGTTTAAGTTTTAGTAATTATAGTTTAGCAGAGTTAACAGAACACTTCCAGTTAAAGGCATCTAATTTCAGCACAGTTTAATGTTTGCAGTTTACATTTAACTCTTGTGAAAACCTCTTAATAATAAAAATAAAATAATTGTTTGAGGATGAACAAAGAACCAAACAAATGCAACTAAAAAGTAAAAAATATATAATAAAATAAAAATGAAATCTTGTTAAACGTGGTGTATAAGAAAAAGAAAAAGATATGCGTATGATTATTCTGATTATTCTTTAAGGTTATTTCTATGATTAATCCTTTCAAACATTATTCTTATATTGATCCATTTATGCTTTTTGTCTATTGCATCATTTAAAATCATATACTCATAGTTATACACATATTCAAATGTTCTCTTCAGACCAGACATTTAGTATACTTCTACTCTGACAAATATACGTCTATTTCTGGGCTATAGACAAAGACATTCAGGGCTATCTGTTTTTTCCGTTTTCTGCTCAGTGTGGTATCTTGTCTAATATGTGTGGTATAGGCCTATCTTGTTTAGGCTAGTTTCACATGTGATGGTTATCTTATTCCTGGAATTAAGGTACAGCTGTATGTGCATGAGGTGGAAATACTTATTTGGGCCTTTCTGCTTCTTAGGACTGGTTCACACAGAGATCGGTTTTGCTTTGAAAAACGTAAAAAAGACGCGGACACAGTGGGGAAAAAGCGCAAGGTCTCGATACGCGTCTTTTAAAAGTTGAACTTATTTCAACTTGAGTGCCGCATTCCCAGATAGCACATGTACATCACGGAGACGTCTATTTGATGTGCGTGTTTACATCTAGAAGACGTATTTTTAGAGTGTCTGCTCATCTGCAATACGCCTATAGGACGTTTCCTGTCAGATGTCAAATAGACATTTAGAAAATGTCTTTAAGATGTAATGACTTAAAATCTACAGTATGTTAAACTGACATCTTAAAGATGTCTATCAGATGCTAGCAAACAGCAGATGCTTTCCAGATTAAGTGATCTTTAACAGACATCTTGCAGACGTACGTGTGCTATCTGGGTTTTTAGAGCGTCGTGTCCTGCACGTGATGCTGCAGAAGACGCGAGACTCTAGCGCAACGGTCATACATTGAAAAATAAAGTAGCACAGTGGAATGGAAAAAAGTGATTATCCAGTAGGCTACAGGATGAGAGCTTATTAATTACAAAAAAGATTATTTATTTCTGCTAATTATTATTTTGTTTCAGTTAGTTTTTCAGTAACTGTTGTTAGTTTAGTTTAGTTTTAGTTTTTCATTAATGTAGAAATTTCTATTTTATTTCAGTTTACGAAAATGTTTTTTGACCAGTAGTTTTAGTCTTAGTTTCAGTTTTCGTTTATGAAAATAACCTTGCACCAGTTTAACTAGTAGCTACAATGTGAAGTTTATGCAACAATAACACGCTTACTATTATGAGTGGGAATTTCTTACCTTAAAAATCTTTCTTATCTTCATGTCACGTTCTTCTAATTCTTAAAGGAAAACTCCGACTTTTTGGGACTGTAGCTTATTCACATTATCCCACAGAGTTAGATAAGTCCATACATACCTTTTTCATTTCTGTGCGTTCTGTAAGTGTTATTTGACGCACCCACCGCTAGCCTAGCTTAGCACAAAGACTGGATGTAAATGGATAATGGTAGCATACTAATCCCAATAAGTGACAAAATAATGCAAACATTTTCCTATTTACATGTTGTGATCTGTATAGTCACAGCGTGTACAAATAACAAGGCTATATGAGACAGAGACCATTTTTAATCATATAAATACTGGGAACTATATTCTCACTAGGCGTAGGAGCACAGCTAAATCAACAACAGGGCGTCTCGTGTGCTGCGCTAATCACTCCGCCCAAGTAACTGTGCTCCTACGATTTGCATGTGAATTGCTTGTGCACGCGTGGGTGTGGTCACATTAGAGGTAATGAGGACGCGTGCTTGAGAAACTGTACCTCTTGTTGCTTTCAAACGGATTACTTAAACAGAGAATATTTGTTTTTGATATGATTTACATCATTTACAAACAGAGACTTCAAGCTTTGTAAAGACATATGTCTCATGTATGTGTGGCAAGCATTCGGTGAGTTACAGATCATTTTCTGTCGCGTTTCAGAATGAACTTCACATTGAGAGAGACGACAGAACGTGCATCATGTTTATTTTCTTTATTTTACGAAAAACACAACATTTTGTTTTATTATTAGTGTACACAAATAAAGGAAGACATTTAACAAGTTTTGAAATGATATATAACACTTGCGTGTATGACAAAAATCGACTGAGTTATTTGAGTCTCTTTTGCACTGACAAGAAAAAAAGCGAGGTGATCACGCCAGTGCGACCCCAGGGGGTTAATTTGCTTTTTAATATGTTGCTTATACAAAGACATTTTATTTCAACATATTTCAGTCGATTTTTACTTATCTCAGTATAGCAATATAGTTTATAAAAAAACTAAACTAGTGGATGTTCATGTTCATGTAAAAATAGCATGTTTACTAGTGCATGTAAACAACAGCGCGCATCTGTGCCGTTCACTCACACATACACACTCTTCCATATCGCGATTAGAACAAAGCCCTGAAGAATAAAGAACTTACTATTCACAATCCTCAGCTGTATCCGTTGCTCCTCAAAATGAAACCAAAACCAGCACTTTTTCTGAGGCAAACTTTTCCATGATTATTATTAATATTACGCTATTTTATTATTCACAAGACGACATAAAGTACATTAATCTGATTAAACTTGATGCGTTTTATGGAGTTGATGTGGGCGTTAAGAGGTATGCATGGCCTCAGATTATTTGCATTTGTACGAAAAAGCAAACACCATGGAAATGACATGTATGTTGAACAGGGACTGTTTCAGGAATGGCACAAAGGTGTGTGACTGTTCAAGTCTCTTCCTTTAGATCAGTGTGTTCAATAATGGGCCTTTTTGTCCTTCATTATGTATCTTTGGATTATGTTGTGTTGTAAATAAATCCAAACAATCAAAAAGCCATTCTTTTAATCTCCTCACATTCTTTGTTCTGGTTCCCTCACAGTCCCACCTGATAGGGCCATTAGGGGAGGGTCTTTGTCTTCCCAGGTGTGAAATACATCTATATTCATAAAGATTCACGTCTACGCGCATACAGCTTTCTGACACAAAACATGTCTTATGTCAAATTTTAAGTCAAAATATTGTTTTATGTGAATGAGTGGGCAGGATGATTTTCACATAGTTTTGAAGAAAATATTTTAGGTTTCGCGATTCAGTTTTCAAAGTCTTTTGAACAAATAGTCATTTTTTTGGCCTTATTTCAGTGACAATTATTTGTTTGTTTTTTTACAAACCCCACATATACATCATTTCTCAAAACTACAAACTTTTACATACATGCTGCTCACATATTATTGTAGCAGAGTTTGTGCTGAATAACGGGAGATTATCACGTGAAACGAAACGATACCCATTCAGAAAGCGAGCTGACAGAAGATTCACCTCCAGCTCGCACTGTAACGTAAAGTTCATGTTCACACTGTCTCCATGAATAAATCTAAACATTTTTCTTATTCCCCCAGCAAATGTTCTGTAAAAAGCAGTCCATACACTATAAGCATAATTTCTTCTTGCCGGTCGTCCGCCATGTTTGTTTACTTTAAAGTTAGGTTCGATGTGAGATTTCCTGTGTTCGCAGACGGGACTCTGGCTGTTTGTAAATGGAATCTGTTAGTGTGTGGTGTGCTTTCCTCGTCATATCGCGACACTCTACACACTAGAGGAACAAAACAGTTAAATCTATGATTTCTTATTGTCATGTTTGTGGTCTATCCCATTTTGAAAATCTTTTAGTGTGGCCCCAGCTTTAGGCACCTTAACTCTTGGTCACTTGGTGCGCTTTATGGTAGTCTTTGGCTACATCATAGCTCGCTCATTTAATTTCAAAGTACGGTGAGCAGGCATTTGTTCAGTATGCCGCAATGGGTATTAATGTTCCCATATTGTCAACACCATGACGCAGTGTCGAAGATCCACTTCGAAAGGGAACTTCTAAGGTTATGTAACCCGGTTCCCTGAGAACGGAAATAAAATGCTTCGTCGTGTTGCCATACTTCAGGCATGTCTTTGCGTCTTCCTTTAGACAATCTGGAGCTGATAACGTGTTGTTCAGGCACACTTTTTATAGCCTGTAAGTAAGTGCGCCTGTGACTTCATCCAACACAATACTTGTGTTGCCGGGTTATTGGTTTCCATGCAAACAAGAACAACGGGTTATTTCAATAAGCTGATTTTTAGGAGTTATTAGCGCATCATTTTGCATGTAAACATGCCTAATATACATTTCTGGGAAAGTTGACAAAGTAACCTACAACAATGTTAGCCAACGTTAATTTACTGTAGCAATTTTTCAGTGCTTTTCTATAAAACTTGCATAGATGTTATTTTGTTTTACAGTGCAGAAGTACAAAGAGGTTGTTACTTTTGTGTGTTCTGCTGAGCCTTTTTCACAATTGGATTCTTAAGAAACAGTTTAGAAAATGCTTAATGCAGTTGTTGCAGTTGTTAATACTAGAGGAGGGAAGCGTTCTTGAGCACAAAACAGAAAAAAACCCCGCAAAATTAGCCACAAATGCAAAACAAAAGCAGATATGAAGAGGTGTGACCTAACACAAATGCATGCCTAAACACAAACACTTTCGCAGTCACACGCACACACAAACCTCTTCTTTTCTGCTTATTGCCATTGGTTTTACTTATATCTTATAAGTTTTGGTTTTAGTTTGGTTTATTGAAATAAATAATTTGTGAATGCAATATGACCCTTAATTTGTTTGTGGCATTTTAGTTATATTTTTACAAATTTATGTGGCACTACTGCAAAAAACGGAAAACACCTCAAACAACAACAACAAAATTCTAACCTTTCACTAAAATACATAAATGCATTTTTTAGAGGTTAGTGAGTTATGAGAGGAGCAGTTCAATATTTAAAATGTCTTTTAATCTAATATTATACACAGCACACAGGAGAATAACCTGGAGAAAAACAAAACCACTTTACCATAAAAATCAACAATGAAAGTCTAGTAACAGACAGACACTGAGGGCTTAACTCATCAGCTCCTTTGTTTGTCCTCATGTATTTAATTAACGAGACACACCTGAACAGAAGACTCAAATCAATCAGAAACCATAGAAACAAACATGCAGAGAACAGAGGAGAACCGAACCAATCAACAACATAGAAACACCTAGAAAGGTAACCTAGAAACACAGACAGACGGTGCGTCCCAATTCGCATACTTTCCGTCCTAAAAAGTATTCAAAAATAGAATTAGTACGTCCCAAATCATAGTATGTTGAAATGAGTATTCAAAGATACCTGGATGGTCTACTTTTTCCGGTCAGAATCCGAAGTGCAGATCCGTGAACACTCTAATGGCTAATATTGCCCACAACCCATCACGCTTTGGACGAGGATTCGATTGGAACTACACACGAGTGAAAAGTGCTAAAAAAAACTAAAGACATGGAGGACGCGTGAGTCTGACGGTTATGTAGGTTTAGATAAAGGGGTTTGAATTATCAGTATCTAACCTGACGAAAAAATTTGGATTCAATGTTGTCCACATTATATTGCATCTGCAGAAGCATTGTGAACTTTTGTAAAGATACATTTAGACATTTAACTTTTAAATGCATCATTATATTCAAATTGCGAACACATGAGGAGAGTCTCCGCATGAAAGACCGTACAGTTGGAAATGAAATTAGATCGAATGGATTTTAACTGTGACAAGATGATTGACAGGGCAGTTTACGGTGACAGGACGCACGCGACAGAGCTGTCCGTTAAAGATTATGAAGTAGTATGTCCCAAAGCTTGCCTACTCTTGTGCTACACACTTAAAAGTATGTACTTTTTCTTCACAAAAAGAGTACATGCTTTCAGGGCGTAGTATAAGTAGGCGAATTGGGACGCAGCAATAGACGTGAACAGAACAGGAAAAAAACAGCAAAAACAAACTCAAAACATGACACCCCTATCAGTCATCATGAAAGTTTATAACTTGCACGTTTTTTTTAAGTCTTGTAAATTTCAACAGAGGCTAAATATCCATATGACATATTACCAACTTTATGTATAAATTAATAGGAATGCTTTTTTTCTAGGAGTGAATAACAAAGTTTCACCACACCATATGATGGGCAGCCAAACAGGAAGCTTGACAGGAAGAGTTACTGACTTTCCCGTTAGACTTACTATGATGAGAAAAAAACCCATAGGCAGCCATGTGTGTGTGTGTGTGTGTGTGTGTGTGTGTGTGTGTGTGTTCATAACTGTGCATGTGTTTGTGTACATAACTGTGCATGTGTTTGTGTACATACTTAGCAAGAGTTTAGGCACAGAAATGTCTCCAGCAGTGAGCTAAATCTGACAAAAGCTTCCCATGGGTGACATCCGGGGATGTCCTCACTTGGGGAAACAAACAAACAAACAAAAACAAATACAGCATATAATTTTAACAATATCCAATAATATATAAAAATATGCTTAACATGTCAAAAGTTTTTAGGGGTACAGTTAGAATGGGTATTAGTCTGTAGTACTTATAGTTATATAAAACTGTATATAAAATCAATAGAAGTATATGATATATCTACACTCTGTCAAAAAGTCTCACTCTCTCTCTCTCTCTCTCTTTCTCTCTCTCTCTCTCTCTCTCTCTCTCTCTCTCTCTCTCTCTCTTTCTCTCTTTATGTGTGTGTGTGGCTAAAAGTGCAGACACACTTCACTGTGGATACAGCTTGCGGAAGGCATTAAGACATTTATTAATTCCTCTTTGAGCTTTGCTTACAAGTCTCCAAAACTCTACTCCAAAACAATTTTCCTGGTAAGTGTTTGTTCTTGTAAAAATTTTGAGTGTGTAAGTCTGTGTCTGTTTCCCCTATTCCCCCAAATGAATTTTACTGCGTCAAAATGATTGTCATTATAAGCATAATGATATACATTGGCTTTGTTATTTGTTATTTCTGTGTATTTCTGACTTCTTCTGTTTGCATGCCATAGAAATGGGGTTTCAATAGAATTAAACATAACAGGAGATCCTTTGTAAAGTTCAGGGTAAATTGTTGGTGTATTTTGCCGCATTTCCACCGCAGGAATTTTTTCCAAGGAACTAGGGACTTTGGGGTGGTATTCGGTGTGTTTCCACCGCAGGAACCAGGGTCTAAATGAAGTTACGGGTAAATATTTCCCCCTCCGAAGGTCCATGCTTGCGAGAAAGTACTTTTTATAAAGTTCAGGAACTTTCAGAGGATAAAATCCGAAACAGTCCTACGTCACCGGACTAATTTGCCTAGTCTTCACGGTACTTTAGACCGCGGTGGAAATGCAGGCAGCAACAGGTCTGGGGGGGGGGGGGGGGTTCTAGGTTCACTAGAAAGGGCCACAACTACGCAGAATTAGCTTTATGGAATAAAGGCAGGTCGAAAGGGATGGGGAATGGGTTGTGGTTATGGGTTATGGTTCTCCGTCTGCCTGATCAGGGAGTCTAGTCCATTGAGACTCAGAGTGGGGGCTTTGTCTCGGTAGGTAGTAAGCTGGGTTACTTGAAGACCCCCCTGGATGCAGCCTGTGGAAGTAAAATGTGGGATGTTAGATATTGAGGAGGTGGGGGGGGAATTGGGGTCGGGTGGAAGTGGGATGGATGGATAGATGGATAAGTTGGAAGGGGAGGGGTGGGTGGGGTCGAGAAACTGAGACAAACGGTGTGGTGAAGGTGGGTTCAGTGTAAATATACAGACGGGGAACGAGCAGATTAGTTGAGGCATGGCCTTGCTCCCGAACCTCAGTTAACATGTTAACTACATTAATTTTGGTGGAAACGCGGCTTTAGTGTGTCTCATCATAACTCATGAATTCCCCCAGTGATCATGAATATTTACACCATTATATTGGTAAAGTTTGCCATTTATAGCAGGAAGTGGATATAACTTGACTTCTCCAATACTGCGTTCAGCTCTTTTGACGTTTTTTCTCTCCAGGTATAAAGATGAACGTGAGCCAGGTGAACACTTCACTCAAGTGTGAGCGGGACACTAGAGTAACGTCCATACTCTTCCCTTGTCTGTACACTGCTCTTTTCCTGGCTGCATTTGTGTTGAACACTCTGACTGCCTGGATCTTCTTCCAAATCCGCAGCAGCTCAACATTCGTTGTGTACCTGAAGAACGTAGTCATGGCTGATCTATTGATGACCCTTACTGTGCCTATAAAGGCATTGACCGATGCGGGGTTGGGTTCCTGGCACCTGCGGGCTTTTCATTGCCGGTACTCAGCTGTACTCTTCTATACCACCATGTACATCAGCATCCTCCTTCTCGGATTAATTAGCTTGGACAGATACCTAAAGATTGTGCATCCGTTCGGGAAATGTGCTTTTCAGAGGGTCGGGGTGGGTCGGATCATGTGTGCAGTTATCTGGGTGGTTATGTTGTCATTGGCTCTGCCCAATGTCATCCTGAGTAACCAAATGCCACCAATCTCCACTGGTGGAAGGCTGCGATGCACCAAGATGAAGGGGATGATGGGACTCATGTGGCATGAAGGTTTTAACTACTTCTGCCAGGTTGTTTTTTGGGGTACGTTGGCGCTCATGGTTGTCTGCTACACCTTCATCAGCAGGAAAGTGTTTGAATCGTACCGTGCATCACAAAGCAGCAGTGACACAGCCAGTAAACAGACCACATCTAAGGTAAAGTATACTTTCTTCAACCTCCCTTATGCAACCCTGAGAGTGCAAACACTGAAGTTCTGTTAAGATGCAGCTAGTAGACATTTGGATATTCAGGGCAGTGTTTCCCAATCCTGTTCCTGGAGGCACACCAACAGTGCACATTTTGGATGTCTATCATATCTGACCCCTCCATTTCAGTCTTGAACTCTCTAACAATGAGCTGATGAGTTGAATCAGGTGTGTTTGATTAGGAGGAGTTAGAAAATAGTGTACTGCCTAGTGTGCCTCCAGGATGAGGGATGGGAAACACAATTTCAAAGAACTGGAAATTATATTGATTAATAGAAACATAAGCTGCGTCTGAACTTGCATACTGTCTAGTACAGGGCTGGGCAACTCAGACCCTCAAGACCCACTTTCCTGCAAGGTTTAGCTCCGACCTTGATCAAACTCAACTGCCAATAACTTTTTAGTAATCCTGAATATCTTAATGAACTTGTCAGGTGTATTTGATTATAGTTGGAGTTAATAGGCTTCTTCGACTTGAAGCGGCGCTGCACACTCCGATTCGTTTATGACATCAAAGTACCACAAGAGCAATTCAAAAGCATATGGAGCCATCTGCTCTCTTATCGCTCTCACGGTACTTTGATGTCATAAACAAATCGGACTCTGTAGCGTTGGTTGGTTGTACAGAATACACTTAACAATAGCCCAAAACATGCCACCCAAATTTCGGCTGATCATCTATAAGTACTGATTATCTCACAGACGTAATGCCTGCCACAGACCCTGCAATTTCAGCAATCCTATAAGATCATTACAAATCACACTGTACGACATGGATCTAATGGGGATGATGACGATGATGACACCTATTGAATCTTAAGTTAGTGTAGAAAAATATAACGCCATCAGCAAGCACTAGTGACAAATGAATCAAAATGAATCGTACTTTTTCCAATTGTGTGCTGAAAAAAAAGAGGAATCGAAAGAAGAGAATATGGATGTGGTCGTTGCTAGGGAAAAAAGGTCAGCTTGGCATGCCAATTTTGTAAATAGAGCTTGAGGTAAGAAGTTTTATGTTTTAGCATCATGTTCAAAATAAACAAAAATCTGCACACTGCCACTTCTGCTCCCAAGAATTTATTAAAAGATAGCATCATGTCTCATTGATAATACACCATTTCATATTGTAATTGTATTGGCTAGTCAGTAGATGTAGGTCGTAGCAGCAAACACTGTGAGATGATCATGCTAAATTTTTGACATTGTTTTGAGGCTATCTTTGGTCGCAAGACCATCTTTGAAGCTCTCTCACTGTACAACATAGGACCACTGTTTAGGAGGCACGACCACAGAAATCAACACGATTGGTCATCTTTCGTCTCGTCATCTTTCATTGTATAATGTGTAGTACTAGGCGACTCAGAAAACACTTGCTACCAGATCCCTCAAAGAAAATTCTGAGTTTTTTTTTTTTTTTCTAACCTGGAAAACTTGGAGAATCTATGCACTGATAATGTATTACATCAAAAACACTCTGTATCATCCCTTGTTCTGACATACCGAGAAAGTAGTTTCCAGTTTTATGTGCAATATGCATGGGACCATCAATAACGGATTGTGGGCCGTCTATGGCCTTGGTGTCTTATCTTGGTATAGGTGTGCTGTTACTTTGCTAAGTGATGTACACATGATTTTCACCTGCTGGATCATAGGACAAAGGAAAAATCCAATAGACGCATTGAAGGAGGGACCCAAGCCAGAGAGACCAGAATGTCATTAGCTGGGTTTCAATCCAAATGGGTTTTAATCAAGCTTCAGTGTAGTTAGCAGTGTTTTATAAATAGTTTGTACTAACTGCTTTTTTCCCCCAAAAGGAAGCTCACTGTAGTTGAATTGCATTGAACTTTTTATTTGACAAGCTCCAGTTTCTGGTGTACAACATGCTAACCAGCACTAAACTCTCCTCTCCTCCACAGGTGTATGTGGTAGTGGGTGTTTTCTTTGTATGCTTTGCACCCTTCCACCTGGCTCGAATCCCTTACACCCTCAGTCAGACCCGGAATACTTCTGCCCAGTGCTGGGCCCAAAACCAGCTGTATTTTGCCAAAGAGATCACACTCTGGATATCATCTACTAACGTGTGCCTGGACCCTCTCATCTATGTTTTTCTGTGTCGAGTCTTCCGCAAGAAGCTCACTGCCACACTGAACCGCCGTCCGCTCCCACATGGGTCTCTGACAGAGACCTCCACCAGAATGGAGATGCCAATCAGAGGCCATTGTGACACAAATACGGATTTAGGTCATCATTAACATACTTCATCCTGTGGCTGTTATGAAGTTCAAGGGTCCATGGAAATACACTGCAAAATAATTTTCTTAATCAGTATTTTTGTCCAGCACAAATATCTAAAAGTGTCTATAAACTTGTTTTAAAGATGTAGATATTTTCATTGGAATTGTTTTTTGCAGTGTATGGGGAAGCAGAAATAACAAAATAAAAAAGACTCCCTTATCTTACCAGTACCACCTTGTCTTTCTTGCAATAAAACTGTTAAAAAGTAAAAAGAAAATCTGGTTCCCTTTCAGTCGTTCACGTTCGACGTAGTTGACGTGTCGACTGATTGGGATCACGCTTAAGGCGAGCATACACTGTGCGATGTCTGTGCGATTTCAGCAAGGAACCTACTCACACTGAACGAGTAGATCGCATGCGATGTAAAGCCAAAGCTCAGGATTTATGTGCTCACACTGTACGGTCCGAACGTCGAGCTGCGACTTGACTGCTCACACTATATGTGTGAAATATGCGCGAATCAGCGCGATAAATCCTCGTGCCGGGTTGCGCCTATGGACGATATCATGTAGCCTATCCAGAGATATTGTCAAAACAAGCATCAGCTATCAATATCAAGAAGATTTAGCATTTCCAATTTATATATTAAATTATTAGTAGGCTAGTATTATTGTATTATTATTATTATTATTATTATTATTATTATTAGGGAAGGCTACTTTTATTATTAAACTGATAGGCTATTATAATTAAATAGCCATGCAACAAATTTCATAGCGCATCACCGCATAACCAACGCGCTGTGAGGATAATAAAATATTAGCCTACATAGAAGCTTTATGTCACGATCCACACACCAAGGAAAGGGAGAGAAACAGGTGGATCCAAATACAGCGTTTTTATTTGTAGGGCAATCCAATTCGTCGTCATCCATGCAGGTGTCAAAATCCATATTAGCAGTCCAATATAACAAAATAAACAAACAAGGAACAAGAACATAAACCGGAAACACAGGGAACGGAAGTGGTGTGATATATTACAAGGACTCCGTGACACATACTAAAACAGACAGGGTATATATACACAGGGAACACAAGCTAAACAAGATAACAAGGGGGCGTGGTAAACTGAAACACCTGTGAAGACTAATCAACATAACAAGGAACAACTAAACATGACAAGACACATGGAATAATATGACAGACACTAACAAGGAACAAGACACAAAACCCACACCGTGACATAACCTCCCCTCTACGGAGCGGCTACCAGACGCTACAAGACGTGACAGACCAAACAAAAATCCAGGCGGGAGGTGGAGTGGTGGAGGATCAGGGGGAGGGAAGGGGGGCCAGGTCCATGGAGGGAAACGGGGACAGGGAGTGACAGTTCATCTGGCGGCCAGGGCGGAGCAGACAGTCCACCGGGCGGCCAGGGCGGAGCAGACAGTCCACCGGGCGGCCAGGGCGGAGCAGACAGTCCATCGGGCGGCCAGGGCGGAGCAGACAGTCCATCGGGCGGCCAGGGCGGAGCAGACAGTCCATCGGGCGGCCAGGGCGGAGACTTTGCCTCGGGCGGCCAGGGCGGAGACTCTCCCTCGGGCGGCCAGGGCGGAGACTGTCCCTCGGGCGGCCAGAGCGGAGACTGTCCCTCGGGCGGCCACGGCGGTGAAGACCCCTCGGGCGGCCAGGGCGGTGAAGACCCCTCGGGCGGCCAGGGCGGAGACTCTCCCTCGTGCGGCCAGGGCGGAGACTGTCCCTCGGGCGGCCAGGGCGAAGACTGTCCCTCGGGCGGCCAGGGCGGAGACTGTCCCTCGGGCGGCCAGGGCGGAGACTGTCCCTCGGGCGGCCAGGGCGGAGACTGTCCCTCGGGCGGCCAGGGCGGAGACTGTCCCTCGGGCGGCCAGGGCGGAGACTGTCCCTCGGGCGGCCAGGGCGGAGACTGTCCCTCGGGCGGCCAGGGCGGAGACTCTCCCTCGGGCGGCCAGGGCGGAGACTCTCCCTCGGGCGGCCAGGGCGGAGACTCTCCCTCGGGCGGCCAGAGCGGAGACTCTCCCTCGGGCGGCCAGAGCGGAGACTGTCCCTCGGGCGGCCACGGCGGTGAAGACCCCTCGGGCGGCCAGGTTGGTGAAGACCCCTCGGTCGGCCACGGCGCAGGAACTGGAACAGACACCAATGGCTCAGGAACTGGAACTGGCACCAACGGCTCAGGCACTGGAACTGGCACTGGAACTGGTACCACCCGCTCAGGCACTGGAACTGGCACCACCGGCTCAGGCACTGGAACTACTGGAACTGGCACCACCGGCTCAGGCACTGGAACTACTGGAACTGGCACCACCGGCTCAGGCACTGGAACTACTGGAACTGGCACCACCGGCTCAGGCACTGGAACTACTGGAACTGGCACCACCGGCTCAGGCACTGGAACTGGCACCACCGGCTCAGGCACTGGAACTGGCACCACCGGCTCAGGCACTGGAACTGGCACCACCGGCTCAGGCACTGGAACTGGCACCACCGGCTCAGGCACTGGAACTGGCACCACCGGCTCAGGTTCAGACACAGACACAAACACAGACACAGACACAGACACAGGCTCAGGAACAGACACAGACACAGACACAGACACAGACACAGACCCAGACACAGACACAGACACAGACACAGACACAGGCTCAGGAACAGACACAGGCTCAGGCTCAGGAACAGACACAGGCTCAGGAACAGACACAGGCTCAGGAACAGACACAGGCTCAGGAACAGACACAGGAACAATCACTGGCTCCGGCTCAGGAACAGGCTCCGGCTCAGGAACAGACACCAGCTCAGGAACAGACACTGGCTCCGGCTCAGGAACAGGCACAGGAACAGACACTGGCTCCGGCTCAGGAACAGACGCTGGCTCCGGCTCAGGAACAGACGCTGGCTCCGGCTCAGGAACAGACGCTGGCTCCGGCTCAGGAACAGACGCTGGCTCCGGCTCAGGAACAGACGCTGGCTCCGGCTCAGGAACAGACGCTGGCTCCGGCTCAGGAACAGACGCTGGCTCCGGCTCAGGAACAGACGCTGGCTCCGGCTCAGGAACAGACACCACTGGCTCCGGCTCAGGAACAGACACCACTGGCTCCGGCTCCGGCTCAGGAACAGACACCACTGGCTCCGGCTCAGGAACAGGAACAGACACCACTGGCTCCGGCTCAGGAACAGGAACAGACACCACCGGCTCAGGAACAGAAACAGACACCACCGGCTCAGGAACAGAAACAGACACCACCGGCTCAGGAACAGGAACAGACACCACCGGCTCAGGAACAGGAACCGACCCCACCGGCTCAGGAACAGGAACAGACACCACCGGCTCAGGAACAGACACCACCGGCTCAGGAACAGACACAGGCTCGACAGCGGCCATCTTGTCAGGGGACACAGGCTCGGCAAACGTGACCTGAACACTCTCGGCGGCGGCCCTCTTGTCCGAAGACACAGGCTCAGCAGGCGTGACGTGAACAGGCTCGGTGGTGGCCATCTTGTCCGAAGACACAGGCTCGGCAGGTGTGACGTGAACAGGCTCGGCGACGGCCATCTTGTCCGAAGACACAGGCTCGGCAGGCGTGACGTGAACAGGCTCGGCGGCGGCCATCTTGTCCGAAGACACAGGCCCGGCAGATGTGACGTGAACAGTCTCTGGCTGGGCAGACGTGACATGAACAGTCTCTGGCTGGGCAGACGTGACGGATCGCTGGGGTGGTGCAGGCAGTGCGAGCAGCTCGGGCGGGGCCAGTAGAGCATGACGTCTGGGTGGTGCGGGCAGAGCAAGACGCCTGGGCGGTACGTCAGGGACGGTAGTCACCTCCGGGATGGTCTCCGTGTTAGGAGCCACCGGACTCGGGATCACTGGAACAGGGACCACCGGAAAAAGGGACCACCGGAAATGGGATCACCGGAACAGTTACGGAGAGAGCCTTTCTCCTCCTCCTGTGTTTTGGTGCCACTTGACTCTGGACCACCGGAACTGGGACCACCGGTACTGGGACCTCCGGCACTGGGACCACCGGCACTGGGACCACCGAATTCGGAACCACCGGAACTGGGACCACCGGAATCGGGACCACCGGAATCGGGACCACCGGAACAGTCACGGAGGAGGTCTTCCTTCTCCTCCTCTGTTTCCGATGGCAATGTGCAGGTTCTGAGCTGGGCGGAATCAGTGGCGAAGGGTGCTTAGGGGAATTCAGCGCCATGACCTCTTCAGTCTGGCGGGCCCATAAAGCCAGGCCCTGAAAAATGTTCATGCTGCTGGATCCATTGTGTGATGGAGTCCTTCTGTCACGATCCACACACCAAGGAAAGGGAGAGAAACAGGTGGATCCAAATACAGCGTTTTTATTTGTAGGGCAATCCAATTCGTCGTCATCCATGCAGGTGTCAAAATCCATATTAGCAGTCCAATATAACAAAATAAACAAACAAGGAACAAGAACATAAACCGGAAACCCAGGGAACGGAAGTGGTGTGATATATTACAAGGACTCCGTGACACATACTAAAACAGACAGGGTATATATACACAGGGAACACAAGCTAAACAAGATAACAAGGGGGCGTGGTAAACTGAAACACCTGTGAAGACTAATCAACATAACAAGGAACAACTAAACATGACAAGACACATGGAATAATATGACAGACACTAACAAGGAACAAGACACAAAACCCACACCGTGACACTTTACTTCTCCTCATTAAAAATTGTCTAAAACATTTAGGTCGATTACAATGAATTATATACATATAATTAATTATTAACAGTCTATAATATGTCCGAACAATAATTCATCAATGAAAATTAAAAACAGCTTTATTTCATTTTTTTTTTTTTTATAATAAAAGAGGCAAAGTGTACATCGCAGGCAGGTGGCTTGGAAGAAGTGGGTAATGGTTAATCCATTTTGCAACACGAACTGGAGGTAAGCAACAGTAATAGCTTTGAACTACAGAACTTAAAGATCTCCCTTTTTTCGTTAGGGTTAGGGTTAGGTTATTTTTTTTTTGTTTTTGTTTTTTTGCTGCAGATGAAACTGTTTTTGCGCAGGCGCAGTGAGGGAAAAAACACTGAGTTTAGGGCAATCGGTTCGTAGCTCTGCTTCAACTGTGCGATATAGTCACGAGGAGCGACCAAAATTTCTAACATGCCTGAAATTCATCCGACCATCCGATTGCCGGTTGTGAGAGGTTAATCGCCTCTCGTTTCCCCATGTACACTGCACGAACACGGCACGACAAACAACGCACGACAAAGCTGAAAATCGTCCCGACCCGAAAAAGATATTGTGTACAGTGTATGCCCGCCTTTAGGGCGTCCATCCCTGTCAGTGTTGCCGCGATCATTCCCCTGTGTGCTCCAGCACTGGTGAGAGTTTTTTCATTTCCTGAAAGAGCAACACGGTGCGTTCGCATCTTTTTCAAGATGTCATTCCACCCGTGCGTTTCTGGATGCGGTCGTTCCCTGTCCCCCTCTGACTGCTCGTCGCCGAGGGTGTCCTCCTGTCTCTTCCGCTCCCGCTGGGCCACCGCAGCAGCCTTCACCCAGGCCTCAGCGGAGAGCCAGCCTCAGGCAGGCCGTCCAGCCTGTATCAGTCACTGCCAAGCCAGGTGGCAAGTGTAAGACCAAGCGTCCCTGACACAGGCCACCCAGGGATGGGGGGACGAGCTCTTCAGATGGTTACCGTTCCGCCGCTGGCTCCCCGGAGTCCAGCGGTACCCGAATTGTCAAGAGAGCAAGTTCCTCCGTTCCTGGTTCCCAAGAGGGTCAGACTGGCGATGTGCGACCCTGTAAAGCCAGTCCCCTCTTTTGTCCGATTACCCGACTATGGCTTCTCCCGTACCCCCTACTGTCCCGTGGAGACAGGTAAGTGTTGCATCGCACACTCAGACCTCGCTTCGGGCTGCCCCCTGGCCCTCTGAACCTGGTCCCTGCCCTCCACCTCGCTGCCCCCTCCGTACCATCAGACTCGGCTACATGAATTGGTTTGCCCGGCGCCCGCCCAAGTTCAGCGGTGTTCATTACACTTCGGTGCTGAGCGTGCCCCTGTCATGCACGCGGAGATCGCTGTCCTACTGGCGAAGGATGCGATAGAGCCGGTTCCGCTACCCGATATGAAGACCAGCTTCTACAGCCCGTACTTCACTGTACCCAAGAAAGGTGGGTTACGGCCAATCTTGGACCTGCGAGTCTTGAATCGCTCCCTTCACAAGCTTCCATTCAAGATGCTAACGCAGAAACACATTTTTGAGTGCATCTGTCCCCGAGATTGGTTTGCAGCGACCGACCTGAAGGACGCGTACTTTCATGTCTCCATCCTGCCCAGACACAGGCCATTCCTGCGCTTCGCGTTCGAGGGTCGAGCGTATCAGTACAAAGACCTACCCTTCGGACCGGCCCTGTTGCCCCGCGTCTTTACGAAGGTCACGAAGAGACCATGGTGTTCGTCTCCTCAACTATCTCGATGACTGGCTGATACTAGTTCAGTTCAGGGAACAGTTGTGCAAACACAGGGACTTGTTACTCCAACATATCAGCAAGTTGGGTCTTCGGGTCAACTGGGAAAAGAGCAAACTCGCCACCGTGCAGAGGATCTCTTCTCTTGGTATGGAGCTGGACTCGGTCCAACAGATGGCACGCCTCAATGAGGAACGTGTCCAGTCGGTGCTGAACTGCCTGAATACTGTCAAGAGCAGAACAGTGGTCCCACTGAAACTTGTTCAGAGGCTCCTGGGGTATATGGCAGCCGCAGTTACGCCGCTCAGCTTGATCCATATGAGACCGCTTTAGCACTGGCTTCACGGCTGAGTCCCGAGGTGGGCGCGGCAGAGCGGAACCCTCAGCCCGTGGTCAGACCCTTTGTTTTTCCAGGCCGGAGTGCCCCTAGAACAAGTGTCCAGGCATACTGTGGTCTCCACAGATGCCTCCAACACTGGCTGGGGGGCCACGTACAACGGGCATGCAGTAGCGGGGATCTGCTCCTCTGACAGCCCCTCCCTGGCCCATTTCTCTGAGGGAGGACCTTCTATCTCACCGTATGGCACCAGCATCCACACCTCTGGAAACTCCATGTCTGGTTCCTGGATGGGACACGGAGGTTCTAGGTGATCTACCACAATCAGTCGTAGACACATCACTTCTGTGAGAGCACCCTCTACGAGGCATGCTTACGCTCTGAAGTGAAACCTGTTCGTTGAGTGGTGTTCTTCTCACTGAGAAGACCCTCGAAGGTGTTCGTTCGGTGCCGTGCTTTCTTTCCTGCAAGATGGGTTGGAGCGAGGGCTGTCTCCCTCCACCCTCAAAGTGTATGTTGCCTCTATTGCCACACATCACAATGCAGTGGGTGGGAGATCCGTGGGATAGCACGACCTGATCATCAGCCTCGCGCCCCCTCTATACCTTCTTGGGATTTATCTCTGGTGCTGACCGCACTGCAGATACCTCCGTTTGAGCCACTGCAGGCAGATGAGTTAAAAGTCCTGTTTATAAAAACAGTTCTCCTGCTTGCTTTGGCCTCCATCAAGAGGGTAGGGGACCTGCACGCATTTTCGGTCAATGAATTCTGGAATTCGGGCTGGCTAACTCTCACGTTATCCTGAGACCCAGGCCTGGATATGTGCCCAAGGTTCCTACCACTCCCTTTCGGGACCAGGTGGTGAACCTGCAGGGTTGCCCCCGGAGGAGGCAGACCCAGCCCTGGCTTTTTCTCTGTCCCGTCCGCTCCTTGCGGTTATATGTGGACAGAACGCAAAGCCTCAGGACCTCAGATCAGCTCTTCGTCTGTTACGGAGGCCAGCAGAAGGGAAAGGCTGTCTCCAAGCAGAGGTTGGCCCACTGGATAGTGGATGCCATCATCTTGGCGTATGAGTCCCAAGATGTACCTTGTCCCCGGGACTGCGAGCTCACTCCACTCGGAGTGTAGCTGCTTCCTGGGCGTTGGCGCAGGGTGCCTCGCTAACAGATGTTTGTAGAGCTGCGGGCAGGGCGACACCTTCGTAGATTCTATAGCCTACGTGTCGAGCCGGTTGCTTCCTGTGTGCTCTCTTCACCAGGCTTGTGCACAATTCAGAATTGAATTGAGAATGACTCCTTAATTCCAATTCAATTCTTGAATTTGAATTGAATTTGAATTGATGTCAAAAACAAGATCTAGAATTACAATACGAATTTGAATTAAAGGAAGCAGAATTGCAATTCAATAAAAATTCAATGAAATTCATATACATATTTTAAGTGAAGTGTTTAACAATGAAGCTTTACAGTATATGTCAGATATGATTGCATTATAATGATATTAGTTTGAACTACTTGTACAGATTACATTAAAAGGATATGTTTTCCCCCAACAATGAATGTTAAAAGCTCTAGTCACAGAACAAATAATTAAATTTGATTTATTGTAATTGTATTTAGTTGTATTACTGAGGTAAAATGTTTAATTCAATTAGTTACTAATCAACTTAAAACGAAATTGTTTTGCATTGATAAAGTTATCCAAATAAAGTAATCCAAACCACATTTATAATGGGTAACTAATAACAATAAGCAATAACATTTTCCAAAGTAACCTTCCTAACACTGAATTCATGCGAGACTCAACACATTCTTTCTGTTGTGTGACTGTGTGGAATTTCTTTGAATTGCCATGAATTTAATTCCACTTCCTGTCATTCCAATTCAATTCAACTTCCAATTCAATTCAAATTTCAATTCATGAATTGAATGGAGGCCAATTCTGAAATTCTGAATTTTGCACGAGCCTGCTCTTCACATAGAAGCCATTTAACACCGTAAGCCCCTCTTGATGTGTCGACTTGCTGCGCCATTCCCCTCCTATGGACTGGATATGTGCGCCATTCTTGCTCCAGTTGAGTTCCCCTTACTCCTTCAGCATTGGACGTGGCGGAGCGTCAGATGCCAGCCCTACCACTCCTATGCACTGGTGGAACTTGTGCTAGGCTGGGTCCATATGCTGTGATCCCAACAGCGATCCCATATGTGTATTCTCCACGGCAGAGTCTGAGTCTCTCCCCCTGTTATAGGCTGGAGCCACCTCAGCATGGGCGTAGGTTTAGGGGGGGACGCTAGGTACTAGTCCCAATCAATATTTTGCAGAGGTGGAAAGAGTAATAAAATATTCTACTCAAGTAAAAGTACTATTACTACATTTTTTTTTTACTTAAGTACAAGTAAAAGTACCGGTCGAAAAATCTACTCAAGTAAAAGTAAAAAGTAGCTCATTTAAAATGTACTCAGAGTAAAAGTAACTGAGTTACTTTTTTAACAGCGGGGGTGGGTTGGGGAGTCCCCCGAGTAGGGTTTTAAAGGTATGAGATTTTCACAGTATGATAACCGACTAATATAATGGTATTAAACAATTATTAAATATAAAAACTGTATTATTAAATTAGGGTTATTATTATCAACAGTTAAAATGACAGTTACAGTAAATGGAATGAAAACAGTATTTTTGGAAACATTTGTTTTGTTTATTAAAATTTCAATAAAACATGTCTAATTAACTAATTTCAATAAATGATTATGAATGTGATTAAAGGAGTAGTTAACTTTAGAATGAAACCAGCCCATGATTTACTCACCCTCAAGCCATGTATATGACATTCTTCTTTCAGACGAATACAATCAGAATTATATTAAGTCAAGTCTCCTTCATTTATACAGCGCTTTAACAATATAGATTGTTTCAAAGCAGCTTTACAGAGATAATAGGAGATTACAGTAACAGAGAGTGTTTTGGCTTTACAGCCGCTCTAGAATAAAGTTATTGTCCAGCTAAAGTTAGTTTTTGATTCATTCATTTTTGATTGATTGATTCGTTGCGAAAAGCACATTAGTTATTAACTTAGGGGCCGCTAACACGACAGCGCTTTAACAGAAAACAGAAAACTTTAATGTGTTCTGGCCGTTCATTTGCACGACAACAGTGTTTGGAGCTCGAGAATATAAACCTTGAAATAGGTTACAAGGTGCAAGCTTTAAAATTTTTTGAAAAACACTATCATCTCTGTGTAAACTTCAAAAACGTGAATCTGTGAAAATGCTGGCGGCGTGCACATGCGTATTACGTGTTTAATGTATGTGCATTTGAATGTGTGCATGCGAGTAGTCTTTCTTTACAAATTGACCTCACCAAATTACTTGTCTGGCCTGCATAATACAAAACAAAAATTTGTCGCTTCCGCGTATCCATGCGAACTGGAATCATTTTGATAATGTTTTATCTGTACAGAGGTGAAGGAAGCCTCTGATATTAATAAACACCCTGACGCTTCCTAGCTTGATAATGGCTGTGGATTGCAACCATCAGTTTGAAGCTCGTAAAAGTGCATCCATCCATCATAAAAGTGCATCCATCCATCCATCATAAAAGTGCTCCACACGGCAACAGGGGATTAATAAAGGCCTTCTGAAACAAAACGTTGAGTTTGTGTAAGAAAGATATTCATATTTAAATCTTTATGAAGTAAAATAACTAGCTTCCGGCAAAACGGACATATGTATTCGACTTAAATCTAAAGCGCAACTTATGCGAGTAATGCGACATACTGCTGATATTTACTGTACGTTACGCCAGGACGCACTACACTACTTCTGACGTCATCATGAGTTGCATAAGTTGCGTTAAAGGTGTAAGTAGACTGCGTATGGCGTACTTTTTTGAGCTTTAAACTGATGGTTGCAATCCACTGCCATTATAAAGCTCAGAATAATCAGAGTGTTTATTAATATAACTCTGATTGTATTCGTCTGAAAGAACAAAGAAGAAAGTTATATAGCCTACACCTAGGATGGTTTCAGGGCTGATAAATCATGGGGTAATTTTCCTTTTCATTTTAACTACTCATTTAACAACTTATTTTTTATCATTAATAATTTATTAAAATTTTCAAGAACAATAGACTTCTATGAAATGTTTTTAATTCAGAAAAATCCTTTTTGTTTTTATGATTTAAAACGAATATATTATCCAAAACGGTGGTAATCAAATAAAAGTTTAACACTTTTTTTTATCCTTTTATTTTTTGGCAAAGTGCTGCAAAACAGATTTACTCAATTAAACCATGGACAAAAATCATTAAATAATGTTTAAATAATCTGTATTATTATTGTTGTTGTTAATATTATTATGAGAAGTACATTCTATTGTAGGCCCACAACAGTTAGGCTATGTCATCATTTCTTCGTAGTTAAACCAAACTTTTATTTTGATGGGTTGTAATGAAGTCCTGTTTCAGAGTGTAGGCTATTTGACAAGGTTTTTCTCAAAGGTCATTCTCTCAGAGCAGCTCTGGAGATGTTCATGTTTTCATGTTCTCATATTGTTTGTGAGATGCTGAAAACACTTAGCACGTCGCGTACTTAAGTATGTAGTAGACGAAACGGCTCGTCTCATTCGCACTGATTCACACAGACACGCAGATTATACATTTATATAGCAGTCTCTTGTGCTTTAATATATAGACTACAGACCATGTCGCAATTTGATTTATTGTACAGCTTTACTTTCATGTGTTTTACGTGACGTCTGCGTTACTGTAGGCTAAATTCCATTTTCATGATAATGAAACTCCGGGATTCCCTCTGCGTCACAGAAATCCTTCGACCTTAAATTATAAACGGGACATATCTTAATCTGCACGGAGGGATGGTGTTCCCGAACACGTTCTATGTGTTTCCTTCTTTTGCAGCCAATTTGCGTCCACAATTTTTGCAAAATGAATAGGCTATGCTCGAGCGCGTTCGTTTTTCTATAGGCTATCCAAAGTATCCCCATACTTACCAGGGGTTCGCCTCTGTGTTGTCCGTCTCCATATTTTTTGTGGTTTTTGCGTGTCTGTTCTCCCGCCCTTCAATCAATCAATGCTGAGCACGAGCGCGCGCGCTGTTTTACCCATAGTAGGCTAGTTCGTTTTTTTTAATGTTTTTTTTTTTTTTTTTTTTTTTACTCAGTAACGGATATGTTTTAAAATGTAGCGAATTACAATACTTTAAACAAAACATACTTAAGTAAAAGTAAAATTACAGATTTTAAAAACTACTTAAAAAAGTAGAAATACACAAAAAAACTACTCAATTACAGTAACGCGAGTAAATGTAATTCGTTACTTTCCACCTCTGATATTTTGAGATGACAAATTTGTCCCCACCAATATTTAGCAAGCTCCTTTGAACTGCTATTTGGATCTTTGCGCTGCTATTTGTATCGATTCCAACGGTCAAAACAACGACAGTACAAGAAACGCCGTAATTTGATTGGCGGCGGTGTATCTGACAGGCTACACGCGCGGGCCGGGACTACTTTTGTGCTTGCACTGGCAGCGAGCGGGTGGTGTGTGTGTGTGTGTGTGTGTGTGTGTGTGTGTGTGTGTGTGTGTGTGTGTGTGCGCGCACGCGTGCGTGTTGACGACGCCGACAGTAAGTTACCAGGGCTGTCTCTCTGCCACATACAAAGGCCAGAGTAAAACATTTTAATATTCCGTTTTTTGCTACTTTTTGTACTTTGTAGATAGATCAGCTATGCCACCCAAGAAGAAGAAAGGGGACATACGAAGCTTTTTCATAAAGCAGAGTGTAAGTAGGCAAAATAACTAGCCACACAAATAAACTAGCAGTAGTAGTGACTGACCAGGCTTTCAAATGCAGATTCTACTGTGGAAAATAGTATTGGTGATACTGTTACCCAGGATGTTGTTACAGTTAAACCTAGCAGCAGCAATCTTTCAACTAAGGTTAAGAGTATTTATTAGGCTGTGCAGCACAGCACTGATAGACTTATAGAAGTCGCGCTATCATGATAGAATGCGACGTTAGCAAGTCACTGAATGTTAATTAGCTGACCTTAACTTAGAATCTTGCAGTCAACATAAACAGTGGATCTGAGACATTTTTCGTTTCTACATTCTATTTATGTAATGTATGTAATGTATTTGTGAGTGGGTGTAGCCTAAGAATTTAATATTTAAGAATAGAATATATCAATAGAATTTGATATAGAATAGTAGATATAATTTTAGTATTAATGGAATACTGTAATCATGGATAATATTAATAATAATAGATAATAATAATGGATTTGTTGTGTTGAATGCATACTATGATACCACGTGTGTATTTTATTCATTTGTTCATTATTTAATAATTTATGTTAATAAAATCTGATGTCCCCACCAAAGCTGAGGCCAAACCTACGCCCTTGCACCTCAGTGACATTCCATATGTTGTACTGCCCGGTAATTCGCCCAGTCATAAGTGTATCCTCCACATGTTACCTTCCTGCAGGCTGGATGTGGCTTCCGTAGCGTCCCTCCTTCCATCGAAAGGGCACGCTTTCCCAGTGTTATCCAAGTCTAACTGAGTGGGTCTTGCGGAACAGCAGTGACTTCCCTGGCCTAAGCCCTGTCCTATCTCCGCCTCATTAATGCGGGGGGTCAGGAGGCTTTTGTCTAGGCACTGGAAGGTGGCAGCTCTAGTGGTGTTTTAATAGGGATCCCGATCAGTTGACTACGTCGAACTTGAGTGACTGAAAGGGAACGTCTCGGTTACTTATGTAACCCTCGTTCCCTGAAGGAGGGAACGGAGACGTAGTCCCGTCGCCGTTACTGCTGGTCCACCACTGACTCCGGGCTCCGCTCGGCTCCTCAGCGAAAAACAAGTGGTGCGTGCATCCGCTTCCGTGTTTATACCCGCGCTGCGGGGAGGAGCGCGAGATGCAAGGGAACGAGGGTTACATACGTAACCGAGACGTTACACTTTACATTAAGGTTCCATTTGTAAACACTGGTTAAATCATGCAACAAACGTATTGCTCATTGTTAGTTTAAGAATTAACGGTAACACTTTACAAAAAGGTTCATTAGTTAACAACATTAGTTAGCATTAACTAAAAAATGAATTGCACTTATACAGCATTTTTTAATCTTTGTTAATGTTAATTTCAACATTTACTAATACTTTATTAAAATCTTGTTAACATTGTTAATGCACTGTGAACTAACATGAAAAAACAATGAACAGATAGTTAACTAACGTTAACTAAGATTAACAAATACAGTAACAAATGTATTGCTCATGGTTAGTTCATGTTAGTTAATTCATTAACTAATGTTAGCTAATGAACCTTATAGTGAAGTGTTACCGAATTAACTAACGTTACCTAATGAGATCTTATTGGAAACTGTCACTAAAAATGTTATAGCCAAATTTTTTACTTTTATGATGTACCAACCTTGAACGTCAGTTCATTTAAATTCAGTGTTAGATCAACATTGACTGGGTTATTTTCACTGACGTGCTTCATTATCAGAAACCACAGCAGTTTTTGTTTCCCTTCCAGTTATCTTGCCCTCACTGTCTCCTCTTCCTGTGAAAAGCCAGTCAGTGTCAGCTTATTAAATGAAATGTTAAAATTGGGAGGAAATATAAAAATATCTAGAATTTTTAAACAATGCATTATATTTATATAAGTAAAATATATTTAATATATATTTATATTTCTAAGTAAAATAAGTTTTTGGTTAACTTTACTTGAATACAAATTAGGACTACCAGTAAAGTAGACCGAGCATTTTTTTTACTTTTGTTGAACAGAATAAACAAGTTTTAATGTATATGTAGGCAATCAGTTGAGTATTTTTATGCTCTTTTCTCAGTGATGGCGCTGCATTCCACTGCGCTTTGGGAAGAGTTTTTTACTTGCGTGTAGAAGCCGTTCGCAGGGGATATGTTCAAATATAGCACATAGTGCATTCATGACTATTAGGCTGCCGGTATAATATAGTTATAATAAATAAATAAATGTTAAGGACCAGGGCTGCAGACCAAATCATTCGCCAGGTACATGTAGTGGCACCCTCCCATGAGATTAAAATGCCCCCCTGTCACGGTTCATGAATCGGCTGTCTCATGCTGATGTGTCTGTGTGAATGTAATTGTGTGGGTGTGGTTACTCGTGTCGATTAGTGTCACCAGCTGTCTTCAATCCCAGTTCCCTTTATATGCCCAGTAATTTCCCTCTCATGTTGTCAGATCGTTGTGGTTGTTCCTCTGTGTGTGTCCTGTTCCTGTGCCTCGTCTGAGAAGTTCTTCGTCTGGATTTTCGTCAGTTCTTCGTGTCGTCTGATGTCCCACGGTTCCTGGTTGTTTCACTCGAGCACGCTGTTCACCACACCACCACCGGATCGCCATCTCGTCCCTGCTTCATCTCCACCTGAGTGTTTGTCCCCGACCTGTGTCTTCATCTGACCGCTTTCAAATAAACTGAGAATTTTACTTGTATTTGCATCCTCCTGTTATTTTCCTCACAGAACGATCTGACCACATCATGGATGCAGCAAGCACGTCCCAGATCAACGATTTCATCGCCCACAGTATCTCACGTATGGACCAACAAGAGGAAAGCATCTCGGGCACAGGTCGTGCGGTGCAAGCACTCGTGAAGCAGGTGTCCGAGCTCACCCAACAGGTACAACTTCTACGGACTCCCACTGCGCCCCCCACGCCGCCCGTTCCCCCACCACCAGCGCCTGCTGCAGATGATCGCCCAGAGCCACGCCTACCCACACCTGAGGGTTATTCCGGCGAGCCGGAGTTTTGCAGAGCGTTCCTCACGAGATGTTCCATGCATTTCGCTCTACAGCCACGCACTTTCCAGAGTGAACAGGCGAAGGTGGCATTTGTATTGACCCTGCTGTCAGGAAGAGCAGCGCTTTGGGGAACGGCGGTGTGGGAGAACGGAGACAACTGCTGCACCTCGTTCCAGGCACTCTCCGAAGAAATGAAGAGGGTATTCGATCGTGCTGTGGCGGGTAAGGAGGCGGCCAGATTACTCGCCGAACTGAGACAGGGAGAAGGCTCGGTGGCGGACTTTTCCATCCGGTTCCGCACCCTGGCCGCAGAGTGCCGTTGGAACGAGGAGGCGCAGTGGGATATGTTCCTGCATGGGCTGGCTGACCGCGTTCAAAGAGAAATTTATGCTTTGGACTTACCCGAGACGCTAAATGGATTGGTGGAACTTGCTTTGAGAGTAGACGCTCGACTGAATCGTGTGACCAGATTGACGCGTACCAGCCATCCACAGCCCAGCACGGAGGATTTCCAACCCAGTGGCGCGAGCGCGGTCAGCCCCGCATTCGATCATGAGCCCATGCAGGTGGGGAGAGCTCGGCTTTCCCGGGAGGAGAGGGAAAGGCGGAGATCCCAAGGACTCTGTCTTTACTGTGGCCGGGCGGGCCATTTCATCCATGCCTGCCCGGTAAAAGGGCAAGCCCGGTAGTAAGTATGAGGCTACTATCGGGTGGGATCTCCGCCGAGAAGACCTCATCACCATCATCGACCCTCCTCCCGGTAAGACTGAGATGGCGAACGTCGTCGCACTGCACCAACGCATTACTGGATTCGGGAGCAGAGGGTAATTTCATGGACTTCAAACTTGCACTTAAGCTTCAAATCCCCATCACTCCTCTCTCACACCAGATTACTGTCAACGCACTCAATGGTCAAGAACTCCCCCGGATTACTCATTCCACTGAAAGTATCACCCTCATCACTTCTGGCAATCACACGGAACTCATTTCATTCCTCCTCATGGACTCACCACTTGCACCAGTGGTTTTGGGACACCCGTGGCTTTCCAGACACAACCCCCGTGTCGACTGGTGCACTAACACTGTTTCCACATGGAGTAACCACTGTCATGAGTCCTGTTTAGTGTCTGCCTGTCCTTCTGTGTCTGGTTCTGTGTTTCAGAGTGAGGCGGCGGATTTGTCTAACGTGCCCGCAGAGTACCTCGACCTGAAGGAGGTGTTCAGTAAGTCTCGTGCTGCTTCTCTTCCTCCGCATCGTTCCTATGACTGTGCAATAGATCTACTGCCAGGTAAATCTCCGCCTAAGGGCAAACTTTACTCTCTTTCTGTTCCCGAGAGGGAGGCCATGGAGAAATATATTTCTGATTCTCTAGCCTCTGGGTTCATCCAACCTTCCTCTTCTCCTGCGGGGGCGGGGTTCTTTTTCGTTGGAAAGAAGGATGGTTCTCTGCGACCTTGCATTGATTACCGAGAGCTGAACAACATCACGGTAAAGAATTCTTATCCTTTGCCATTGATGTCTTCAGCTTTTGAGAGGTTGCAGGGAGCATCTATTTTCACGAAACTGGACTTACGTAATGCATATCATTTGGTTCGCATCAGGAAGGGGGATGAATGGAAAACCGCTTTTAATACCCCTAGAGGACACTTTGAATATTTGGTTATGCCCTTCGGGCTTTCCAACAGTCCAGCGGTTTTCCAGGCACTCGTTAATGACGTGTTGAGAGACATGGTAGATCAGTTCATATATGTTTACCTGGATGACATATTGATTTTTTCTTCGTCTCTCCAGGAACACGTTCAACACGTCAGACGAGTGCTCCAGAGGTTGTTAGAGAATGGGCTTTTTGTCAAGGCGGAGAAATGCACAGTCTGTTCCTTTCCTAGGGTACATCATCTCTTCTGAGGGAGTGCGCATGGATCCTGACAAGGTTAAGGCTGTGGTAGATTGGCCAAGTCCAGATTCCCGTAAGGGCCTACAGCGGTTTCTGGGGTTCGCCAATTTTTACCGGCGTTTCATTCGCAATTTCAGCCAACTAGTCGCACCTCTGACTGCCTTGACCTCCCCCCGAACGACGTTCAGGTGGTCGAACACTGCCGAAGCAGTGTTCAACAACCTCAAGAGTTGCTTCGTTTCGGCTCCCATTCTTGTCACCCCTGATCCCACACGTCAGTTCGTGGTGGAGGTCGACGCGTCAGAGGTGGGAGTAGGAGCAGTGCTTTCACAACGCGCTTCCTCAGACGACAAGATGCATCCCTGCGCGTTTTTCTCTCATCGACTATCGCCTGCCGAACGTAATTATGACATTGGTAACAGAGAGTTGTTGGCAGTCAAGTTAGCGTTGGAGGAGTGGCGTCATTGGTTAGAGGGTTCGGGGGTACCCTTTATCGTCTGGACCGATCATAAGAATCTTGAGTACATCAGATCGGCTAAAAGACTCAACTCCAGGCAGGCTCGGTGGGCTCTTTTTTTCGGACGTTTTGATTTTGTTCTCTCGTACCGCCCGGGTTCCAAAAACATCAAACCCGATTCCTTATCTCGTATTTTTGATCCATCCGAACACCCGGTGACTCCCGAGTGTATTTTACCTGAGAAGGTTGTCATCTCCACTCTGGTATGGGAGGTCGAATCGAGGGTCAAGACAGCCCTAGAAGGGGTAACGCCTCCGCCTGGTTGCCCACCGGGTCGTTTGTTTGTTCCGGAGGGGTTACGGTCCGACGTTATTCGATGGGGTCATTGCTCCAACGTGGCTTGTCATCCAGGAGTGACGCGAACCAGCTTTTTAGTTAAACAACGATTCTGGTGGCCATTAATGGCTCGCGACATTCACGATTTTGTGTTGGCTTGCTCAGTTTGTGCCACTGGTAAGACATCTAACCAGCCCCCAGATGGGTTACTTCGACCGCTGTCCGTCCCTTCGAGACCCTGGTCCCACATCGCTCTAGATTTTGTCACCGCCCTCCCGCCCTCCAGAGGCATGACGGTTGTTTTAACCGTAGTGGACCGGTTCTCGAAGGCGGCACATTTCATCCCCTTGCCCAAATTACCTTCAGCCAAGGAGACAGCGGTCACAGTCATAGATCACGTCTTTCGGTTACATGGCCTCCCGATGGACGTGGTCTCTGACAGAGGTTCCCAATTCGTGTCCAAATTTTGGCGAGAATTTTGTAAGTTACTGGGGGCCACGGTCAGTCTGTCCTCGGGCTATCACCCCCAGAGCAATGGCCAGTCTGAGCGAGCCAATCAAGATCTCGAGAGAATGTTGCGATGTTTGGTTGCCAAGAATCCTTCGTCCTGGAGCCAACAGCTTTCTGTGGTGGAGTACGCCCACAATTCGTTACCAGTGTCATCCACGGGCCTCTCGCCATTTGAGTGTAGTTTAGGTTACCAGCCACCAATTTTTCCTAGTCTGGAATCCGAAGTCGCGGTCCCCTCCGCTCACGCATTCGTCCAGAGGTGTCGCCGTACTTGGACTAGAGCCCGTGAGACTCTACTCCAAGCAGGGCGGCGCATGAAGGCCAAGGCCGACCGCCACCGGTCAAAGCCTCCCGTTTACGTCGTGGGTCAAAAAGTGTGGCTTTCTACCAAGAATATTCCGCTCCGCTCCGTGTCTAACAAGTTAGCTCCCAAATTCATTGGCCCGTTTCCTGTCACCAAAATTATTAGTCCGGTGACAGTCCGACTCAAACTTCCTCCTGCGTACAGGAGAATTCACTCCGCCTTCCATGTGTCTAAAATTAAGCCCGTGTTTTATTCTCACATTAATCCGCCTGCCCCGGTTCCCCCACCGCCGCGACTCGTAGATGGGGAACCCACCTATTCGGTACATCGCATTCTGGACTCGAGACGGAGGGGACGCGGATTTCAGTACTTGGTGGACTGGGAGGGTTACGGTCCGGAGGAGAGAAGTTGGGTACCTGCTAGAGACATTCTGGATCACTCCCTTATCGATGATTACAATCGACAGGTAAGGTTGTCTGGGAACGCCAGGAGGCGTTCCTAGGGAGAGGGGTACTGTCACGGTTCATGAATCGGCTGTCTCATGCTGATGTGTCTGTGTGAATGTAATTGTGTGGGTGTGGTTACTCGTTGTGTCGATTAGTGTCACCAGCTGTCTTCAATCCAAGTTCCCTTTATATGCCCAGTAATTTCCCTCTCATGTTGTCAGATCGTTGTGGTTGTTCCTCGGTGTGTGTCCTGTTCCTGTGCCTCGTCTGAGAAGTTCTTCGTCTGGATTTTCGTCAGTTCTTCGTGTCGTCTGATGTCCCACGGTTCCTGGTTGTTTCACTCGAGCACGCTGTTCACCACACCACCACCGGATCGCCATCTCGTCCCTGCTTCATCTCCACCTGAGTGTTTGTCCCCGACCTGTGTCTTCATCTGACCGCTTTCAAATAAACTGAGAATTTTACTTGTATTTGCATCCTCCTGTTATTTTCCTCACACCCCCCCAGTGATGCCATCCTCGTGCCGGGCCTGTATGTTAAAGAGGTCATATAATGCCATTTTTGTACAAGCTAATATGATTCTTTAGGGTCTAAATTAAAAGTTTGTAATATACTTTAATTAAAAATTCTCATTAGTATTGTAAGAAAACACTCATTTTACCTGGTCAAAAACAGCTCTGTTTTCAGCACGCCGTTTAAGTGCATGTGTCTTTAAATGATAATGAGCTTTGCTGACCCCGCCCCTCTGTTCTGTGCGCACACTGTTTAACACAATAACACAATAACCGTAACGCGTTGTTCATTATAAACGTGGGATTATGAATTATATTGAGAATGTCGTACATAGAAAACGTGCCGTAATGTACCCTGAGTGTAAAAATAGTCGCATTCATCGTAAAGCGTGCTAGCGATTTATAAAGATTAATATAAAGGTTAATAAAACGTTACACTCACTTCAGTTCTTCTGGACGTGCAGCAGGAACACGAATAGTTGGTACCGATCCATTTTCAGGAGCAGCTTCTTAGCAAATCCAGCTTTATACTGACCCTCGTTTGTAAAGCAGTCTGGTGTGTGAAATGATTCACGCAAACATGAAAGCATTGCTCAGCCACTGCGTCTTCAGCGGTTCGTATTTAGGAACATCAAAATGATGCTGTGTTCGTTATTACACCCAAGAACAGAACACCACAATCGCTTAGACGCCATTCTGCTCATAGACACTGCTCCAGTATCAACAATGACGCGCGGACTATGATTGACAGCTCGCTCATGAGCGAGGGCGGGACTGTGTTGAAACGCTGCTGTCAATCAACAATCATGGGAGTGGCGTCCGACCGTGTGACGTCACTAGGTCGAACGGCTTGATTTGAGAGATTGGAAAACATAAGATGATTAAAAAAAAACCACTGGATGGATTTGTATCATTTTATGATGGTTGTGTACAGGCACTGCCAACACACATTTCAGTACAATCAACTTGTAAAAGTGCATGTACCATTATATGACCCCTTTAAGAACAAAACATGAATGTCTCTTCCAGAAATGTTATCACAGACCTTATTAAAAACAAACAAAAAACTAACATTTCTGAAAACTAAGTTAAGAAACCACTGACAGTCTTCTGCGTAAAAGCATTATTATTTTCTAACGCTCACCCTTTTCCCAGTATGCTCATGCTTCAGCTGGGAAATATCTAGCAGGGGGTGAATATAGGATCCTTTCACCAGTGGCATAAAATAAGTCACTAACAAACAAATTGAATTAGTCCCTTAACTACGGAAGCCCTGAACTGCAATGTAAACAAGTAATAAAAACTCGGTGAGTGTTTTAGCGCAATTTTCTCACCTCATGGGATCACAACACTAAGAGATAGTAAATCTTTTCCTGGATTTTATTTGTGCGTTCCCGAGATTAGACCTTCCTTAACATAATGCCGAAAACCCGAAGTCTCTAGGTGGTCTGGTTGAGGAGTAGATAGAAGTGCAAGATTGGTGCGCACAGACAGAACAGAAATCATGAGTTAACAATCGCAATTTGTCCGGTGGAAAATTGCGCTAAAAAAATACATAAATCTAAGCTTACGAGATTAAAGTCGTAATATTTTGAGAATAAAGTCAAATTTACGCGAATAAAGTCGTAGCAATTCGAGATTAAAGTCGTCTCCTTAAAGCTTTTGTTGAACACATTAAATCCATCTTTGCATGTCATGGATTCCCAGAGGTGGTGTGCTCGGACAATGAGTATGCATATAGTATGCTCGGTGAGCCATATGCATACCCATTGTCCGAGCGCACCACCTCTGGGAATCCATGACATGCAAAGATGGATTTGATGTGTTCAACTACAGCTTGTCCAAATCACTGCCAGGGCCGACAGAAGCACTTTTCTCTGCAACTTTGTCAATGATCACATCAGTGTCAATAGAGAAGAGGATGTTCCTCTCAACATAAAAGCTTCCAAATACTCCTGTGAGAGCTTGGTTCTGACTCTGGTTTTAATAAACGTTCTGATGTACGAAAATGTACGTTCACAGGCAACCTGAGTGATGGACAGGGTGAGCAAGAACTTGTATGCCAGATCTAGGAGGTGGTAAACATTTGACATCCGATCGAACCTTCCGGTAATCTGGTAGCAACAAAGTGGGCATTCATTACATGAGTAACACTCCTTACATCTCCAGTCTTGTCTTCCAATGTTTTGACCATGTACTCAACATTTAAAAATGTTCCCACTGTGGAGCATAATTTCTAAATTGTCAGCAGTTGCTTCACTGTCAACTGTTATGAATGATTCCACTGGAAGCAAGATGTAGAGAACCCAAATGCAACTTTAATTATCAAACACAAGATTAAACAAAACCATGAAGAAGCATGGAAACTAGAAGCAAGAACATAGACTAGACACAATCCTAAAATACTCGACAAAGACACAGGGCAAACATGAGGGCTTAAATACATAGAATAATTACAAGACAAGGAACACCTGTGAACAATGATCAGACGATTAACCAATGACAAGACACATGGCAGGATCACATGACAAACAGGGAATCACATGGCAAAACATAGAAACATAATGACAAGAAACAAAACCCAGACCCAGACCCCTCTATGGGCAGCTCCTGACACCCAACAAAAGCAAAAAACAATAGTTCAGGAGGGTGGTGGAGCGGAGGCGGACCCGGGGGCGGGATGGAGGGCCAGGCCCGTGCAGCGGCAGAGGGTACAGCGCAGGCGGCCAGGGCGGAGACGACCCTTCGGGAGGCCATGGTGGAGCAGACAGTTCGGGAGACCATTGAGGCACAGCCTCCATGGCCCTATCAAGGACCCTCTGCTCCTAGGGACAGCTAGTGTTCGGCTCAAGAACAGACACCGGTGGCGTGGCGGCGGCCATCTTATCCAGTGACACTGGCGTGGCGGCGACCATCTTGTCCGGAGACACTGGCTCAGCGGCGACCATCTTGTCAGGAGACACTGGCTCAGCGGCGGCCATCTTGTCCGGAGACACTGGCTCGGCGACGGCCATCTTGTCCGGAGACACTGGCTCGGCGGCGGCCATCTTGTCCGGAGACACTGGCTCGGCGGCGGCCATCTTGTCCGGAGACACTGGCTCGGGAGATGAACAGTCTCTGGCTCGGCAGACGTGACGTGAAGAAGCTCAGGCTCGGCAGGGCTGACGTGAAGAAGCTCAGGCTGAGGGGATGCTGTGAGCTCGTGGGACCCCTCATCCACAACACCCACAGTAAAGGACAAGCCACTTATCCGAAGGGCGAGGTCAATATATTGGATTAAGGTCCATTGAGGGGTGTTATCAGACATGAGGTAATGTCCGTAAGCCCATAGCGGAACATGTCCTTTAAGACACTCTCATTAAAGTCCACCCCATGACAGAGCTCACAAAATTCCTCCACATACTTCTCAATAAGGCGGTCACCTTGGCTGAGACGGAACAGGCGAATTGCTGGGTCCATGTTTGGCAGAGTATTCTGTTATGAATGATTCCACTGGAGACAAGATGTAGAGAACCCAAATGCAGCTTTAATTATCAAACACAAGATTAAACACAAAACCATGATGCAGCATGGAAACTAGAAGCAAGAACATAGACTAGACACAATCCTAAAATACTCAACAAAGACACAGGGCAAACATGAGGGCTTAAATACATAGACTAATTACAAGACAAGGAACACCTGTGAACAATGATCAGACGATTAACCAATGACAAGACACATGGCAGGATCACATGACAAACAGGGAATCACATGGCTAGACATAGAAACATGATGACAATGGTAAGAAACAAAACCCAAGGAAACTCTATGAAGACTCTGGGAGGGTGGAGGAGAGAGAAGAGAAAGGGAAGGTTGAAGGTGTTTAAAGTTGAGTTGTGAGGTTAGTCAGGAGTTTGTAGGTAGATTGTGTCACGGGACACTGAACGAGAGACGAGGATTCAAGTGCAGAGAAGATTTAATAAACAAACATAGACAAAATACAAAAACTCAGAACTCAGATACCAACAGCACAGGAACATCAAATACAGGTAACACGGACAACGAGCCAGCACAAGACTACAAACACAAGGAGGCTAAATAGGGGAACAAACAAAGGAGGGTAACGAACACAACAGGTGGGACAAATTAACCAAATAATCAGATAACAAGATGGGAGGGGCTAGACAAACAAGAACACATGGCAAACATAACAAAAACACCCATGTGCAGCACAAGACAGGACAGGCATGTGACATTACCCCCTCCCTACGGAGCGGCTACCAGACGCTCCACAAGACCCGAACGGAACGGGAGGGACAGACCAGGGCGGGACGGGAGGGACAGACCAGGGCGGGACGGGAGGGACAGACCAGGGCGGGACGGGAGGGACAGACCAGGGCGGGACACAAAGTTCAGGAGTCCAGGGCGGTGCAGACCGTCCATCGGGCGGCCAGGGCGGAGACGACCCCTCGGGCGGCCAGGGCGGAGACGACCCCTCGGGCGGCCAGGGCGGAGACGACCCCTCGGGCGGCCAGGGCGGAGACGACCCCTCGGGCGGCCAGGGCGGAGACGACCCCTCGGGCGGCCAGGGCGGAGACGACCCCTCGGGCGGCCAGGGCGGAGACGACCCCACCGGCTCAGGCACTGGAACAGACCCCACCGGCTCAGGCACTGGAACAGACCCCACCGGTTCAGGCACTGGAACAGACCCCACCGGCTCAGGCACTGGAACAGACCCCACCGGCTCAGGCACTGGAACAGACCCCACCGGCTCAGGCACTGGAACAGACCCCACCGGCTCAGGCACTGGAACAGACCCCACCGGCTCAGGCACTGGAACAGACCCCACCGGCTCAGGCACTGGAACAGACCCCACCGGCTCAGGCACCGGAACAGACACCACCGGCTCAGGCACCGGAACAGACACCACCGGCTCAGGCACCGGAACAGACACCACCGGCTCAGGCACCGGAACAGACACCACCGGCTCAGGCACCGGAACAGACACCACCGGCTCAGGCACCGGAACAGACACCACCGGCACAGGAACAGACACCACCGGCTCAGGCTCAGGAACTGGCACCACCGGCTCGGGCACTGGAACTGGCACCACCGGCTCAGGAACAGACACCACCGGCCCAGGAACAGACACCACCGGTCCAAGTGTGTGCGTAGCCCACACACACCACATGGCTGTGGCCATAATGGCCAGTGTCGCGGTCACTGAGGGCTCAGGAGCAGACGCCTCCGGCTCCGGCTCAGGAACAGACACCACAGGCCCAGGCACAGGAACAGATACCACCGGCTCAGGTTCAGGAACAGACACCACCTGCTCAGGTTCAGACGCCACCGGCTCAGGAACAGACGCCACCGGCTCAGGAACAGACGCAGGCTCGACGGCGGCCATCTTGTCAGGAGACACAGGAACAGACATAGTTTCAGGCTCAGGAACAGATACAGTTTCAGGCTCAGGAACAGACACAGGTTCGACGGCAGCCATCTTGTCAGGGGACATAGGCTCTGCGGTGGCCATCTTGTCAGGAGACACAGGAACAGACATAGTTTCAGGCTCAGGAACAGATACAGTTTCAGGCTCAGGAACAGACACAGGTTCAAGCTCAGGAACAGACACAGGTTCAAGCTCAGGAACAGACACAGGCTCGCCGACGGCCATCTTGTCGAGGGACACAGGCTCTGCGGCGGCCATCTTGTCAAGGGATACAGACTCCGCAGACGTGACGTGAACACTCCTGGGAATCTCCAGTATTTTGGATAGCATGGAAAAATAATCCAAAAATGTTTCAGTGGCCGTCTTGTCCGAAGACACGGGCTCGGCAGGCGTGATGTGAACAGTCTATGGCTGGGCAGACGTGACGTGAACAGTCTCTGGCTGGACAGACGTGACGTGAACAGTCTCTGCCTGGACAGACGTGACGTGAACAGTCTCTGCCTGGACAGACGTGACGTGAACAGTCTCTGCCTGGACAGACGTGACGTGAACGGTTTCTGGATGGGCAGATGTGACGTGACGTTGAAGTGGCGCCTTTCTCCTCCTCCTCCGTCTCCTGACCACCGGCTCCGAAACCACCGAACCACCTCCTCCGTCAGACATGGTGCTCTCCTCCAAAGTTCTCTGAGCACACCTGGCAAAATATTCAAACAGGGAAATGGAGTTTCCCTTGTTCTCCCCCGGAGGAAAAATCTCGCTCCGCTGAATCCACATACTTGGCTGGCTCGTTCTGTCACGGGACACTGAACGAGAGACGAGGATTCAAGTGCAGAGAAGATTTAATAAACAAACATAGACAAAATACAAAAACTCAGAACTCAGATACCAACAGCACAGGAACATCAAATACAGGTAACACGGACAACGAGCCAGCACAAGACTACAAACACAAGGAGGCTAAATAGGGGAACAAACAAAGGAGGGTAACGAACACAACAGGTGGGACAAATTAACCAAATAATCAGATAACAAGATGGGAGGGGCTAGACAAACAAGAACACATGGCAAACATAACAAAAACACCCATGTGCAGCACAAGACAGGACAGGCATGTGACAGATTGTAAATGGTCCATTTTAAAGATAGGTGGCGGTAATGCACTTATAAGTCTGCGATCCGCCGTAAAGCAAGAAGAAGAAGAAGAAGAAGAAGAAGAACAAAACCCAAACCGTGACCAAAGAGTATAGAAGCCCAAGAGGCGAAACTCAATAGAACGCTCCATAGCAACAGTTGCCCCCATGACGTGACGGCGCGGCCGCCATTATGGACTGAAAACTGAAGGAAAACGCCGAAAAATAATGGGAGTCAATGGCACTGAAAAACTTAACATAACAAAAACTTAACATAACTTATTTTTTTCTGGCCGTCATATCTAAATATGAAAACAATTTAAAATACATTAATGAGGATGACCAACGTTAAATGACGTTAAATGACAGAAAATATACGTCTATGTGTTGGTTATGCATGGCCTAATTACCCTTAGGAAAATAGTATTTTGGGACAAAATATTACTATAGAAGTACTAAAAGACTACTATAGTGGCTCTAGGATATTATAGAGGTATTACAGAACATAACATACTTCTGTGATTTTCTGTAATACCTCTATAATATTTTAAAGCTGCTATAGTAGGCTATTTATATAGTAGTCTTATCGTACTTCTGTAGTATGTCCCAAATTACTATAGTATTCCTATACGATTACTATAATATTTTGTCCCAAAATACTATAAGATTCCTATAGTACTTTTTAGTAAGTGGATGTCCCCCACCGAATCGGCTTCATTAGCCTACCACTTACGGTTTGCAAAGATACAATTATAAAATTACTGCAAAACTTTAATCTATCAATATTTATGTTCTATTATGCATTTTCCTTGTTATATGACTAACAGAAATTCATGAAATAATATATAGGCAGACACACAGTAATAAGATATAAGTAGTAAGATATTTATTCAAATGTTGATTTTGAAATTAGTGAACATCACCATATATATGATTTGGGAAAATAAATAAATAAATAAAATTATAAATGAACATTTCTAAAGACAGTTAATATTTTACATAGAATATCACAAAAATATTAACAACTTGTTTTTTCAACATCTTCAGTGAAAGTGCACACAGTGAACGTTTCAATGGGAAGAACAAAAACAATCTGTGAATGTCCTATTACAGGCGGAAAGGTACAAAAAAGATGTGCAATCTAGCAAGTGCACACATGAACTATAAACACCTATTAAAATGGATTTTGCCATTGACTGGCGCTAACGATTTCAGCAGCTTTCAGTCCATAATGGCGGACGCGTCTCCGCAGCGCCATCTACACACTGTTACCCATAACACAACAGAGTTTCGCCTCTTGGGCTTCTATACTCTTTGCCGTGACACAAACCTCAACAGACATTTGCTGAGCTCTTGGATCATGGAGGAGAGGACAGTGAAGTTCCTGGGCCCAGTTTTTCAAAAGTAATCCAGTGGGATTTCGGATCACGGATTGGATCAAATCTTGGAAATAGGTTTTTCAAAAGCAAAAGAGGGATTCTGAACTAAGATCAGATCATGTAATCCGATCTTAAATTTGATCTGGATCAAACCTGCCCTTTGGGTTTTTCAGAACTTTGAACTCGGTTTGGGATCTATTTGATCCAAAAAAACAGGATTATCCTGATCCCATCAGAAGGGTGGATTCAGTTGTGATTTTTCGAACCAAATAAAACCAGAGAGGTTTTTTTTTTAAGTGAATGATCACAAAATCAATGTTTACTGATGATATATACATTTCCTCATATTTGAAGCATATATGAAGCATGTCACATCTAATGAGATATGGTAAAACAACAAAATCTACAATTTAACATTATAACAAAATAAGGAAAGTAAAATGTTTCTGTTTATTACAGTGTTTCTGTTTCTTAAAATTAAAATAAACAATGGTTATTTGTGGCCACCGGTATTTTACCAACTGTTGTTCTTTGCTAAGCCAGTAGGCTACACTGTTGGTTCCAATTAAGGCTCTAGTAAACAGGATTTGGTGATCCTGAAAAGTTCCTGTCCGGATCAGATTGATCCAATCCGATGTTGCTTTGAAAAATTGGCTCAAAAGTAAGATGGATTACGTGATCACGGATCGCAAAAAAAAGGATTACTAAATCCGGATCAATTTTATCCGGATTAAACCTTTTGAAAAACCGGACCCTGGGGTCTAGAAATACAAGGTCAGCATAAGCCACGTTTTCACCGAAATTACACGGAACAATTTGTTTTCCCCTAGACTTCAGGGGAACTTCCCCTAGACCTGTTGCTGTCTGCGTTTTCACCGCAGTCTAAAGTACCGTGAAGACTAGGCAAATTACGCGCTACTTCACAGTTCCCGCTGTATTTCATCCTCTGAATTTAAGCTTAAAGGATTAGTTCACTTTCAAAAAAATTGAAAAAAAATTTGAATATCTTGGATGACATCGGGGTGAGTAAATGATCAGCAACATTTTTTTTGAAAGTGAACTAATCCTTTAATAAAGCCTGAACCTCGTCGTCGGTCCATCGGGCGTATTTTTAAAACTCCATTGTTGATTTGAATAGCAAACAACTGTGACTGCACGCACCGCAACAGATTAAATAAAATGGTGGTTGAAATAAAATGCTGCGTGGAGTCAACCAATCAAAATGCGGCATGAACTCAACCAATCAGCACGTTCAGCGCCCAAGTCCCGCCCCTGAAAATATTTACCCAGAACTTCATTTAGACCCTGTTTCTTGAGTCCCAGCCTGAAGTCTCTAGTTTCTGGGGAAAGTTCCTGCGGTGGAAACGCGGCTTTAGAGTGTTTCATGAGCCGGAAACCTCCTGTCCTGTGCAGTGTCTCAGAAGCTGTGTCCGTGGACTCTGACTTCATAAACCTTTTCTGGACTTGTGTCAGTTTCAGCATGAGGAGTCTCTCCAGCCATTGGTTGTCTTCTTCCTCCTCCCTTTTGGTGGCAATGCAGACTCTACTTCCAGATATATCTCTTTGTCTTGCTCTTGAACAAATTTCCCTGCAGCTGCACTGACTAGGCTTGGGTATAATTTGTTTTTTTTTACCCAAACCAATACTGTTAAAACGGTACCGGTGCCTGAACCGATACTTTAAAAAAGAAAGAACCACCGAATGACGAAGGATGACATTAAAGAATGGCATTTTACTTTTTAGAAAAACAAATCTTTAAATTAAACAATATATTATAATACTTAAAAATATAAAACAACAAATTTACATAACAAATTTGCTATAAAACCTAAGCCACCTAACCCAACTACAATAATTTAACATAATAAATACTAAATAACAGTCACTGTACTAATGAAAGGCATTAGTAGAGGAATGCAAGCAGCTGTGATATTGGCATTTTTTCTGTTTTTCATAAGGCTATGCCCTTCTTGTTTTGCACTCTGTGCATGTGTATTGAATGTTAAATAAGGTCAGTGGTGGAGGAAGTACTGAATCTCAGTACTTAAAGGGATACTCCTCTTTTTTGTGAAATAGGCTCATTTTACAACTCTTAGGCTCATTTTACAATTAGGCGCTGCGTCATATCATTACGCCTGCTGGACTCATGGTACGGCAGCAAAGTTTCTTGATTATTACGCAGGAATGAGAGTATAGTTCCTAGCCACATCAGCCTAGAAAATCGCAACTTTACATTTTCCGTCGGTCTTAGTACACGATGTAACTACAGAAGAGTCAAGTTTTAAATAGGAAAAATATCGAAACTCTTTGGTCATTTTTTTGAGAGAGATGCTAATGGTCTTGTCCGATTCAATGATCTATGCTAAGCTATGCTAAAAGTGGTACCGCCAGACCCGGAGATCGGCTGAATGGATTCGAAAACGGTAAAACTGAACTGTTTAACTCTGGGGGAGTTGTAAAATGAGCCTATTCCCAAAAAAAGTGGAGTATCCCTTTAAGTAAAAGTACAAATAACCAGAGACATATTTACTTTAGTAAAAGTAGAAGTACCACAATGAAAACCCTACTTAAGTAAAAAGTACCTGATTTTAAATGTACTTTAAGTATTAGAAGTAAAAGTACTTGCATTACAATTTATTCTCTTAATGTCTATATTCTAATAATTAGGGCTGTAACAATATAAAACCGAAATCGCGACACACCCCCTATTTGAAGTTAACATTATACAATAGCCTACCTACACCACAAAACTTGTGGAGGATACATTCTTTAAACTCTTATTATATTAGGTCATTCTAACTATGTACATTTGTTGAACAGTGTTCAACAGACATTTCTCATATTTTGTTTGATAACAGCCAAGAAAATGTTGTTACTGTACTGGAAAAAGGTTGACACTTAATAATTAAATCTGTCGTGTCTACTGATCGACCGCGAGCGTCTGCAAATCGACACTTAATAACCTTTATACTCTAGCTCTCTGCGTCTTCTGGCCGAGTCTCTTACCCTAACTTCTTTGCTGCACAGCATAAATAACAAAAGAGGCAGACTTCAGTAAATGTCCCTCAGATGGTTTATTCAAACGGCCGGGAGTTCTCGAGCAATACTCAGAGAATCTCGACCCAACAGAAGAATACAACCGGCTTTATAGGGCAAAGCCAGACACATCAAAATAGAATCATCATTACTAACATGTCAAGCTCTATCAATATGATTGGTTAAATTATATTGATAATTTACTTAACCCCAAATCCCCCCCCCCCTCCCCCTCATTACCCTTTGTTAGTGACATCAGCAAAATATCAAAAACATTGTAAGGGGTTAATATTCCAGTCAATCATTTCACAATACAGTCAAAGAACAGAACATTGAGTCCATTTTCAAAGTTCCATTTGACCAAGGTTACATTGAGTCAAAGGTTTGTTAGAAGATTAGATCATATCGAAAGTTCGTCTGATGGCTGTATCCTAAATAAAAGGAAGTAAGAATTATTTTGTTTTATTGTTAGATCTGGAATGGAAAGTTAATCACCATTAGACATGAAAATGGGAAGTGTGATAAAAGTTTATCATAAGTTTAAAATCTAAAGTCAGATTTCCATGGTTAGTAACATAATTAATCTTATCCACCGCACTACTCTACACCTGGAACGAACTAGATACCTTCTGAAAGGCAATATTGGGACCCTTTCATTCGTTACCGCAACAGGAATGTAAGTTAACTGAAGTGTTGTGTATTAATATCACCTGATAATGGGATGTTGGTTTTTGGGTTTACATTTTTTTTTTTCTTTTTTTTTGTAATTGTATATAAGAAAATCACTCCTGGAACATGTATTTATTTGATAATTGAATAAAAATGTAATTGCCACAAAAATAAAAATAATAATAATAATAATTAACACCTTGTTTCATTACATCTATCTTTGAATTAATCAGCATTCGTGAACATGTTAAGCCCTATTCGGACATTACTAGTTTTCCAGGCGGTCTCTAGAAGAAAGCTTAAGTAAGTTCAGTGTTGATTAATTTCTGTTGTAAAAATCATTAGTTATTAAAGGGGCATTGCGCAAGTCTCTGAGTTTTTGCAGAACTATGCCCCCTCTGGCGGCAAGCGAAACTGCAACCAGAAGTGTGCACGCTCACGGACAAAAGTTTTCTTTTTTTTATCTTATGTGGAGTTTGCGTTGGTGTTTGAAATGAACTACAAGCCGGTCTCTTAGAATCCATCTTCTACGGAGAATGGCGGCGAATACACAAACCTGCCAGACATAGCCAGGTAAGCGTGCCGTGAACGCGCATGACGTCACGCCCAGTCTAAAATTCTGGCCCGAATCCCTCTTATTTATTTTACTTTACAGGATTATAGAGACAATCTCAGTGATCAGAGAAGGGCTCATTCAGCCCATCAGGCAATTGTTTAAGCATGTATGGGTTAGAAAACGGGTATTTTTAACATGAAAAGTTGCTTAATGCACCTTTAACTTAGTTAATTTATCTAGATAGCCGCTCTGGACAAAACAGTGATGTCGTCGTCCAGCTCAGCTCAGTTCTCATATAATGGTGTCACTGCAGGCAGATCAATAACATTGTTGAATATTAAGTGCACTTGATAACGTCCACTATGGTTTCGGAGAGCACTACAAATGTCTGTCCCCTTAAACAGTGCCTTATGTATGAAGGTAAAACAGTAGCAAAACTCGAGAGCTTGCTAATTTGAATGTGAGAACTTGTAAAATTAATATTTGTATTTGTAAGTTGAAATTTATACTTGCAGCTCTGATGTGAAAAGCTGCATCTATCGATTTGCACACACAGACAATACTCAGAACACCTGTGTTTTGAATTTGAAGTTGCAGATTAATAGTTACAAATGTGTAAAGTGTCATTTACATAAACAAAATGACAGGCACAATTGTGTACTACACATTTATCTTTGTGCTTTAGTTCAGTTTCGTTGTACAACCACAAGTCGGCACTCACAACCTCTCATATCTGGCAGTACAACTTCAAATCCTAGCGCTTTGACTTTTGCTACTCTTTTTGCGATATGCCTGTAGCAAAACTCACTCGTGCACTTGTAAATGCAGACTTGCGAGAGCAGAGTCGGGGGCGGGGCTGGGGTCGGAATGAAGTCATTTTATTGGTCGATGCCTCACCAATGAACAGAATATGAACGCAACGCGTTTAATTGAGACAGTGGTATTAAAAGACCAAACAGGAAACACCATAAAGCATAGCCTATACAGAAAAAAATTGAGCACAGAATATGAACGCAACGCGTTTAATTGTACGTTTTCCTCGAAACCCAAGAAAACGCTTAATGAGGCTTAATGGACCAACAGTTATAAAATAAAAATTAAAAACAATAAAAAAAACACATAATTTGTTACTTTATTAATAAAACACTAGGCAGCAAGTTTATTTGCACTGAACACACATTTGCTTATATATATATATATATATATATATATATATATATATATATATATATAAATGAAGAGTTCAGATGCTCATATATTTAAATTCAGTAATTTCACTTAAATGGCAGTGAAGATTACCTATTAATTATCATTTAAGTGAAATTACTGAACTTAAATATACAAGCTTGATAAAAATGATCATTCTATAAGAAAATTTCAAATGGCATTTAGAGGCTTTTGCATCTGAACTCTTCATATATATATATATATATATATATATATATATATATATATATAGCCTATATATATATACATATATATATATATGTGTGTGTGTGTGTGTGTGTGTGTGTGTGTGTGTGTGTGTGTGTGCCAATTCCATTGCAATATGAAAATGCACCTAAATTATCTGATAAGAATGTAAAATGTATACCTTAATATGCAATGTAAGTCGCTTTGGAAAAATGTAAATGTTTTAAATATTCACCCTAGCCTAACTGTTGGACACACAAAACTCTTTTACAGTCTATATGGTATATATACCATATATAGGGCATATATATATATGGCATACGTCATATGTTTTACGTCATATTCTGTGCTCATCTGCTTTTCTGTAGTATGCATTAGCATTGTGCCTACTGAGTTTGATAATTTCGTTTATTTATTTTAATATCAGTCTAATGCATTAAGCCATGTTAGTGTTTCAGTGCACGCGGGTTTCGTGACATCATCGAACTCCCATTTCATTGGCTAGGTGCCAACCAATAAAACGGCTCCTTTGACCCCCCCTTCTCCCGCCCCCCTTTCCCTCTCACCGCCTCTGAGTTTCAAGTGCACAAGTTAGTTTTGCACCTGATATGTCGCGAAAAGAGTAGCAAAAGTCAAGGCGCGAAATTTGAAATTGCAGTGACGGATTTGAGAAGCTGCAAGTGCTTAATTGAGGAAGTACCGCGAATGTGAACGTAAGATTAAACGCAAAATATATATTACAAGTTTGTGTCTGTCGTTGTATTTCTGTGAATGGCATTTTACACATTTGTGTCTACTTGTCTGCAGCTTCAGATTCAGAATACAGGTTTGTGACTATTGTTTGCGAGTGCAAATTTCAACATTCAACTTCAGATTTTTATTTTACAGGTTTTCACATTGGAGCTGTGAGTGTAAATGTTCATGTACAAGTACGAATATTTATTGTACAAGTTCTCAAATTCACATTTACATGCTCTCGAGTTTTGCTACTGTTTTACCTTCATACTTATGTCAGGGTGTGGAGGGGTTTGAGACACAGCCTGTGTGTTCAGACTGGAGTCACTAGATGGCCTCGTTCCTCTGAACAGTGAACCTGCGTGTGTGGAACATGCTGGAAAGTGTGTGTCGTGTCTCTGCTAAAGCCATGTTCTCCGGTTAATATAAATGTTACTGTGGAGAGAGTCTGTCCAGCTCAATAATGCCAATTGTAAATCAATCTATTAATCAACAGACCCGCAAAAAAGAAAGATCATGCGGCCCACAGCACTGGCATTGAACTACAGCACACAGTATGAGTGTGCCTTTGTTTTGTGGGTCATGTATGCAGACAAATCACACACACACACACACACACGCATGCTGCATGTCTGTGCACTGGTATGTTATTGACAGAAAGTGTGTGTGCTGTGAGGGAACGCCAGGCCTTTCCCTCTGACACTCACACTCACTCACACACACACTGCATGTTTGAGTGCTGCATTGGTATGTTATTGACAGACATGTGTGTGTGTACTGTGAGGGAACGCCAGGCCTCTCCGTCTGACAGATGTCCGAGGATCGGGTCTGGCCTCACCTGCTGGATGTTCTTACACACACACACACACACACACACACACACACACACACACACACACACACACACACACTCTTTCACACACACACACACACACACACACACACACACACACACACACACACACACACACCTGCTTTAGTGGACATGATGATAACAGCGAGACACTGCCAGTCTTCATCTGCAGGACACCTGATGCATTTCTGTACAGATATAATGCATAATGTTATAAATTTACAGATGCACTTGTAGTTTTAGTTACTTTACAGATCAAAGTTACAGCATTTCAGTTACTCCGAAGACCAATATAGCATACAACCATTCACATTTTACACTATATACAAGTGAAAGAACAATGCAATATATGTAATATACAATGATCAAACAGTATGCAGGAAAAGCAAGTATATGCATGGCAGTGAACACGGATTAAATGTGTAGATGCTTCTAGAGAATAAGAAGAGTTCAGGATTCAGCCAATCGCAGGGCTCAGAGTGGGTCACGTGCGCCCTCTCCGCCCGCAGCGCGTGGAGTCTCGATAGTAACGGCAACAGTCTTCAGTTCAGTTCACCCGACAACATGTTCAACAGACTCCAGCTGGAAGAAGACCCTTTCTTTTCGTAAGTCTTATGAACTTTTATATTCAATATCTTGCTTCCCTTATTTAGAAATGTGAAAACATAACAGTATAATCGTTTTAGAGCTAATTTTAGAATAATTTCGAAATCAGCTAATTATGTAAACAACTAACGTTAGGTTCATAATTCAAGTCATAATTCAAAATCTCATAATTCAAAATATATAGTTTTTATTTCATTAGTAGTGCTAGGTTTACTAGTAAGTGTTTTTATTAAGTGGTTTAAAATACGCTCTGTCTGCTGACTAATATAGTTTACACTGTGTGAATTTGATATTTAGTAGTTCAATATTTTTTCACCCGGTTTGTCTTTCAATCAGTCTTTTGCTGAACACAGAAGAAGATATTGTGAAGAATGTTGTTAACCAAACAGTTGACAATAGCCATTGACCTTTTTACTATAGTTTCTATAGTAGCCTAATTATGGCAAGCCGTTTTAACATTTAATCCTTAAAACCTACTAGTATCTATTTTCATGTTACTAGTACTTATTTTTTTAGATACTAGTATATTTTCCATTAAGTACTAGTGCTTATTTGTTAGATACTAGTGCTTATTCTTTAGGTACTAGTACCTTTTTAAAGATACTAGTACTTATTCATTAGCTACTAGTACTTATTCATTAGTTACTAGTATTTATTATTAGATAGCCTGCTAGTACTTATTAATTAGATACTAGTGCTTATTTCAATAGTGACTAGTAACTATTATTTTGTTACTAGTAACAAATATATATATTTTTTTGCCATTGACTTCTATGGGGATCTGTCATTCAGATATCAACTATTCAGTTCTGACTAGTGTGTATTCCAACTGTGACTAGTACATATATATTAGATACTAGAAGTTATTTATTAGGTACTAGTTCTTATTTTTTAGATACTGGTACCTATTACTAGATATTAGTATTTATTCAATAAATACTAGTACTAAGTCATTAGCTACTAGTACCTATTAAATAGATACTAGTACTTATTCATTAGCTACTAGTACCTATTAAATAGATACTAGTACTTATTCATTAGCTACTAGTACCTATTAAATAGATACTAGTACTTATTCATTAGATACTAGTACTTATTCATTAGCTACTAGTACTTATTCATTAGTTACTAGTACTTATTCATTAGCTACTAGTACCTATTAAATAGATACTAGTACTTATTCATTAGATACTAGTACTTATTCATTAGCTACTAGTACTTATTCATTAGCTACTAGTACTTATTCATTAGATACTAGTACTTATTCATTAGATACTAGTACTTATAAATTAGCTAGTAGTACTTATTCAATAGATACTAGTACCTATTTATTAGACACTAGTATCTTTTGTAATTGTTACTAGTAACTTCTTATTTTACTAGTCACAGCTGCTTTTTTACTCGTCTTATGTTATGACTAGTCAGAACGGCCACTGGAGAGGTCAATTAAAAATCTTACTAGTGAAATAAAAAATCGTACTAGTAACATTTGGAATAAATACTAGTATCTAATGAATAAGTACTAGTACCAATTTAATAGGTACCAATGAATAGCTACTAGTATCATTTAAAGGGTTAGTTCACCCAAAAATGATAATTCTGTCAGTAATTACTCACCCTCATGTTGTTCCAACCGCGTAAGACCTTCGTTCATCTTCGGAACACAAATTAAGATATTTTTGATGAAATCTGAGCCATATCTGAATCCTCCATAGGCTGCTATTGTGTCCGAAACTTGCTGGCCTAGAAAAGTCATTAAAGAGATCGTTAATATAGTCCAAGTGACTCCAGTGGCTCAATCTTAAGTTTATCAAGCGACGAGAATACTTTTTGTGCGCAAAAACAAACAAAAATAACGACTTTATTCCACTATTCATTTCCTTCTCTCTGGACCTCTAGTTGGTTCACGTAGTCTTTTTGCGCAGCGCGTCCGTGTTACACGTCACCACGTAGGCTCACAATTGGCCGACGCCAGTCATGTGTGTGATGCGTGATGACGTGCAACACAGACGCGCAGCGCAAAAACACTACGAGGCCCAGAGAGAAGGAAATGAAAAGTGGAATAAAGTCGTTATTTTTGTTTGTTTTTGCGCACAAAAAGTATTCTCGTCGCTTGATATACTTAAGATTGAGCCACTGGAGTCACTTGGACTATATTAACGATCTCTTTAATGACTTTTCTAGGCCAGCAAGTTTCGGACACCATAGCAGCCTATGGAGGATTCAGATATGGCTCAGATTTCATCAAAAATATCTTAATTTGTGTTCCGAAGATGAACGAAGGTCTTACGCGGTTGGAACAACATGAGGGTGAGTAATTACTGACAGAGTTTTCATTTTTGGGTGAACTAACCCTTTAAAAAGGTACTAGTATCTAAAGAATAAGCACTAGTACTTACTGGAATAGATACTAGTGTCTAAAAAATAAGTGCTAGCAGCATGAAAATAGAGACTAGTAGGTTTTAAAGATTAAATGTTAAAGAATAACTTGTGCATAATTAAATAACATGCAACTAACCCTAAACCAAGCCCATAGTAAGTACATGTGGTTAATTAATAATACTCAGTACTTAAATGTAGCCTAAATTTACACTGTAAAAAGGACACCTTAAAATAAAGCCTAACCTTTTACTGTGCCCTTTCATAGGCCTACATGAGTTAATTTGTAGTTTGATCTCAGATCTGTCCGAGGTCTTGGTTGTGAAGTCACTGTACAGACATGTAGAGATGGCCAGCATGCTTTATGCCATTATGCTGGAAATAGACAGTGTAATGATGTTTCTTGTCTCTCTTCTTTCCTTTCTAAAATAGCTCCTCAAGGTAGGCACTTCTGTCCTCGATGCATGCGATGCACTGTGACTGTTAACACAGATGTCTTTGAATTCTAACATTAAAGTCTAGTAGTATTATCATAAACTACATAGGCCCAACAGTTTGGGAAATTATAAGCATGGCACAGTCTGAATGGGAAAATGGAGCACTTGTTTATCCTCACTGCAAGTAAAGGGGTCATATGATGGGTCTAAAAAGAACATTATTTTGTGTATTTGGTTTCATGCAATGTGTTCACGCGGTTTTAGGTTTCAAAAAAGTAATTATTTTACACATACTTTACATTATTGTTGCTCCTCTATGCCCCGCCTTTCTGAAACGCGTCGAAACAAGTAAGGTTTTATTTCATTGGGGACATAATTACTGATTATAATGACTTAGGCTACTGTCTTTTTACGTGTCGCGCTGCGCTACGGGTGTGAGAACACTACTGTATGTAAACATAAAACCATATCTACATTTGTGATCGTAGAAACAACAAACAAGCGTTACTCTATAGGCCACTGCTCAAAACTCACGTTTGAATAGTCAGTAGCAAATTCTTAAAGTGCCCCTATTATGCTATTTTAAAGTTTCCTAATGTCGTTGTGGAGTCTCCTACAACAGGTTTACATGCATCAAAGGTAAAAAAAAAACAAACTTTAATTTCCTCATAATATACATTTGCACATCACCACATTTTCAATGACTCTCAAACGACTCGTCAGATTAATCAATCTCTCTAAATCCCTCCTTTCCGCGAGCTACTCTGCTCTGATTGGCCAGACAGCGCAGTCTGTTGTGATTGGCCTACCGTGTACAGTGCGTCGAAACAAACAAAGGCCAAACAAAGGTCGAGGTTCTCCACGACATGGCGGCGCCGGCGGCAACAATAACACAGAGAGATTAAAAGTTCGACTTCTATATATATATATATATATATATATACACCTCAATCAAATACATTTTGAAATAAAATAATAATAACCGAGGCTCAAACATCCATTTCGTAACAGACATGCGTGTTTATTTGAGCACTTCCGTCAATGAAACAACACACTAAAGCCTGTAAAGCATTGAAATAAATATCAGTAAATAATATTAACTTAAATAATATAATAAAGTTAAATATTTTCAAAAACATTTGTTTTATATTTCCACACAAAGACGTGTGATAAGCCTACCGCTCTGCGCTTTGAGAGGGATCCGAGATGTGGGACACGAGCAGGAGAGAGACCATCGACCTCTTTTCTGATATCTTCAGGTTTCTGCTTGTTGTAAAATGTCTGAAGAGTGAATCTTATCCTCCACCAGGGCAAGACATTTAAGCTATGCTTGATTTTGCGCTGCCAGAGAAAGCGAAACTAAAATCACCCGCGTGTTTGAAACGCGGTTTACTAATAAACTTGACGTGCCTTACCAAGTCTATGTGCAAGTAAAAAGGGAGGCTATCTGTCCTACAGCGTTTCTACTTTACCACAGTAAAGAATGCGAATATAATTGGCCTACTTAAACGCGAACCAAAGGAAGAAATGTTTATAATCCCCTGCGAAAATGGGTGAGCCGTGAGTGAAGATTTGGGAAAAGAAACAAGAGACATGTCCAGTGGATTAGGCTAACTAATGGAATATTGTTAAATTCGCAGATAATCGAGTGACCAGATCGCAAAACAGAATACAAAGCCGACAAAGCTTAAATTTATGGGCTCTCATTCGTCACAAAACCAAACGTTTCCATGGCTGCGATGTAACATGTAATTGCTAACCTATTATTTATTTTGTAATCAAAGCTTTGTGCTTCACTTCTGTCATTATATTCATGTAAAACAGCATTCACCACAGAAAAAATTGTTTTGCCTCAGCCACAGCGGAGGTGCGGTCGTCAGGTTTAGCGGCACAGCCCTACCCCACACACTGACGTAGATTTGTGGGGTGTGTGTTTGAATACGAAGCGTTTTAGGTAGGTGTGGCTGAGCCTTAACTTTTACAAAGAATTTCTCTTTGGGTTTGAGACTTTCTAACTCTGCAGATCTTATGCACAAACAGCCACAACACAATAAAGAAAAAGGAAAACAAGAAATCGCATCATGTGACCCCTTTAATGTGTCTTATTGTCTTTCTTGTGTAGTTTGGGTCATGGTTTCTGAGACTGAGAGCACGTCACACTTGTCACACACAGCTTGTCCATGTTGACATCAGTGGCCGTTGCATAAACCAGTTAAACTAGTCTTAAAAGTTAGTCATCTAAATTTTTTCTTCAAGACCGGTACTATCTTTTAAGTCAGTTACATAAAAGGGTTGATTGGTCTAATTTGAATTGGAAAAGTAAGACTGATGACCTCTTGCCTAAGCTAGTTCTTCAGACACAATCTTAAAGTCCCCCTGTAGTAAATAAATGTATGCCTTAAAACGCATCTTTGATCACCAAAACGACATATTTAAAAATGTTTTGCTTGAATGTAACTGTGCTTCATTTAGTATGTGCGGTTCTATGAATATGCAAATGAGCCCCGCCTCCACTCACTCACTCAGCTCAGAGATCCACTGGTTGACAATCACACGTTGACCTGATTGGTTACAAGGTAGTTTGTGACGTCAGAAACACCAGCGATTTCAAAGTGTGTTTTTGAGACTGTCTTTGGTTCACTGCAGTTTTAAGGAGGAAATACTCAGCAATGCTGTCGACTTATGAATTTACACATGCTTTGTCTTAAAGCATATTAAAAACACCACATAGACACATAAACAACATTTAAAGCTGGATTTTCACCACAGGGCGACTTTAACAGAGAAGTTTGTGCAACTGGCCCCTGTTGTCACGACCCACCAGTTGAGGTCCACTGTCAAAGAGCAATGATTGCAAGCATGGTTTATTCACCTGATCTTCTGTCTGATGTCCTTCTCCAGCGACCTGTTCCAGGTGCATCATGAGCGCATGCGGCAGATGATGAGGGGTTTCTCTGACCCCTTCGGCCAGGGCTTCATGCCCAGCATCACAGACAGGGGCGCGGGTCAACCTAACACCAGCCCAAACACTCGCACTGGCCGCGTGAGTGTTAACTTATTCTCCATTCTTCAGCCTGTGGTGTCGTCCACTATTGTTGATCCCATCAACCCCAGAATGGCTTTTAGATTTGGGTTGTAAAGTTGTGAGTTTCCCCATTCTAGATGCTCATGACTATCGTAGTCCAGATACTACAGTCCAGTTCCCGGTTGCATAAAACACCTTAAGTTTGAGACTTAAGGCCTGATTTCCGCTCAGCTAAGGGAATTGCTGAAGGGTGTTGCATATAATCCCTCAAACGGTTCTCTTAGCTAAGGGCAAACCGTCAAGTGTTTCACAACAGCGACCCAGGTTTTGCCGGTAATAAATTCGATTGCTGCCATGGACAAGTTATTTGTTAATACAGATAGCGGCAAGTTTCACAGAAAACAGCAAAACATGGATAAGGACAACAAAAAAGAAAACCATATATGAAAGAGAAGGTTTCATAAACTCAAATCGGTTATGTTTACTTAAAATTGAAAATTCTGTCATCAAACTCACCCTCATGTTGGTCTAAAAACCCATAAGGCTTTCATTCATCTTTAGACACAAATAACGATTTTTTTAATATTCGCTCATCGTAATCCATATACGTTACCATTTAAGATGGAAAAAATAAAAAATTTGTTGATCATATAAAGTGGCTGATCGCGTCTCGTTAGAAGGCTTGGATTGAACCTGCTCGCTCCGTGCAACACTTAAGGTGAAGTTTTCCAAACCTCATGTTATACTTAGGAAAATTACAGTTAAAGGAGAACTCCGGTCAATTTTAACATTGAGCTCATTTTATTGTACATTTGGAGTGCTGTCAGTACAGAGAACAATGACAAAAATCGGTGTTGCCTACACTGTGTTATCCTCTTTTTAAAATGTGCACCCTGTTGACTTCAATGGGGCAAGTACTAAACCTGCTTTTAGCCTCTTAACATCCTTGATGTGTCATTACAAGTGCACAGAAAATGTGAGTGATTCCTTCTGAGTGAACACGAGTGGATCTGACTGCAGTAGATCACGCGCATCTTTTGAGTTCACGCGCATAGGTTTAGTTACCTATGATCACGCGCGTGAACTCGGCAATCGATTACTTTGGACTTCAACCGAAAAACAGGATGTAAACAGGTATTTGCGCTGGCTTAAATAACATCATTTTTATACATATCTTTCACATCTACTGCAGTCAGATCCACTCGTGTTCACTCAGAAGGAATCACTCACATTTTCTGTGCACTTGTAATGACACATCAAGGATGTTAAGAGGCTAAAAGCAGGTTTAGTACTTGCCCTATTGAAGTCAACAGGGTGCAAATTTTAAAAATAGAATAACTCGGTGTAGGCAACACCGATTTTTGTCGTTGTTCTCTGTATTGACAGCACTCCAAATGTACAAAAAAATGAGCTCAATGTTAAAATTGACCGGAGTTCTCCTTTAAGGGGCTTTATGCAACACATAATTTTTTAAGAGATTTCTTAAGGGAAAAATAGATAGGCCTACTTAAGGGAAATTCTTAGGCTGTATGACGTTTCTCCTAAAGAAACCCTTAAGGGTTATTTTTTGCAACAATGGAAACTTAAGGGCGTTATTAAGGGAAAATAACATTTAAGGTGCTTCATGCAACCAGGCAATCTTCTTCACTGTCCCAGTTTCACAGTAAGCAAGGAGTTCATAAATGTCATCATGGTCAATTGGCGGTTAACAATCCTGTAACTTGAGTCTTCTGGTGTCCCGCAGTGATGTTTGTAGGTCATGTCAGAGCTAAAGCTCTTTTATTTGACGCAGGAAGGCTTTGTGCCACTGACACAGTTCTGACACTCAGACTCTTTGGGTTGTCAGTCAGACACGCTTCCACTGCGAATGCGCATTAGCTTGATGATCCAGCCTGAAAAATATCGTTTTCTGTCATGATTCGAGAGTTTAGAAACAAAATTGATGAGACAGTTGTCAGAATTCATTGGTGATTTCAAATTTGAAATTCAATCATAATCTTGAAAGAGATAGGAGCTGCACTAGCATGCCCGAGAGGCGTTTCAAAGATGGCTGCCGAGTGAAATGACTTGTCTTAAAGGGACTTTGGCGTCTGTCGGGCTAGTTTTCGCAGTGTGTTCCACACATCGGCTCTAGTCAGGCTCATGTTGGCGGCAGTTCACCCGATTCAGCATGTTGAATGTAGTCTAGACGGCAAAGACTAAGACTATTCTCCTCTCTTTAAATACAAAAGATGTTAGCCTTAATGAACAGAGTTTCTTAAAACGTTGTACTTACTCAAACATTAGTTCTTAATTTTCCCTTGCATTGCAAACAAGCCGAGATCACACTCTAAATGGAGGTGGGATGAAGTTATGAGGTTTGACTAGGGCTGGGTAAAAAAATATCGATTTCTCGATTTTAATCGATTCTCATTTTTACGAACCGATATCGATTCTTAAATCCCAAGAATCGATTAGTCATCCTGTTTTCAGCTGATGAATGAATGGAACATTGTAGCGCGCATCCCATCCAATAAATCACAATAATCTCAGATCTAAAAGTCTCAAATTTCAAATTACGTCGATTTTCTTACGAAATTCAAAAACACAAATACCGTTTTGGCGCTGTGGCGTGAGATCGCTCAAGAGAAGATAATCCAAGATCGCTAATAACACCAGTTACAGCGCGGAATTAACATGAATGAGCATCTGAAAGTGTGTTAAAAGGTAGAGTACAACTTATCGAAGTCCGTATCATGTGACATGGAGTCGCCCAATCAGTGTTTCAGCCGTGGAAAGACCTCAGTAAAACAGCTTGTAAACACTGTCATGTAACGTCACATTTACCTCAGAAAAACCATATCCAGTGACCATAAACTCGTCAGTCAGCGAGAAATATTAACTCTAGAGAGGAACATTTTGCTGAATATATGCACCATATTACATATTCATTATCATTTTTATGTTTTTCAATATTTAATGCATGTTTGAATAAATCTGGCAGGTTTTTATGACAGCCACCATTTAAATGTTTATATTTCATATAACTGTATTATTATAAAAATAAATAAAAGTGTAATTTAAGTGTTTGTATACAAATCAGTTCATTTTTACTTTCGATATAATAGTGGGCTAATGAAGGCTATAGGCGACAGCTGACTCCCATAGTTTACAGCATTAGCTAAGAGATTTGAAATTTGCCATGTATTGTCCCTGATATCCAAAATAATCAACATTGAATCGGAATCGAATCGAATTGTGAAATTTGTGTCAATACCCAGCCCTGTGACTGACAGTTTGAGGAGCCGATGGTTTAGTCACAACCTCTTTTAAATGCTTTTTATTGGTTAAATATTTGTAAAACCCACATACAGACGTAAAGGATGACCAATAGCATTAATTTGATAAAACAATGACAAAATATGGAGAGATTCAATGTTTCGACCTAACAGCGATATTATATTTTTATTTATAGCATTTATTTTTAATTCTTTTTTTTAAATGTAATATCATGGCACAACTGACAAGCGACAGTAGTGTGTCTCGGCGCAGTGGTTGGGAAACACTGATATTTACAGACACGCAGGAACAGAAAGGCTTCAACACAGTCAGCTTTCGTCACCGATAGCTCTTTTATGTCAGTTTGGTGTGTCACGGCCTTGACTTGCTCAAGTCTAGATGTGGCTCGGGTCCCTGTGGGATATTTTCAGCTGTTTTCTGGTCCAGCAGGTGAAAACGGTGTGTCTGATTCACTTACTAAAGTAGCAGCACACTCTCCTCAAACACACACATGATCTGAGGAATGTTCGTAGTAAAAACTAACAACAACAGTGATGCAGGATGAGTTACACACCACACTTTCTCCAGTTGTGGTTAGGGGATTGTTCAGATCACTAACTATGAGCAATAGCACTAGTATGCATTATTACTAGCCAAAAAAAAAATCCTTCTTGATAAAGAATTGTATTCTAGCACTAACCTTTAACTAAACGCTGCTTAAAGTTGTTGTCTTGCTGTATGCTAACAGTCTGGCCGCGGTGGACAGCATGTCACAGACCAGCTGGCCACTTTGGCAGCTCAGAACGCTAAACTTAGTCCCCGTGTCCATCTGTAATTCCCCACCTCTCTCTGCTCAGTATATTTATCCCGGGTAATTACTTTCATCTGATGCCAGCCTCTTCACGGCCCTGTGTAAACGCCAGCGAGAGGCGGTAAAGATAGCATGCTCACCCATGGGTCAGGGCTTTAGATGAGGTTTGGGTTGTTTTGGGGTCAGGGATGGATGGGACATGCTAGCACCTGCGGAGCCAGACGTTTGACTAGCAGCATGAAATCTGGTCCACTTTCAGTTTATTTTGGCCAAGAACTGTCATTTTGAGAAACACATAGCATCTGACTGGCTAACATAGAGTACCTTCCTACAGCAGGATTCCTCCTCCAGTTAAAAATGATTGTTAATGATAAAATATAAACTTTTGAGACTTGCCATGGTTCTGAGAAAAAAAAAAGCAATAGACAGAACAGTTTGAGCCAATCGGATGAGCTGTAAATGTCATGTGACTAATGACTTCTCAATTTTCTCAGATTTTTTGCCAAAATGGAGTGGAAGTGAAAATCACTATATATTTCCTCCAGTTTAAAAATGATTGTTAACGATAATATATAAACTTTTGAGACTTGCCATGGTTCTGAGGTGGTAAAAGAAAAGCAATAGACCAGGGTTCCTCAAACTCAGTCCTGGAGGGCCACTGTCCTGCACAGTTTAGCTCCAACCCTGATCAAACACACCTGAGCAAGCTAATCAATGTCTTCAGGATCAGTAGAAACTCACAGCTAGGTGTGTTTGATAGTATCTGTTAGAAGAGACCCATAAGTATTGATTATTTCTTAGAAAACTTAGCCGAATATACAGCTCTGCTTGTGGGATATCAGTCAACTAAACACAAAGCATTGGGCCTCATTTATCAATCTAACGTAGAAATCACCTTACGACAGGGTTCACGTGTGATTCATGAAACATTCATTTGCTGCCAACCAATCCCATTGTACGAATGATCGCACGTTAATAAATGGCTGAAAACAATCGTCATTTGAATATCAGCCCCTTACAAATTCACGGTTTAGATCCTCGCCCCTAGAGTTTACGACACGAGAGAAAACGAAAGAGAAATCTTTCAGTATCTCATGAACAAGAAACTGAACTTACTCCAAAATACACTGCTAATCTTGTAATTGCAAACAATTGTATTAACTTATATGTAGATTAAATACTGTTACATAAAACAAAACATTTACACACATTATACACTACAAACTAGACTATTATCCGCTCACTCAACAAATTTAATAGTATTCAGAACAGAACAAGAATGAAAAATAAGCTATAAATTATATTATATATAGTAAATTTCAAATATATTTTCCAAGTAAACTTTATGTAGTAAGTATATTAATATCAGCACTAGAAGTATTCTTGTACATGTACCATTTTGTGGGTATATTGACCACTTTTTTGTTTATAAAAGTATACTTGTAAGTGTAACAGTCGTAAACTTTAAGGACACAAGTAGTTTACGTCTAATTTTTTCTTTATCATTGCAACTATACTATAAGTGAAATTATTGGTATAGGCTACTTTTAGTTTACTAGTTATATACTTCTAGCCCATTTTATGTTTATGAAAGTACACTTTGATGCATGCTCTTTGTAAACTACTAGTTTAATAGTTTAATATTTTTATTTAAAGTCTCCATGCAATCTAAATGGACATTTCTTATTTTTTATAGAACACTGCAGTATTTATTATAAATGATTTATGGGTGCACATCATTATTGTGTTAATAATCTTGACTCAGAATAAGCTCTTTCATCATCTCTTCTCTGATGACGAGGGCGGAGCTATAACCTGTCACTCACATGAGATCCACCAATAGCAAACCACAACCATCCAATCAATTCCCCACAGACACAATCAAGCCCCGCCCACATTTGTTTTTGTTCAGAACTATAATTCTGGAACAAGACTGTTATATTCATTTTGCAGTTTAGTTTATATATTCAGTGTTTTATGTGTATATATATTCGTTTTGCATTTTAGTCGCTGAAAAATAAATGTTCCACATGACACCCAATTTGATGAATGCGTTCATTGAAAATATTCATAAGTCAGTAACATTGATGGACAACATTTAGTAAATTCATTAACAGCGTCCCTTAATTTTCCAAACTTTAGGATTGTGGAAATTCATTCACTTTTCATTAAAAATACATACAACTTGTACAATACCAATTAACTTCAAAAACTAGTTCGCTGATATCAGCCTAGAGTGGTTTGCTAAAAGTGAACAGTGGCGGGGATTATGACTTTTCCTTTTTGGTTGCTTACTTCACATGGTGATCATCATTTGATCATGTAAAATACTAATACACATTTGGCAACATTTTGAACCAGCGTATGAGTCACATGTGCAGTTTAGTAACAGATGTGTCCATTAAGTAACCTGAGAAACAGTGTTAAGGTCACGTCCAAAGCGTTGCTGATATTTTGATTATTCCCAGAACTGCGTCCTCTTCCTAGAGCTCTCTTGTGTGGGTCATTTGCTAAATCGAAAGTGTTTTTCCCAGTGCATCTGTTGAATAATCCTTCTTCCCAGATGAGACACAAGACCTGCAATATGAGACCCTCTGCTGTGATAGCATGTAGTATAAATGGGTCATGACCTCAGGGTTGTGTCTTCTAAACACAGCTGACCTGAAATAGCGTACATGACCTGTCCTGCAGCAGATTTTGAAGCACTTAAAAATACACTCCAACGGCGAGCAGATAGTGGTGTCGTCCTCTCCAGAGACATTAATAGCTTGAGGAGTGTTGATGGTTTTGAATCGACTCGACCGTAAGAAGGAACTTAGGCAATGCTGGCCTAAACTGTTCAGAGAAACACGAGCTGCTTCTCCATTATTAGATGCGATAACCAGAGGTGACAGCTTCCAATTTTGGGACTTATTCAGAGCTCTCAGCACCATGAGTTACAGAAACATTAAAACATGTTTTCACACACATTCCATATAGATGCCATAAACGGGTGACTCTCATGAAAACTTAGTCACACATAGTAAAAACATAGTAAAAATTAAAAGTTACAACATTAATTTAGTTACAACCTTTATGAAGTTACAACCCTTATGAAAAAGAAATACACTTTAGCATACTTTTTAAAAGATGAAAAGTATTTATTTGATGTAAATCAAATAAATTATTGATTTACATCAATAAATTGACCATTGTGGTAATTAACACATTAATTTAAGTTAATACTAGGAATAGGGAATTAATCCATGATGACAATTAATTAATTAATCAATTAATAAGATAAGACTCTTCATTAGTTTCTGCTGCGGTAATCATTAATAAATTGTTTAATTTTTCATGAATCATATTGTAACCTTTATCCACTGAAGGCAAATTGAAGTTGAGAACCCATGTGCATTTTTATTGAAAACCATGAATTAGAAAAAAAAAAAAAAAAACAAGAGCAAACTTAAACTTGAACATGAGAGCTTGACATAAATGATGTTTTATCAACAATGTTCGGGAGGAACATGTTCAAATGATCTATCTAATCATGTCATTAGTCAGCAATCAGTAATCAGCATGTCTACCCAATCAGCATGAGTGGAGGCCTATATATATATATCCTTGACAGTTTTCAGCATCCCTCTACCACCCCGTCTCCCTACACTCACCTGGTTACTTTCCTAAACAAAAATATGGGGGAAGTACTCTGGGTTCGGAGCCCTCTCCTCGGACAATACGCCAAATACGCATAAAACTTTATCTGATTATTTGTAAGTGTGAACTCGTGAAACAGACTAGAAATCACTAACAGTAGGTTACATCGACAAAGCCAGACAAGAGACGTGATGAGGTTCTGGTGTGGCGGCCATAACGTGACGAGACTCTGGCTTGTGGCCTGATGTGACGAGACTGACGTGGCGGCCATTACGTGAAGAGAGTTTGGCGTGGCAGACATGACATAAAGAAAGTCTGGCGTGTGGCCATGATGTGACGAGACTTTGTGTCAGAGATGAACGAGACAATCGCAATCGCAGTAAGGTGAATTTATTAGACAGACACTAGTGTGAACAGCAGACAAAGCCAGTTAGACACTGGTACAGATAGTCGTGGGTTTCCAGGCAACAACAAGAGCCGCAAGCAGGCAGTCCATAAACAAGATCCGAATTCGTCAGAGTAGCAGTCATCCAGACTGGTACAGGACTGAGGCACAACTGTGAGCTGGAACACACTGCACAATAAACACCAAACTTCTGACAACACAAAACAAAAAAGGCACAGGTTAAGTAGAGTTTTGCTAATGAGGACCAGGTGATACAGCTGATTCAATCAGCACGAGAGAGAGAGAGAGAGAGAGAGAGAGAGAGAGTTAACAGCAAAAATTAGTCAGTTAACCTGAAAACTGTGACACTCACTCACCATGACGTAACGAGACTCAGGTGCTGCGACCATGAAGTGACAAGACTCTGGTGTGGTGGCCATGATGTGACAAGGCTCAGGTGCTGCGGCCATGATGTGACATGGCGGCCATGAAGTGACAAGGCTCTGGTGTCGTGACCAAGAAGTGACAAGAAATGAAAAGACTCTGGTGCTGCGGTCATTACGTGACAAGACTCTGGCGTGGCGGCCATGACGTGAAGAGACTCTGGCGTGGCGGCCATGACGTGAAGAGACTCTGGCGTGGCGGCCATGACGTGAAGAGACTCTTGACGTTGCGGCCATGACGTGAAGAGACTCTGGCGTGGCGGCCATGACGTGACGAGACTCTGGCGTGGCGGCCATGACGTGAAGAGACTCTGGCGTGGCGGCCATGACGTGAAGAGACTCTGGCGTGGCGGCCATGACGTGAAGAGACTCTGGCGTGGCGGCCATGACGTGAAGAGACTCTGACGTTGCGGCCATGACGTGAAGAGACTCTGGCATGGCGGCCATGACGTGACGAGACTCTGGCGTGGCGGCCATGACGTGACGCAACTCTGGCGTGGCGGCCATGACGTGAAGAGACTCTGGCGTGGCGGCCATGACGTGTAGAGACTCTGGCGTGGCGGCCATGACGTGACGAGACTCTGGCGTGGCGGCCATGACGTGACGAGACTCTGGCGTGGCGGCCATGAGGTGAAGAGACTCTGGCGTGGCGGCCATGAGGTGAAGAGACTCTGGCGTGGCGGCCATGACGTGAAGAGACTCTGGCGTGGCGGCCATGACGTGACGAGACTCTGGCGTGGCGGCCATGAGGTGAAGAGACTCTGGCGTGGCGGCCATGAGGTGAAGAGACTCTGGCGTGGCGGCCATGACGTGAAGAGACTCTGGCGTGGCGGCCATGACGTGACGAGACTCTGGCGTGGCGGCCATGAGGTGAAGAGACTCTGGCGTGGCGGCCATGAGGTGAAGAGACTCTGGCGTGGCGGCCATGACGTGACGAGACTCTGGCGTGGCGGCCATGACGTGAAGAGACTCTGGCGTGGCGGCCATGACGTGACGAGACTCTGGCGTGGCGGCCATGAGGTGAAGAGACTCTGGCGTGGCGGCCATGACGTGACGAGACTCTGGCGTGGCGGCCATGACGTGACGAGACTCTGGCGTGGCGGCCATGACGTGACGAGACTCTGGCGTGTGTACATCATGACACACCATTGCTGTGACATCACTCATCAAAATGTAATACCTGCTTCACCCCGTTATCAAAGGTTAAAGCAATAAAAACAAATAAGGATAGATTTAAAAAAGAAGCATATTTTTCCCCACCATCCAATTTGTTTCTTGTTTCACTTGGAAATATATCACATGACAGAAGTGAAGTGGAAATATATCATATGACAGAAGAAGAAGTGCATTTCCTTTTGAAGTAGTTGAATCTGTTCTTTACTGTGTCACTAAATGTGTGTGATAAATGTCAACAGGAGCTGGATTTCTTTGGCAATCCTTTCTCTATGATAGACAGCATGAGGAACAGGATGGAGTCGATGCACAGAAACTTTGTAAGTCTGACCTCTCTGTTGTCATATTGTACCAGCATCTCTTCAATACTCTATGAACCACATTGTCAGCGAGTTTATCTGCACCTTCTGCCACCGATTCAACTTAATAAACTGAACACATGCAAGGTTGTGGAAAATGCTCTTTTAAAATGGGTTTTTATAATGATCTGATTTTCATAGCAACAGTAGCAATGGGAATTGTAGGCAATTCAGTTATTCTGATTCATTTAAAATTCCATTACATTTAGAATAATTAGTCCTGACTATTAGGGTTGATCCTCAAGCTGAATACATTATTCGGAAAGGCACGGATAATGGCTTCGAAAACGAATTAGTTTGACCTTCCTAAGGCTGACGAACTTAGAGTGGTTCGCCATCCATCATAAACAAACTCCAACCGGCTCCGGGCGGTTAATAAAGCCCGTCTGAAACAAAATGATGAGTTTGTGTAAGAAAAATATTCATATTTAACACGTTACAAAGTAAAATTCTAGCTTCCGGCCAAACGTGACAAGATTCTGGTGTGGCGGCCAGGTTTTTGCATCACAACTTAAAACTGCAGTCCGTAACTTTATTGAGTTAAAAATTTAGTACATAACCAGCCAGTGTTTATAACTCTCTGCTAACCCTAACCCTTAGCTCGATTCAAAACGGTAAGCTTGTAATAATGTTTTTAATTCTAGTGGGTACTGGTGGATTTCCGTGGGAAATTCGAGCATGTCTTTGCGTCATTACGTCACATCTGTCCACATAAAGAAGAGCCTCGGCTAGTAGGCTATGAGTGTGAGGATGCTGGAGGTGGAGATTTATAGCCTTTTCTCAGAGCACTTGATATAATTAAACTTATCAATTTGATGGCGGATACAGAAATATTCAAACGACAATCACCAACTGGAGATTCACCCGTTGTAAAACGCAAAAGACTTCGGAGTGGCTACAGAAAAAAAAGAGACTCCAACCGGGCCCATGTGAAAACAAGGATAAATATCGGAAGGGCATTAAATGTAGTCACGCAATGCTGATGTTGTTAACATTAACAATTTGAAAACAAAGTATAATTTGCATGGTTTGACTTGATATGATGAGCGATCGTTAGATTTAATCAGCTCGATTTACTGCAATGCTTTTTTCCCTGAACAAAAGTGGATTTACTTGTTCAGACGACATTTTCCGGTGAAAATTCTTATGTTGTTCATATTTTCAAAAAGTAGAATCTGTGATTGCAAATGACAGTATCCACACCACCAGCACGGCAACTGACAGCCGCACATAATCCTCAAAACATTGGATTCATCCGCGCTGTGCCGTGCCGAGGCACAACGCACGTAAAGTTGATAATTCCGCGAATAACTGCAATTGCAGATTTCGAACAGAGATGGCGACAAAGAGGAAAAACTACGGACTGCAGCTTTAAGTATGCATGTCTTATTATTTGACGTTGTGTTTTCTATTAAGTTCCAATTCTAAGTTTTATGTTGTTTCTATGATGTAGACGAAGGGTAAAGCTTTGTCTCCGCTACCCTGCTAACTAACATTACAGAATTGATGTAGTGTTTACTCTAGCTTTTGTAAGCTCTTGCTTTCGTAAGACTGTTCACTGTCCCTTAGGAAAAAAAAATTGTGATCGATTACTCTTTGTATTACCATAGTTTCCCGACAAATATCATGATTAAATGGTGGATAACATTGTATCTAAAATGTATAAGAAAATGACAACAAAAAACATCCCACTCTGGAACGTCCTGTTAAATCCGTGCTTGCAAAGTCTATGCATGAAATCCGTTCAGCACAATCCTTTTGTTAGTTAACATTGTCAGGGTCTGAATCGGCTCGAAATGGTTTGAAATTGAAGCCATCCCTAATATTTACATCTGAGCAGATGAAACAGATTTGTGAACACACGCTAAGCGCTGCTAATTACAACACACTAGACCAATCACAGCACTTCATATTTCGGAAGGAGGAGCTTCATCGAAACAGGAACTAGACGGCACATTCGAGGCAGACTGGGGGGAGAGGTTCTGTAATAATGCAAAATGTGTGAAAAATAATGTGTTTATTGAACAATCAAGCATGAAAGGATATTCTAGTACACCCCAAAAACAAAATCAAGACTTCATAAAATGGCATAATATAGGATTCCTTTAAACTCCATCACCACTATTTCAACCAAACTGGACTCTAATGCTGCAATCACTGCACTTTAACACATTAATCAACTCTGCCATCACCTACTTATCCCTGCACATCTGCAGCTTTGTTATGTGTATAATTTTGTATTGTCTGAACCTTATTGTATATTTATTATGTATATTGTGTATATATTATAAAGTATGTCTAATTGTATTCTGTACGCTCTCAAGACTAGTCCTGCAATTATTGGTAGATCGTTTCTCAGATGTTTTTGTAACTGTTTCTTTCAGGAAAACATGGCGTCCAGACTCCAACAGCCACTCGTTTTCCTCCTCCCTCCGTCATGACATACTCTAAAATGGGAAATGAGGCCCCAAAAGTGTTCCAGGCCTCATCTCAGACACGCTGTGCTCCTGGAGGAGTGAGTACTGCTCTCAATCACTCTCAAACATCTAAACACACCTGTTGAGCAACATTACGAAGTCATTTATGGTGTTTTCAGTTAAAGGAGACCAGGAAGAGTCTGAAGGACTCGGAGAGTGGACAAGTAAAGATGTCCATTGGCCATCACATTCAGGACAGAGGCCACGTCATCGAGAGGAAAGAGAACAGGAAAACCGGAGAGAAAGAACTCAACCAGGACTTCCAGAACATGGATGAAAGTGAGGACTGATTTAAAGAGACAAATAAGTGATTAAGTTTCTCTGGTGAAGTAAACGTGTAAAGAAGGATAAGCAAGCAGTGAAAAACACATTCAATGCATGTTCTTTTACTACTCTTAAGCAAATGCTCAGAAAAAAATTAGTTAAAATAAAATGTCAAGAAAAATATTCACTTTACTTATACTTGGCATAAATGATTTGAATAAATCCTTACACCTAAAATGTATTATGCCAAAATGGCATTTCTAAGAAAACAGATTTTCATCAGACAACTGACAAACAAGTCCAAATGGATATTTGTTTTCCCAAAGTGCTCCAGAAACGAGCTCCAAGCACACTGCCTTTTGGCCTGATTTTGTCCGACGTCACACCAGTTGATAGATTTTGCTGTGAAGTATATCAGGGCCATTCGCTCCTGCAGACGCTGTTTCTGACGTGGGCCTTGTGCTTGGTCTCTTCAGCGGAGGCCCAGTCCTTTGATGACGAGTGGCAGCGTGAGGTGTCCAGATTCCACGTTTCTGCGCCCATGTCCCGCCTGGAAGCGCCGAAGCATCGAGCCGTACACCGAGCAGCCATCACAGGACCACAGGAGACACGCAGGTCAAAAAAAGTGTATGTTATAATGTTGGTCATGTAAGATTAATAAAGGGCGGGTGACTCGTATCACTGCACTGAACTGAACGTTTGCCAGTAGTTAATGTTCCTTAAATAGCTGAACTAACCAGCTGATGCATGCACAGCCATATTACATGACACCATACTGTTAAAGGTCACATCTGAAAGAGAATCTAGAGTTGCACTGGAATGTGATTTGTCCTGTTTAATATAAAAAAATGTTTCTTTATTCTTTTGTGTTCACAGAAATGCCAAAGCAGCTGCAAAAAATCAAACCCATTACAATGAGCTCAACGTTAACGGCTCCAGCGTGAAGAAGCACTAAAGCTCATTCAGAATAAAACAACTCGCTGATGCTTCTTACTGCAGTTTCCTCATGTCTGCCATTGACACTCTGACGCCTGTTTCACACTACAAACTTGTGCTGCGCTCTATACAGGGAAGTTATTTCTAGGTAACTCCAGTAGAGTGTTTTTTTTATTTTTTTTATAATGACCATATGTTTTAAAATGGTTATCAGTAGTGGGTCATTTAAACAAACACCAGGTCTAATGCTTATAATAGTACATACTCCGCTGGTTAAGTTGTGACTTGTTGAATACTGAATCCTAGTCCCTTTGCAACTCCTCCAGGCAACCAGACCAACTCATATCCACTTGAATGGGAAAATCCTGAAATCTCAAAAACTGCTAGCCAAATTCACATTTGAAGAACATTTCAGATCAGCAACAACATTGTCCCCTGTGAACTGTCCCCTCTGGGCTCACGGCCTCCTGGACAGCAGAGTTTTAATGGGGTCATCGGATGCCCATTTTCCACAAGTTGGGATGATTCTTTAGGGTCTTCATGTAAAGTTTCTAACATACTTTGGTTAAAATTCCTCAATGGTTGTATAAAACAACACCCTTTTACCTCCTAAAAAACAGCCCTGTTCACAGTGGCCCGTTTCAGTGCATGTCTCTTTAAATGATAATGAGCAACTGCTCGTTAATTTTGCATCTGATGACCCCTTTAATAGCCAGGTTGCAGAACCAGAGTTGGGAGCCGGTGCTGTAATGCACTTATTGATGTTGTCCATGTGTTTATTCTGCAGTAATCACCATAAACCCTCTAAAAAACTTCCTCTGTAAACATTTGTAAAAAACTAAATTGCATTAAAGTAGACTTTTTATATAAATGTTTTCTTCCTTGACTTGAAGCCACACTTCACTTTTTCTCCTTTGAAGAGGGACATTTCTTGAGAACAAACAATGAGTACAAAAGACAATACTATCACAATAAATGAATATAATAAGGCAATTCATTATTAAAGTTTTTGTTGATCTTTATCCTGCTAGTTTCATTTGTCTCCTGATTTGATTCAGCAAGATGAATGATTTGAATACATCTGGGGCCATAAATCTTCTCAGAAATACTCTTAAGAATAGGCTTAGCTTTGACTTGACTTGTCAAAAATGTATTAGTTAAAAGTAAGACTTGTTTATGAGTAGGATCTATTTATAAAGATGCTAAACAGCAAAGTCTAAGGCTGACTGAGGCGACAGTTAAGGGTGCTGTATGTAACTTTTTCACTCTCTACTAAAGCATAAAAAATACCATGATATGTTTGTATATATTGAGGAAACATGCTAAGTTCACATACTCATTTCTCTGAAAAACACTTCTACAGCCAGAAATGTGTGTTTCCAGGCTGGAATGTTTGTTATTGTTTTGTTCTGTGATTCTGCACGTTGCCAATTTGCCCATTTTCATTGTCCATTGCGCTCGTTCCTGTTGGCAACCCGCGTGATCGTCGCAGGTGAGCAGGAGGCGGGAGAAACAACGATCTCCGATATTTTGAATTGGACTGCAGTACCTATTTCGACCACTAGCTGTCATTCTTACAGACTGCACCTTTAAGTGTTGCCAGAGAATGTCTAATAAGGGGAGAACTTCCACTCTCAGTAAAATCCACTTTTCTCAGGATATCATTTTTTGTCTAGTAATTTGAATGTTGTATTCGAAAGGAGATACAAAGAAATTACACATTGCTGGGTGTTAGATTTTTTAGAGTCACTTATTTGCTTTAAAAAGTCTTTTAAAATGTCAATGACGTCATACACATGTACGACCAGAGATACTGCTTCACGGCAATCCTTCAGTCACTCTGGTGCGTTCGCGCTCTGCACTTTCTTTTCTCTCGAGGCATCGACAACACAGCTGACACTAGTAAACACACAACACAGCCGACACAGGTAAACACACAACACAGCTGACACAGGTAAACACACAACACAGCTGACACAGGCAAACACACAACACAGCTGACACAGGTAAACACACAACACAGCTGACACAGGTAAACACACAACACAGCTGACACAGGCAAACACACAACACAGCTGACACAGGTAAACACACAACACAGCTGACACAGGTAAACACACAACACAGCTGACACAGGTAAACACACAACACAGCTGACACAGGTAAACACACAACACAGCTGACACAGGTAAACACACAACACAGCCGACACAGGCAAACACACGACACAGCTGACACAGGCAAACACACAACACAGCTGACACAGGCAAACACACAACACAGCCGACACAGGTAAACACACAACACAGCTGACACAGGTAAACACACAACACAGCCGACACAGGTAAACACACAACACAGCCGACACAGGTAAACACACAACACAGCTGACACAGGTAAACACACAACACAGCTGACACAGGCAAACACACAACACAGCTGACACAGGTAAACACACAACACAGCCGACACAGGTAAACACACAACACAGCTGACACAGGTAAACACAACACAGCCGACACAGGTAAACACACAACACAGCCGACACAGGTAAACACACAACACAGCTGACACAGGTAAACACACAACACAGCTGACACAGGTAAACACACAACACAGCCGACACAGGGAAACACACAACACAGCCGACACAGGCAAACACACAACACAGCCGACACAGGCAAACACACAACACAGCCGACACAGGTAAACACACAACACAGCTGACACAGGGAAACACACAACACAGCTGACACAGGTAAACACACAACACAGCTGACACAGGTAAACACACAACACAGCTGACACAGGGAAACACAACACAGCTGACACAGGCAAACACACAACACAGCTGACACAGGCAAACACACAACACAGCTGACACAGGTAAACACACAACACAGCTGACACAGGTAAACACACAACACAGCTGACACAGGTAAACACACAACACAGCTGACACAGGTAAACACACAACACAGCTGACACAGGTAAACACACAACACAGCTGACACAGCTGACACAGGCAAACACACAACACAGCCGACACAGGTAAACACACAACACAGCTGACACAGGTAAACACACAACACAGCTGACACAGGTAAACACACAACACAGCTGACACAGCTGACACAGGTAAACACACAACACAGCTGACACAGGTAAACACACAACACAGCTGACACAGGTAAACACACAACACAGCTGACACAGGTAAACACACAACACAGCTGACACAGGCAAACACACAACACAGCTGACACAGGTAAACACACAACACAGCCGACACAGGCAAACACACAACACAGCTGACACAGGTAAACACACAACACAGCTGACACAGGCAAACACACAACACAGCTGACACAGGGAAACACACAACACAGCTGACACAGGCAAACACACAACACAGTTGACACAGGCAAACACACAACACAGCTGACACAGGCAAACACACAACACAGCTGACACAGGCAAACACACAACACAGCTGACAGGTAAACGCACAACACAGCTGACACAGGCAAACACACAACACAGCTGACACAGGCAAACACACAACACAGCTGACACAGGCAAACACACAACACAGCTGACACAGGCAAACACACAACACAGCTGACACAGGGAAACACACAACACAGCTGACACAGGTAAACACACAACACAGCTGACACAGGCAAACACACAACACAGCTGACAGGTAAACGCACAACACAGCTGACACAGGCAAACACACAACACAGCTGACACAGGCAAACACACAACACAGCTGACACAGGCAAACACACAACACAGCTGACACAGGTGAACACACAACACAGCTGACACAGGTAAACACACGTGCTAGAAGAGTTTAGTTTTGTTTGTTTCTGGTCCCGCTTCGGATGCCACGATGCCATCAAGCGGCATCTCTGGTCGTAATCAGTCCTTCACTGACCAATCAGCGTTCATTAGCAGAATGCTAGCGTGTTATGGGCAACAACAACTCAACCTGTAAGAAATCGAAAGGACATAAGTACTCGTTCATTCAACTTTCGACCTATAACCCATGTTGAACTTGCAAAATCTACAATCAAATCAGAGATTTCTCAACGGCAATCGGGTGAAAGACAAATTTAGCCGTCTAGCCCCATTGACTCCTATTCATTTTGCACTCTGGTGGAACTACAACCACAATTCGGTACTTAGTAGGAAGTGGCCAGGCTCTCCGTAGACGGGCTCTGGTGTTGCGATCTAAGGACTATAATGATGTCAACCCAAAAATGGCCGCCCTCAACCTCTAAATCAGCCAATAGTGAGCCTGGAAGAGTAATCACGCCAGAATGACACCAATCATTTCATGTAATTATAATAAAATAATGCATTGTGCAAAATATTCACAAATAAGTATTGATGGTGTGGAATCGTTTTCTATGTCCTCTCATTTACAGTTGGAGCAATGATGCGAACATGAGTTCTGTCAATGGATCCCACAACTCCAGGGAAGCTTGCAATCCTCATAAAAGCGGCTTGCTTTTGCCGCGTGGTTTAAACTTTAGTTGGGAAGTCAATGAACTGCCATAACTCTATGGTCAAAAGTAATGTCCAGCCAAGGAACCAGACATCTTGTTGCGTAGCTATGCTTTGAGTCAATTGTTTTATTTGTGATAAAGCAATGAAACATGCCAATTTGTGCGAACAAAATTTTTAGTCAGGCTGTAATAGAAAGAAATTATGAACACATGCAAAGAGAGAACCAACAAAATATTAAATAATTTATACATCATTAATTAAGTTGTAGTCAATGCTTTTTTCCATGAGCTTTTATTTTTCTATAAAACCTGTATTGCCTTTTTTGTTCTTCCCTCATATTTAACATTTAAAAATATATATATAAAATATTTCCTCATATTTTGATGGATTAAGTGAACTTGTAGGTTCATTAGAAACAAATCTCCCCTTCAGACATCGCTTTTGGCCACTACTGTGTGTTTGGTGTGGTTCGTGCCACAATAGTGCGATTTAAGACCCTGCTTACTGTGGGCTGATGAGCCCGAGTTATCAGCGGTGCACTGCTGCATTTTTAAACTCGCCAAAAATGTCATTATTACTTTGATTTCTGCAGTTAAAGCATTGAATTTTAGAGTGGGAGAATCAAATTTCTTATGAGGTAAATTATGAAAAGAACCTTGATGATCAAGTTTGGATCGCTTTATCAACTCCCTGTCATCTTATAACTTCAACACATTTAATGTTTCATTGGAAAGTGTGTGGTCTCCTTCTCTCTTCTGCCATATTGTTACTCCTAACTAAGCTAGGATACCTCACCAGCACTCTTAACTCATTTATCACTCTTGACTAGGGATAAGAGTAAAATTACGTCATTCTTAGAATTTTTACACACTTAAGACTAAACTTGTACTCGCTGAGAAAGCAGGTTGTCACGAATATTGCTGGAGTTTCACAAGGAGAGTTCTCAGGTAAGTATCGAAGCAGAAGAGCCATCGACACCAAATGACACTGATGGATCTGGAGACCGAAGCAGAGCAACAGTGACGAGCATCCAAGTGGGAGCCAGGGTGCTGGAAGACTGAGGCGCAGCCGGTGGGACTGAGGACCAAGGCGGAGCCGGAGGGATGGCGGAGCTGTATGGAGCTACAGGCGGAGGAGATGAATACTGAATAACTGAGTCTCTCTTTACCAGGGTGCAGGAGTACTGTATATCAGATGACTGGAGAGTGATGGAGCAGGCAAGCATACACCTCTTTGTGGAGTACGGAGAGTGGACAGGTGAGTAGGATCCTTTAGGCTGAACATAACGGGAGATTGCTAGAGTTTCACTATGAAAGCACTGGATCCACAAATAGAGGCACGTATTTGTAGAGGCTTTCTTTTCTTTTGCTGAAACACAGACTTACATTACACCTGTCCACTAACAAAGTGTTTTGTGGGACGTCAGGCAAAATACAAAACGACCTGTTATGGGAAAAGCATACTTAATAAAGCACCCTTTGTCGCTGCTATGGGGGACGAGATGACAGACGTGAGTAATGCAGCGGTGGCAAGGGAGCCCATGATATCGCTGCCCTTATTGTCCGTTTCTTGGAGGAATATGAACGTCTGGATGAAGTTGTGGCACGGTGTTTTGATGGCGCAGCGGTCATGTGATCTGGACTAAATGGGGTGCAGGCTAAAGTTCAGGAGAGGGCACCTATGGCCACATCCATACACTGCTGTGCACATCGGCTGGATTTAGGACTGACTCAAGGGGTCTCAAAGCTTAAGATCTTTTGTGCCCACCTAAATGGCATAGCTGCATTTTTCTCTAGATCCACAAGGCGCATGCAACTACTAGATGAAATTTGCCAGCGGTGTCTGATCGTGTGGCACCTGATTTCCTTCAGCAGAAGATCTGTGTGAGAGCATGGGACAGCTGTACACATTGTGTCCTCTGCTTCTGTCGAACGGATATTCTCAGCCCTAAAGCAAAGTAAAACTTGTGCCAGAAAATAAGACTGGACAGACTCGACTCTCAGCATTAGCCTCCATGGCGATGACTGAAACGCACAGATAACCCGTACAACAGAGTAATTGAAGTCTTCTTGAGGAAAGAAAGGAGGATGGATTTTGTGTTCAAATACTTATATTTATTACTTATACTTCAAAAATTACAGTCAACCCTGGCTAATCCGGGCCCCGCTTTTTCCATGCTGAATATAATTTTTTATTTTTTTTTGTAGATTTTTGATCGAAACATAAAAATTTCGAAAAAAATTTATGATTTTTTATTTTCAAACATTTTCATACTATTAAAATAGCGAATAGCAAATTTAATTAATAAATTTGTCAAACTTTTGATTGTGCAAAACATTTGGTAAGCTTTTTCAAGAACCGTTTATGTTTTTGCATCATCTTTCTTTGCACAAAAAACACACAATTTGCCTTAATTTCAAATCCCCGGGAAAAAAACAATCCCCGGGGTTTCCGTGGTCGGAGAACTCAGAAGTTAGGTATTACAAAATGCACGGGAAGCCCGGGGTGGACTGTATTTGTAATTTTATTAGGTTAATGTTGATGCTTCTCTAGAGATGGTGTGTTTGAAGCAGAGAGAGGAGTATTTCATATTCATACCTGGGCCATTGCCTTCATTTCTTGAATTTTGGCTCCCGATAATGTCTGACCCTAGCCTGGCAAGCCAGACCTACATCGAGATGTTAGGTCTGGAAACTCACCATAGTCACAGCTCACTCCGAGGGGCGGGATAAACGGCTGTCTTTCAAATTCCCTCTGCACGCAATAGGACAGCGCTTCAACCAACCAGAGCGTTTTCCCAACAGCGGAGCTTAGTTGATAGATTCAACTTTTGCCATATCTGGCCGGCAAAACGACGAACACATCTTCCATTTTTTAAGAATGACTTAAGTGCCGTTCTTTGCTCTTTTCTCAAAGAAAAACTTAACTCCAAGTCCTCCAGAGTCGCGGCCAAAGCCGATTCGAAAGACCGTTGTTCTCCATCAGCAGCCGCCATTCTTTGTTTTCAAGTAGCAGCAGCCAGGTAACCGTCGCAACTCTGTCGTGTAGGCTATGTTAAGACCGCCCCCGCCTACTCTATACACAACGTGATTGGCCTGACCCAATCTGGGTTTTTGCAGCGAGAAGGTTTATTGAGATTTGCTAGACTACCCTGGCTGCGAAATACATTTTGCTGCCGCTAGGGTGCGTCTAGATTTCTAGGCTAGTCTGACCCTGCTTTTGCGAGAAACACCCCTGATCAATAAAACACTGCCATCATTATAAATGTTGTATTGTTTCTGTCATTAGAAAGAGCGACACATTTGACATTAAAGCACTATAATTTGAAAGGAAAAGTGGCAAATGTCAGAGAACATCACGTTAATGACAAAATATGATTAATTTGGCCGACTATTGACAGTCTTAAGCTACAACAGAAAACATTATTTTGTATAAAGAGGCATGATGTTTTGGCCATTTGGCCAACTTATGTAATAGTTAAAAGGGTTTTCAGTAGCCTATGCAATGTGCACTGCCAGTTTAGAAATAGGCTAATGGAATTGTATATGCAAAGGAAAACCTGTTGAAACATGTTAATTGGCAGTAAGTAAAATTAAAACCAACTTTTCACTGACAGCTAAATAAATGTGTTTATTTATTTATTCAGCCGAATTGGCTTTCTAAATGCGCAAATTACAGCATGATAAATAAATCAAAGGCATGGTTGTTTCAACCCCAATTTGGGTCAAACATGGACAATCCCAACAGTTGGGTTTGTCAATTTTGACCCAAATAACAACCCAGCATTTTTTAGAGTGAAGAAGGCTTAGGTAAACGCAAAAATTAGCTCATTTTAAAGCATTGTTTTTAAAGTACCTGAGTCACACGAATAGGAATGTTTATTTCTTATACATTAAACCACGCATAAGAACGTTTTGATTATTGATGAGTAGGCTACCAACACAAACCGAAAGTTACATTTCACCATCATGGGGCATTTCTAACGAAACCCGGTGGAGACCTGGACTGGAGTTACTGGTTTACGACTTGCTCATGAATTTATTACTTTGTCAAAACTATATAAGACATTTAAACGTTACAAAAATACAGACTTTCTTCGTTCTTCGCACTTTTTTCCGTTCCAGAAGGATAGTTTAGTTTTGCAGCCATAGTCATGTCGAGACGTAGGCTATTATCTGCCACACTGCAAGCTGTCAGAGGCCAAAACAGTTACTGAATAAATATAAATCCTTATTACAAATATTTCCACATGATCCGCAAATACTTCTACATTCCGCAAATGTTTAGTAGACGCCGCACCTATATTTGCATGTTATATAGAAATATTCACATTATGGTAAATTACGTCATGTTTACAGATGAGCAAGAGGGCCCCCTGGTGGTTAGTTTGCGTATTGGCTCTGCCAAAAGGATCACTTGTGTGGACCTCAAAATAACAAAACAGCTTTCATAAAATTTTTTAACAAACATAGCAACTCATCAAAATGTATGCAGCAGAGAATCAAGACCTCGCAGATGAGATGAAAACTGTCCTGGAGTATCCTGATGAGCAGGAATGATTCCTATACTGATGAATCCCTTGGAATTAATGGTTATGTGGTTCATGTGACACTTTTGTGACTCTAGTCATTTAGTCTTTCCTAAATAGATCGATATACATCCTATCACACATACACACAGCTCTACAGGACCTACCCTGGGGGAGTGTGACGCAATATTCAAGACTCGCCTGGTAGGTTTTCAAATCACATTTTTATTGATCACCATACTTTTATGAGATGTGTGATTATATTTAATAAATGTTTTTCTTCAAGCGTTTACACATAATGTGCCATGTTTTGTCAAGAGTGTATTAGAGCTTTGATTTTTACATTTACACAACCATTTTTCTTTAAACGTGTACACTTCTGAGGACACTTCTTGAAGTCATGAGGACGACCTCCCACTGTCAATAAAGAGACGTCTACACTTCATCATCATCATCATCATCATCATCATCAGGACCTATCTAACCTTCCCACTGCTTTCATGGTGCTCTGTAGACCTCTATATGCGCTGATTGGGTTGTTTTAACCCAATGTTTTGACTGTTCACTTGCTAATTATATCCCACCACTTGACAGGTGCCATTAATGATTTAATCAATGTTATTCTCTTCACCTGTCAGTGGTTTTAATGTTGCGGTATCGGAGGTCTCTCACCTTCACAGAAAATAGCTTAACTCCACGTTGCAAAATAAGTTTGCAAGTTGCGTAGGTCCCGAACCACCAGTGTATCACTATAATGATGGCTAAATAAATGCTTTCTGAAAGTAATGCTCTGGCACTATCTAGCTATCAAAACTAAAGCATGATAAATAAAGTTTACTCAAGAAAATGCATCAGTTTTTCTCTAAATATGCAAACTTTAGAATGATGGGCGTTGCTTTTGAAGGAGACACAGGAGTCACGACAGCTTGCATGACCACAGAATGGGTTTATTTCTTATAGTCTACATCACACACACTCTTTGTCCTGGACATGGCCGTCAAACTTCGTCCACTCGGGATTTCTAAAGTGGCTTGACACACGTGAACAGAAACCACATCTCAATCTCAGTTATAGATGAGTTGGACTCAGAAAAAGCAAATGGAGCTTATCTCCGTTCCCGGTGGATTACTAAAGGAGAAACGAGTTGATCATACTTATTCGGCCTTAAAAAACAGAGACAAACACAGAAAAAAGAAAGAAAAAAGACCACGAGTAAGCTTGAGATTAATGGCTATAGCCTAACGTTGAAATTTGGCTTTTCTATCGTAACCTTTATAAATCTAAATATATAAAAAGGCGGATTGTGATTCTTCATTTGGAAATATTAGAGATAATATCCAAAAACTAATTTAGGAAGAGTTGACTTTAGTGGAAATTGATGTGGCATTAAAAACCAGGTATCTACGGTTTAATAACAGCATTTTTAAAGCATTTTTGGAAGGATATGAGGAAATTATTACATAATAAAATAGAAACATCTGCTGTCATCAGATCACTGGAGACTAATAACTCCATTATGAGTGACTTGCATTGGTTTATGCTAATCGACTTGGAAAACTTGTGGAGGAGTTTCAGCCAGCGTTCATTAAGAA